>NC_137810.1:35355572-35613072 GCF_963921795.1 Nannobrachium achirus
CTTCACACAGCTCCAATAATTGCGACCATAGGTCGCATTTACTATCAAACCCTGCACAAACTGTGAGTCAGTCCGTCAGTCCGTCAGTCCGTCTGTCTGTCACACCTCACACGTCACACTCTTGCCCTGCTCATGTCTCCGCAACCGTTGCCCCGATCCATGCCAAATTTTGCACACACGTTCCTTACCTGCCATACTACAACCTCCAAGGACCCCCGGAGCTCCAGGGACCCCCAGGTCCCTGGGGGACCCCCAGATGTAAAAAATGACCAAATGTGCTAAACTGACCAAATGACCACCCCAACGGGGCTGCTCACGGGGAATTCCCGGGGACCACCCACTCCTGGTGCTCCAGAATGGATGCAAAAGTGGTGGCGCCCCCAGTGGAGGACCCCCTACACTGCAGCTCACATAAAATGCCGTAACTCCGGCTAGGAGCGACCGGGACAGCCGGGGCCGGTACCTATTCGTACGCCTTGCCGGCGCGGAGACCCCACCCCTCATTTCTCACATGGCCCTCTTCTAGCGCCACCATGAGGCCGATTCTTGCAAAACACATCTTTGGACACTGCTCCTACAATTTTTGCCCTAAAATCACGCAAATCGGTACACAGTATGTCTACACTCATCCCATCAACATGAATCTCTCCCATATAGCGCCACCTCCAGGCCGATTTTTAAAAACACATTTTTGGACAGTGCTCCTACAGATTTTGCCCTAAAATCACGAAAATCACTACACAGTATGTCTACACTCATGTCATCAACATGGATCAGGAAGATTTTGGCAAAAAACATTTTTGCCCTATTTGTGGAGATAAGTGACCTACGGTCGCTTATCTCCCGATTAGGGAGCCTTACTGGTTATTGCGACCATAGGTCGCATTTACTATCAAACCCTGCACAAAGTGTAAGTCAGTCCGTCAGTCAGTCTGTCTGTCACACCTCACACTCTTGCCCTGCTCATATCTCCGCAACCGTTGCCCCGATCCATGCCAAATTTTGCACACACGTTCCTTGCCTGCCAAACTACAACCTCCAAGGACCCCCGGAGCTCCAGGGACCCCCAGGTCCCTGGGGGACCCCCAGATGTAAAAAATTACCAAATGTGCTAAACTGACCAAATGACCACCCCAACGGGGCTGCTCACGGGGAATTCCCGGGGACCACCGACTCCTGGTGCTCCAGAACGGATGCAAAAGTGGTGGCGCCCCCAGTGGAGGACCCCCTACACTGCAGCTCACATAAAATGCCGTAACTCCGGCTAGGAGCGACCGGGACAGCCGGTACCTATTCGTCCGCCTTGCCGGCGCGGAGACCCCACCCCTCATTTCTCACATGGCCCTCTTCTAGCGCCACCATGAGGCCGATTCTTGCTAAACACATTTTTGGACACTGCTCCTACAATTTTTGCCCTAAAATCACGCAAATCGGTACACAGTATGTCTACACTCATCCCATCAACATGAATCTCTCCCATATAGCGCCACCTCCAGGCTGATTTTTAAAAACACATTTTTGGACACTGCTCCTACAGATTTTGCCCTAAAATCACGAAAATCACTACACAGTATGTCTACACTCATGTCATCAACATGGATCAGGAAGATTTTGGCAAAACACATTTTTGCCCTATTTGTGGAGATAAGTGACCTACGGTCGCTTATCTCCCGATTAGGGAGTCTTACTGGTTCATATTGGGATCATTTTGTTCAACCGGCGTGGGTTTGTTAGTGTCCGTCCAAAGTCATTAACATCAACAAGTGAATGAGACGGTCTGTTCGGAAATTATCAGACAAACAAACGCAACTTTTAGTTTCAGGATATCACTGCTTTTCTCAGCATGACCTGCTGACAACTCCTTGAGACCACGACTAAATCACAGTTGTGATGTTGTAGATCTACTATTTTGGATTGTAAAATAAAAAAGTTAAATCTTTTGAAAATGTGTTAAACTTTTCACCTATAATGACATGCCCCAGAAAAGGGAAGGCAGGTTGAAAAGGGTTAAGAGGAAGTGTGGGGCGTAAATCATCAGTGAAGACGACACTTTCACTTTTTGCACTCTAAAGAAAGCCTGTGTCTGGGGTTCAAAGGCTAAATATGCCTGGGGAATGTGATGATGACAACGACGATGATGAAGCATCAAAGTTGAGCACAAAGAAATGGCACAGGTGGGAGACAACTGCTGCACACTAGACTGGACACACACACACACGCACAAACAGATGTGCACATACATGTATAGTGTGTGCACATTGTGGCTGCACGGAACACTTAAATACGGTGAGGATGCAAAGAAGTGTGCAGCTCACGCACGCACACAACAAGCACACCTGAGGTTAGGGTTAACAGACAAACTCTGGAATCCTTTTTTAATGGCCTCAAGTCAATTCCTGAACCAACCCTGACCCCTATACTGACCTAAGCAAACAAGCTTTATCCTTTATGCCCCTCAATTATTACCTCACCCTTTTCTGAAACGTATCTCAGACGTGTGTGCGCACAGCTGTATCTATGTGTGAACTAAGTGCAGCCACATGTGTGTGTGAAGTCTGTGTACAGCACGTTCGATCGTGTCTAGTGTGAGTGTACTGTGGGTCTGTGAGTGTGTGTTCTACTGTATGTGTGTGTGTGTGTGTGTGTGTGTGTGAGTGTGTTTGAGTGACAGTAGGATCTGTGAAATGGGGTCCCTGGAGATCCTTCTGTGTTGGAAACAGATGGAGGGAATCCTCTTTCTCTCTCTCTCTCTCTCTCTCTCTCACACACACACACACACACACACACACACACACACACACACACACACACACACACACACACACACCTTTCTACTTTCCCACACTCACCGTCTCTCTCTCTCTCTCTCTCTCTCTCTCTGAGGATTAATGGGTGAGTTGACAGCTTGCACACACTATTTCATTTCCAGCCACGTCACCTATTCCTTTGCGGCTCTGACTGACTGTCTTCTGAAACAGAGGATCCTTTTCTTTATTTCCTTTCCTACTCTTTGAAGTGGATATGGAAAACAAAACACAAGAGACAACGCTATGCAACAACAACGTACAGAGCAGTCTACGCAGCTGTTCCCCTCCATCATTTAGGCTGATGCTCCGTGTTGGACATGGCACGCTTCGGCTCAAATAATCATCCATCCATCCTAATCAAATGCCTCGTCTATATGCTCGAAATCAGGTGAATATTGTGACGTGAATCTGGAACTCGTGGTAACTCAGCTACTATTGAGAAGTAATGAGTAATGAGGAGTTTGTCTACAATGGAGTCCTGTGCCAGAACAACGCTGACCCTTCCGGCAAAACAACTCAGAGTGATGAACATCCCTGGAAACGACTGGAACAATGTTTTCAGAGAAAGAAAAGAACATAAGCCTGTGTTTGGAAAGTGAAGTTGCAATTGCCCGCATGCCCTATTGAAAGTGAAAACCACTCGGAAAGGAACGGATGGACCAATACCTACACATTTCCACACCTACCTTTCGGTCAAAAGTTGAAAATAATAAAAAAATGTAATATACTAATAATAATGTATAAATGGTCAGTATTTATACAGTCAGTCCTTGTCCCTTGTATGCCCATATATGGAGATCCCTGATGTCATCAATATTAAGCCCATATCTTGGAAAGCCCATATATGGACATACTGTGTCAGTCTCATGTGGTCTATGTTGGCAGACATCTATGATGTCAGCCATCTCCATATTTGGGAAACGTTTAATTTTTAATTAGTCAATGGAGAAAATTAATTCACAAATAAATGTATATAAATTAAACTATATAACGTATTTCTTAGCAAAATGCACGCATGTGTGTCTCGATGGAGCCAGTAGATAAAGTGCGTGCCACCAAAAATGTGGGAGGAGTAGCGTGGCAAAAATACTTTTTACTTAGGAGACGATGGAAGATGGAATAAAGTCGGACAAGTACTATAGTTTGGTTGCCCTGCAGTGGCAACCGCACTAACTAATAAATTAAATCTGTGAGACAGCCCTTGTAGAATTGTGCACTTGCTGATTTTACAATGGGGCAGCACTCGTGCACTTGCTGATTTTACAATGGGGCAGCACTCGTGCACTTGCTGATTTTACAGGACACTATGTCACGCATACGGAACTGGTGGCGAGAAAACTGACACTTTGGGAGCCAACAAAAGGCACAGTAGTAGGTGCACCCCATGTAGACACACTGATGCAAGACTGGAGGGTGTGGAGGGCAGCAATGCTCATTTATTTGCTGCCCTTTAAAAATGGCCACTTTCAGGCTGAACTGCCAAATTCTCCATATACTGACAAGTAATCCATAGTGCACGGATCATGCATGCCCATGCACAGATCATGCACCAGCTTTCAAACAAAAAAAAAAAGCGATAGCAGCCATTACTTTTCTTCAAATGTAAACAACCATGGCTGCCATGTTTGAAAGATGGGGTTGGTCTGGGGTTCAAATATGCAATTTTGCGATCATGCGCTAGTAGATAGTAGTAAAAAAAAATAGCAAATTCGGGCCCCAACTCGGGAAACTCGGGCGTGGCTGTGTCAAACAACGGGAATAACTCGGGAAACTCGTGATAGAGCAGTCAATGAGTAAAGATAGATATGGTTTAGTTCAAATTTGAGTTGGTTATTATTTCTGTTTTAATCCGACTTGAGGTTATTTTGTTCCAATTTGGGTAAAATATTATTTTCTTCCAATTTGAGTGAAGATATGTTGTTATTGTGTTCCGCCTGCAGGAATAGTAGAGATATTGCAAGTGCGTGTTGGTCCATCCTTCATCTCCTCTCCTCTTACTGTGTGAATATCCATCTGACTGGGTCACTTCCTTAAGAAGGAGCTGGAGGGAAGATTTAACACCCAGGCTGCTGCCAAGAGGCTGTCAGCCACATGCTGCTGAATGCAAGGTGTAGGCGGCCGGGGGTGTGTGTGTGAGAGAGAGAGTTTCTGTGTAACTGTATGTGTGTGTGTCTCTCTCTCTCTCATGTATTTTGTGTGTGGGTATGAGTGAGTGTGTGCAAGTCCCTGTGGTGTGTGTGTGCGCCCGTGCCTGTGTGCATGTTTTTGAACGAGACTGTGTGCGTGTCAATCTTGGTATGCGTGTGTGAGCTGTGTTGAAGCAAGCAGCACACTGCTCTGGTTCCCAGACTCAAGAGAGGAGAGGAGATGGGGTGACTGGGGCCACAGGAGGTGAGGAAAAGGGGAAAGAGAAAGAAAGGGGAGTGTGAGGGGGGATCCGACTGTTACAGCTGTTAGGAAGACAGAAGCCATTTCCTCTCTGAGCTGTCAGGAAGATGGAGAGAGAGACAGAGAAAGACGGAGAGAGAGAGAAGCAGGCAGAACATGAAGAGAGGTGGATGGTAGAGAGGAAGAGGAAAAAAACAGACGAGGCATGTAGTGGAGGAAGATAAAATAGATAAAACGAGAGGATGTGATAGAAGTAGAGAGAGAGGGGGGAAGAGTGACTGCGGGATCCACATGTGCTTTTCACATTAGTAAGATTACTGTAGCTACAATCTGTCTTACATGTTAGCAGAGAGAGAGAGAGAGAGAGAGAGAGAGAGAGAGAGAGAGAGAGAGGGAGGGGGGGAGGGAGAGACAGATTAAGCTGAATTGAGTTTAGAAATAAAGAAGCAGAAGAAAGACAGTTTGTTCATGTAGGGAGTGCGCTTGAGACAACATTAACAGGACGAGGGCCTTGGCTGTACATCAAACTGTCACAGCCCGCGTGTGTGTGTGCGGACTGTGCGCGCGCGTGCAAAAGCGTTATGACAACTGGGACTAGTGTTTGCCTACTACGGTTGCTCCCAAGAGAAAATGGACGGTTTGGCTCAGAGTCAAGCCTTGAGGTTTCCTCACTCCTGGGAAAAATAAACGCAGAGTTGTAGCAGCTCCGAGACGATCACTTTACACAACACACAGGAGCCTTGCTCTATTCAGCAGGAAAATATACACACACACACACACACATACACCACACACACACACACACACACACACACACACACACACACACACACACACACACACACGGCTGAAATTAAAACCATGAGAGACAAGAGAGAGAGAGAGATATGTAGGAGTAATGTTACTTGAAAAGGGAAACAGTGTCTGTTCCCAACTACACAGTAACATCCCGAGTGTTCATTTAACAAAAATGTGACCAAACTGACTTGCATTTTTACACTCTTACAAGCAGTACATACTTATTTGTACACAGTTAAAAGCACACATGTAGGGTGGGGGTTATGCTGGCTGTAAATGACCCTGCTTATTACAAGGCCACTTCATAAATTAATTCATAAATTGACCCAAAAGTAACAACAAAACAAAGTATTTCCTTGCTCGAAAGCATTCCATACAATAGGTGTTGCGCTGGCCCCTCCAGCAAAAAAACGGTCGCCTCGGAAAACAAGTAAGTGTTGATCAAATAAAATCAATTTTCGGTTACTGCATTGTCTATTTCTCGCTTCAAATGTTTTCAAAAACTTTCTTGAGAGCAACGTTTAGTTGTGTCACATTGTGTATTTGTTTACATGGCTGTCATGTTGGATACATAGTAATAATATCGGATTGGATACAGCATAAAATTCAAGCAGCGCAGCCAGGAGTCTTTGATTAGACAGTGGTCTGTTGTTTAGCTCCGATCATTATCCAGCAATAACACACAGCTGAATTCAGCAATTTCACAATCAGAATGAAGCATTCAACCAAGCCGTGTAATAAGTGCAGATAATGAAGGTGGTGGGTCAGTGTGTGGGTAACCGAAGGAAAATTACTCCCAACTCCAATACATTTCACCTCCAAAGAGAAACCCAGGACTTTCTCTCATAGGTTCACCAACCTTCACAACCCACAAAAAAAAAACGAGGCTTAGGAATGGATTACCTAAACAAAACTAAAAAATTGTGCTTTGTTTTCATTCAGCGGCAGAATACCAGAGAATGTAAATTTCAATCCTTGGTAACCATGAAAGCATTCATAAACCCGTTAGACACAGCGAGCGGGACGCCCTGAGGTGAGAGAGAGGCAGAAGAGGATGGAGGGAAGCACATGGGTGAAGACGGGGCAGGGAGCACAGTTTGTGAGCCCCATTCTGAGGGCTCCAGTGTACTTCAAACTTTATCAAAATGTGGGCGTTTTCGCATAGGCAAAATGGCATGTTTGCGGCCAGCACTCCATTTTCCTTTGATTGCTGTGTGCGCAGGTTGGCCTGGCAAACTAGTCAAAATTCTCACACAGACATTCTACTAATGTCTATTAGTCAAGGATGTCAAGTGATTGCCAGCTCAACTTCAGATCGTCGCTTTGTAGCGGCAACAAATGTTGCTTGGCGCTTTGTAATCTTTGAGTCGATGCGGCTTCCATTGAAAACGAACGGTAGCCTGCAGCTTTGTAGCTGCCAGTCTGGACGCAGCATGAGCGTTACATTAATACTGGAGATTTCACTGTGTTCAGTGTCTATAGCTTACAGAGGCAGGCGGCCAACACTGTGGTGCTGTGTGCTGGGAGCAAACAGACGCCTGCAGACGGCTATTGTGTGGCGTCACGTCGCCCTGAACAAACACCACACAATTCTCTCTCATACACGCTCGTCCCTTTTCATAAAACTCTTTGTGTACTTTTTTCATACACATACACACACACACACCTTAAGCCAACATGTCCTCCCCTACATCCCAGGAGAAGGGAGGAGGACCTCTTACTGAGCTCCTATAAATCACCCACGGGAGGCACGGGATAGGGGGGGGGAGGAGAGAGGAGAGTGGAGAGGATGGAAGGGGAGAGGGGAGCGCATTCCGACAAGCAGGTCCAGACAGCTAGAGGTCTATTGTATTGTGCCTTCTACAGAAGTGCAGGATAGACAATGAGTACACGTGCAGCCATATGCATGCACCCACCCACAGCGACGTGGTTCATTCACAAAGCCCCTCTCCCATGACTGACAAATTGGAGCTCACCGGAAGGAGGAAAGCAAAGAAGCTGAAACTAAGAGTGTGTGTGTGTGTGTGTGTGTGTGTGTGTGTGTGTGTTTTAATGTATGCGTCTGTGAAGGTCAGTGGAGCTTGTGTATGTGCGTCTGCTGATGTGTCAAGGTGTGACGTGGTGTGAGTGCACAGTATATCTGTATATCCCGCCTAGATTGTGTGTGTGTGTGTGTGTGTGTGTGTGTGTCAGACAGACACAAACACACACGACTTTGGTCCCAAACTGCTGGATTGTCTTGATTTGCTGTTCACCTTCTGCTGCTATATTGTATTAACATACTCTACCATACATAATGGTTACGTTTTATTCATCAACATTAGTTGTGAATTGCAACTTTAACACCACTCTATTTTTGATGGACTATATAGGGGCCCTCACGTGATCATCTACGTCGCACTGCCGATCCAACCAATATATCCACCCATATATGGACATGGACATCTATGTATCTGTCAGTCCTCGTCCCTTTTATGCTGATCTATGGAGATGATTGACTTGTTTGCGCCCATGATGACACATTGAGGTTTGACAACACACAACGCACATATTTGGGCGTAGCTGTATTGAACTCGTATATGGTTATGGCTGAGTCATAGTAACATGAGCATGACAGCGTGGTCCACTGGCCTGCCCACCAGTCATCCCTTAAGCCAATTTTAATATAAGATAGAAATAAAATACATACATTTGCATATAACGATGTGCCCAAAAAGGTAACCCCAGGTTGAATACGGTTAAAGCAAGACAGGGTAAAGTAAAGTAACGTGTAGCCTACATTTACTTAAAGGGGAAGACCACCCATTTTCAATATTGAACTATGTCATTAATATACCTTAGAGGAGTTGGGTGGGGGAAAAAAAAGTTCCCCCTCTTCTGTGTTGCCTATAACTGGAGGATTGATTTTGGGGTTTGTATTGTAAAGTACAACGGTGTGATGTCATCACGTTGTGATTTGCAATACAAACCCCAAAATCAATCCTCCAGTTCTAGGCAACACAGGAGAGGAGGAACTGTTTTTTCTTTTTTTCCCACACAACTCCTCTAAGGTATTAAGTACCATTTTGAGTATTTATACTTTACTTGAGTATTTCCCATTTTTAATAACTTTACTTCTATTCCACCACTGGCTGCGATTTACACATCAGAAATGGCAGCGGTGCTCTCTACAGGGGAGCGCTGGGGAAAACGGTCTATAGACGGACAGCTAGACAGAGGTGTGTGTGTGAATATGGACTAAAGGCAACAGCTGGTGAAGCCAGACAGACAGACAGACAGACAGACATATACAGACAGACAGAGACAAGCAGTGATGGACAGACAAGCCAGAGAAAGGGGAGCTGGCTGGAGATCAGGTATCTGTGGTGGTATTAACAGGCTGACCTGATGGGTCAAACCTTACTCTGGGACTGAGGCGTGCTGATCCGCCAAGGAACCACTGGCCTGCAACAGCTCTGAGAACTGGGGGTTTCACTAAATGTGCACGCACGCACGCTCTCTGGTCTCATCATGATGAACAAAATACGTGCAGGGGTCAATTTCCACACGCATGTGTGACTGTGCACACACACACACACATTTAAGCTGGAGGAATCTCCAACAGTCAAGTCAGGACACACTGAGTAATGTTTCTTCATGCATGCATTCGCTCTCTCTCGTGCTCACACACACACACACACACACACACACACACACACACACACACACACACACACACACACACACACACACACACACACACACACACACACACACACACACACACACACACACACACACACACACACACACACACACACACACACACACACACACACACACACACACCTTTCGCCTGTTGTTGAGTCTTGCACAAGTGGCAGAAACTCCACACAGGTGTTTGGCCAGTAATATTCAGTATGGACTATGGAGTGAAGATAAATACCATAGTACCTGACCCAATCACATACAATGATATACCCAACTAATTTACATACCATGATATGCAACCCATTCACATACCATGATACCTAGACCTAGGAGATATGGACAAAAAAATATTTGATGTTTTTGACAATATTGTATTTTGAGTTTGAGGCTTAAGTGACGAGAACCAGGAGAAGACAACGCTATTGCCGTATGACAAAATTACAATATCTAGTAAATTCCCAGACAATATCTAGTCTCATACCAACATAATTCCAGATACAACTGGGCAGCGCATGAAGGAGTGCTCCATGGTATAAAGGTACAATGCAGGCCGATGGAGTTACTTTCTTTCCACTAAAACATATTAAGTCCAGGGGTCATCACCATGCTGGCTTGTGGTGGACATTGGCCACATTTATTTTTTTGCCAGACATACAAAATGAATGGACAATGATAATATAACCAGAAACACATAAAGAGATGGCCCTGAATGAACACAACAGCAACAACTCAGAGAGTTTACAAATAGAACCAAATAAGGGTCCATTTGAATTAAGGGGGTCCTTGCAAAACATTTGAGAACCACTAGTACTAGTTGAATTCCTAATTTGCCATAGTGTTGTAGTTAGGGATGCACCAATATATTATAAGTAAAATCAAATCAAATAAAATATTTGACACAGACAAGACCAAGTCTTGTACACATTTGTCCGTGTACAGACATATTGATGACCCCTAATTAAGCAATGTACCAGATCACCATGTTCCTCAACATATGCTGTTCATAGCATGTGACCTTGTGAAGTCTCGAGAAGCCACTGAGAAAGAACCATAAAAAGCTAAAGCTCCAACAGTTTTCCAGCCTCTCAAAACGTTCTTGTTGGCAAAGGTCTCACTTTGTGCTCTGTGAGGCGTAACGCAAGTCTGTCAGTCTGGCCTGGTCATTTAGGACGATGGACTAACACGCACGCACACACACAGACACAAGCATAAGGCTAACCTACATCTCAGAGAGAAAATCCCAGCACTGAATGTCAGACACCTAACGACCCACATCCTCCACTCTCTCACATAACTCAAGCTGATGGACAGAGAGAGGAAGAACTGTGCCATACTATCAACTACTCTGGAAAAGCTCTGCTCAACCTCAAATTGCAGATGCATTAGGGCGTGTGAAAATTAGGATTTTCTTTTTTGCATAATTGTTTGTGAACTGCACACACACAGGCACTCACACACACGCGCACACACACACACACAAACATGTGATAAAAATGCGGTAATAAGTGCAAGTTCCTGAGTGTGTACAAGATACATACTGGTCACAAAATGAACCAGCATTTTGCTCTATTAGAATTAAGGCATTTAGCTAATGGCTGCTGTTCATTTTCCATCAACGGCGTCAACGATCTCTTTACAGATTCTCATACATCCCCACATCCTCCTCCATGTTAAGTGTCTGCTGGTGGGAAGTAAGTGTCTGAGATGGTCTGGGAAAGAAGACTTTACGTCTACAAGGCCAGGCAGGCCTGGGCATTCCTGCATGTGTGTGTGGGGAAGAGAGCAGACAAGCTGTGTGTGTGTGTGTGTGTGTGTGTGTGTGTGTGTGTGTGTGTGTGTGTGTGTGTGTGTGTGTGTGTGTGTGTGTGTGTGTGTGTGTTAGGGCATTCATGAATAGTGATTTTTAGTATTCGAATTATTCGACCTCAAAGTATTCGAATAGTCAAATATTCTACAGGACTGGCCAGACTGGCAAATATTAAGTAAGCAAGAGGCGAACATTGTGAAAATAGCCGATCTACATGCTCACAACGCCTCGCAAGTGAGCATGTAGATCTGCTATTTTCACAATATTTATCTGTGGAACCGAGTCACATTAAATGTAATACCTGCAATTCCAAGTGCTTGTCAGGGTGGGTGTCCCCAGTTTAAATATGTTTATTTTGGGGGTCACAGCCTAAAAAGGTTTGAGAAGCCCTGGTATAGAGCATTAACGAATTCATCCACCAGGGGCATTGACAACTCATTCTTATGACTTCCTATCTAGCCACGCTTTATAAACTATATATTTTTTAAAGAGAAAACAATTAAAAAAAAAAAAAAAGTGAATATTCGACTTCGGTGAACAACGTCGAATAGTGACTTTTGATGTCACTGCATGTGTGTGAACTCACATGCAACAGCATACCTATGTGTGTGAACTCACATGCAACAGCATACCTATGTGTGTGAACTCACATGCAACAGCATACCTATGCCCTGGTCAGCCTGTGAATATATACCTATCTGATAGTGTGTGTTTATCCTGGCAGAGGAAGCGTAGGAAAGTCAATGAAGGGTGTGTGTGTGTGTGTGTGTGTGTGTGTGTGTGTGTGTGTGTGTGTGTATGTGTGTGCGTTTGTGTTCTAAGGGCGACACCTAAGTATCTGTCTACCTAGCCAAACACAAAGACAGGCAGATGCACACGCACATTAGGCACATATAGCAGCGCACACACACATGCACACACACACGTGCACACAGAGATAGCAAACCAGACAAAGCATCGTTGCGTTCACCTGTGGACTATTACACACTGGTCCCCTATCTGAGATACAGGAAGCCACTATCAAGGACAACAATAAGGAGTGTGTGAGAGCGCGTGTGTGCATGTAAGATACTATACATGTGTGTATGTTTGTTTAGGCGTTAAGTGAATATGTGTGTATCCGTGCATGGCGGTGTGTTTTTCTGTATGTGGGCGTATCGTGTTCACATGAGTGTGTGTGTGTGTGTGTGTGTGTGTGTGTGTGTGTGTGTGTGTGTGTGTGTGTGTGTGTGCGTGCGTGCGTGTGCGTGTATATTAACATGTACAGTATGTATGTTTAGGTAATGTAAGGTTGCTGTTTGATTATGTGAAGCCATAGCAACACTCATCAATTATCCTGTGTGTTTGTGTGTGATGTGTGTGTGTGTGTGCGCGCGTGCGTGTGTGTGTGTGTGTGCGTGCGTGCATGTATGTGTGCCAAGAGTATCTTTGGAACAGGAAGTACACAGCACAAGGATGTCTGTTTGGACCAGAGGATACATCTTTAACACTCTGTGCTTTCTTTCACAACAACTGAACTGTTTGTAAATGTGTCTAGACTAAACTGCCTACAAAGACAAAATGCAGCAACCACATTTGTGGAGACACCGACTTATTTGTCACAATATAGGGTGGACAAATAATTACCTTGTGAATAGATACAGTATACTGTACAATTAGTGCTATATCACTTATGTACTGTGATAACCTATTTGGCTGGCCACAGTGGCCAGTTGAAACACTTTTATCAGTTTGATTCTTTGCCTAGTTACTGCACTTTGGCTTTTGTAGGGCAGTACACACACACGCATATTTATACACACACGCGCGCGCTTGGGTCCAAGTGTGAGAGATTATGTGCCCGCGTGTATAGTGCATGAAAAAGAATTGTGACTTGGAATGTTTGTCAGTTTGTGTATGCATGAAAGCAAGTCCTGTCATCATAAGAACAATCAATTGTAGGTGTGAGTGTGTCTCCATTCAAGTGCCTCACAGTGACCTGACAGTCTGTCTTGAGGAAGCATGCCTGCCTCGTGCTGCTTCAATAATGCACACTTCCAGCACTTAGCCTGCCTTCTGCAAATAAGGTCAGCACAAGGGGACGTCTCCGTCAGACTGCTTCAGCCTGTTATTAGGAGCCATCAGTGGGTGGACAGCTAACAATTAGCAGATATGCAGGGTGTGTAGTCCTGGGGGGGGGGGGGGCATTCACCACTCATTTAGAGTAAACATTTATTAGTGCACACACACAGTAAAATCCTGAGAGGGTGAAAATGTAACTAATGGACCCAGTTACATCTCAGAGTTACAAATGCCCCATGTTTGTTGTTATTATACGCGAAATTGGTCAAAAACAGCATTTACATTTTTACAAAAAGGCAATAGCAGATGTCCAAGTTTTAGAACAGCTATTTTCAAAGTATATGGGGTTTAAGGTTTACACTGAGGATTTTACTGTGCAGTTAAATAAATATATTCTGTATGAATGGTTTTGTTCCCGATGTCATCCAAGATAAACTGTATAAGTCAGTAACACTGTGATGTGCAAAGATGTGTAGAGTTGAAGAACACAAGGCCATTCACAACAGCCTGTTCACTTCACACACACTCACTCAAAACATCTTTACAACGCACTGGTTGTGAGCAGGAGGCTGCTGGTCCCAATCCTGGAACAGATGGGAGACTCCAGGCAGAGAGTGAGAGCGCGAATGAACGTGAAACGACTATAGATATGCCCTTGAGCAAGGCATAAACCCCTGACTCAAAAATGAATAACAGAAATCAAATATCTTATAAAATAGCGTATCTACAAGCTCGCTACATGCCACATTGCAACATAACAATAGAAAACTTACGTGATTAAAAGTGCTAAGAAGAAAACAGAAATGGACCCTTAAGGCAGCGACATCTGTAGTTTAACTTAGTGAGAGTTAGTGAGATTAAGGGCCCTATCTTGCGCACCGCCTTACGGTTTACTTTATGTTTTTGCAATTTCTTACTATTTTGAAAAACATTTCAAAATAGTTAAAATAGCGAATCTACAAGCTCACAACGCATCAACGTAGATCGGCTAGTTTAACTATTTAAATATGTTTTTCAAAATAGTAAAATGTGACTATATATTAAGTTTAGGTATACACGGTAAGGCGGTGCACAAGATACAGTAGGGCCCTTAGCCCTACGTGGGTACATTTTTACACACCAACATTGACTATTTCTGCTCAGTCAAACTCATGAATGAACGTGTTTAAAAATAAACAGTGAAAGTATGCCGTTTGAAGCGAGGCAGTTTAAGTCTGACCCCAAACAGACAAACAGTGGAGAAGCCAACAGGTCCAGGCTCGCCTCTGGCTGGTAAGGTTCCAGACAGGAGTAACGGTCAGCCTCTGTGATGTGTGTGTGTCACGGCTAAAAGCACAGGAATGCTCTCCCAGGGTTTCTAGTTACCAGCAGCAGCAGGCTCACACTGAGACCAGAGACCACAGCCCTGCATATCGTCTGATTCACACAGTAGCCTCAACCCACACACACACACACACACACCTCATCCTGTGTGTATGTATGTGCTTCAGAACTCGAGGGTTTCGGTTTTCTTTATAGAGAGTGCACGTGCTTGCATGCCATGCACACACACACACTCCTCCCTCGCCTCTGACCTCTCTGCCACTCTCCACGGCCTATTAATTATCCAATAAAACAGGAATGTATAACTCACCGGCATGCGCGCACGCGCACGCACACACACACACACACACACACACACACACACACACACACACACACAGACCCCTCTTAAGGCAACAGGAGCAATTAACAAAGTGTATTTCATGTCAAAACAAGGGCCGCCCTAGTGTAGCGGTTGGAGCCTTTCGTGCGGATGGTCGGGGGTTCGGACACTGCCTGGGTTCGACGTCAGCAAGGGCATGCGGTCGCAACAGGGCCCCTAACGCCAAACCACATGGCTTCAGATCTGAGCCAAGTCTCCTGAGGAGGCACGTCTGAAGCCTGTCCTGGACGGGAGTCTCCAGACATAAAGAGGCTTTAGGGATGATGATTTCATGTCAAAACAGCGTGAATGAAGGGAGGTGTGAGGTCTTCTTTAAGACAATCTGTCAACTAGTGTCGCGACTACAAGGCTGATGATAGCCGTCCGTGTGTTAACTATGTGGAGTCATAAAGCCATTTTTGATGGATCTGGAGTCATAACGCCAAGATATCTTATGGGACATCGTGTAATATGATGTCTGATGCACATCATGACCTAAAAAGATATCTTATGGCGTTATGGGACATTGTGTAATAATATGATGTGGACATTGTGTCATAACAAGATATCTTTATTTATTTTTTTATCCTGAAATCAAAACACTTTTATATCAGCCCTACTAATAGTATCTACTACGCACTGACTAAACTTACAGTAGATGGCTAATGGATGTCAAAATATGTGAAGGAAAAGGGAAACACTACCACAAAACTAACACCTGTTATTATACCTCCTTGATCTTCTTCAAGAACACACAAGTAGGAGCTAATCAGAAGAAAACTATCATCTCAGAGTAGCAGTAGAGAAAAGTAACTCAAGCCAATTTCAAAGGAGATGCACTGGTACACTGGAATACCACACTGGTCAACACTAATCATCTAATCGTCTTTTTCATAAACACTGATGCCATCTACTGGCAGTTTCTATGTACTTCCTATGGCAATGAGCTGCTCAGAGAATCAGAATGTGTGTGTGAGAGTAGCCTCGTTCCCAGCCTTTTCTCATCTGCGAGGAGAAAAGCCTGGTCACAAGTCACAACCCATACGACCTATGTTGTATGTAGTACTTCCCTAAACTATGTTTTTTAGACCAATCAATCATATCACTTGTTTCATGCGCAGAAAATGTAATCAGATTTATAGAGCCAGATGTACTTCCACCAAATCGTAGTACTTAAAGAGTAGGTGTGAGTGTGTGTAGGCGGTCCTAGAAGTTCAAGAATGCTTGTGCCTGGAAGGCTAGATGGTCAATCCCTACTGAAGCCAATATACAGTAGTAAAGTGTATGAACTCTGACCTCTGCAGTCACTTTGCATGACATCATCTGCTAAACACTATGAATAAATATCTGCATGTGTTACATCTGTAATGTATAGAGAAATTTGAACAGTAAATGTTGGTAAGTGCATAACTCACTGAGGTCCTCGGCCAGTTGTACTCTGCGGCCAGTGATGAGGTGCGTCTTCTTCTCTAGGTCTTCTCCAAAGTCCTCCAACACCTCCTTCACGTTCTTCTCTAGACGACGCACTGCAAGAACCAACACAGATACCTCAATATGCAATTCAACATCAATGCAATGGAACTTTCTATTGGGCTTTGGGCAGGCCACTAAAAGTCGCTATTTGTGGTTAAGCTCTCAAGAGAGATGTGTTGGCTCCCACAATTTTATAATCTGTCAGTATTTCAGAAGCTCTGAAAATGAGTAGAACGTCGAAGTAGAATGTCGCCTCCCCCATCTCCGTTTCACCTTTGCAGTCAAGCTCATCTAGCTAGCAGCTCGGCAGAGAGAGACATTCAAAAACACATAAAAGTATAAATATTTCTCTGTGAACACCACATCATGCTTGGTCGAATACTATTTCGATCTGAAGAGCAGATGACCTGTTTTAGACCAGCTTCTTGTTCTCAACTTTTATGGGGTGAAATTACAGATTATCTGTAACTTTTGAACAATGTGGAAGAGTTATCTGGCTTGAGTCTTGTTAAAGACTTGCTTAAAGACAGAAATGTGTAATATCTAAATGATAGTTCACTCTGATATCCTGCCTCCACATGCACATCCTCAATGTGTCAAGGTAAAGCTAACAGCATGCTGGTTTTGTATTGCACATGTATCTGAATGGATCCGTTACATGGCTGTTCAGTTTGATCCATTTCCCTAGAAACAGGTTTTACATTTCAGCAATTATCCTTATAAAGTTCAACGACTTACAGCAGAACAAGCGCAGCTATATAATAAACTGCAGCAATTTATATTTAGTGGTTTGTAATGCTGTAGTAATAATAAATAAAGGCGCTCGCTGGCACAGGGAGAGGGGGCTGTTGAACAGCCAGTAGGATGGAGGCGATATGTCCTCTCAGTGCGAAAAGATGTGACACTGCTGGCCCTGAATCAGTCTTAAGGTGTCTCCACACCAAACAGCCTACAGGAGACTACTTCTGACTGTACACAGACTGCAAAGAACTGCAAAGAACTGCAAAAAACTAAGCACTTTTATTTTTTCAGACGACGCCGACTGTAGTTACTGTATGGCAGTGGTGCCAGGTCTGCTCGTTATAAGCAACGTTGATCCTGTTTTCCTATAATGTTGCTAGTTGTGGGGTGCTTTTGTTTGGGCTTGTTTCTGAAGTGTAGTTGCTTATTTGGCCTTGCTTTCAACATTATTTTATAAAATAACTAATGTAATAGAGCTCAGAGGTGAAACTGGTCGCTGCTTTTGGGCTTATTTTCATAGACCTGGTCGCTTATTTCACTCACAGAATCTGGCAACCATACCCGGAGGCACTGTGTGTTCTCCGTGCAGAGGAGAAGAAAAAAAAAAAAGAACAACACGGGGAGCTGCTGCACTATTTACTAGCTTTGCTTTGGATCAGATTGGAATAGGAACTGAGAGTTGAGAATATGGTATTTAGTAAAAAATATGCGACGGGAAAATGTCTCTGGCTTATTTTGGCTTGGTTTTGCAACAGTAGCAAACTATTCTACAACTCCCTCAATCTTACCGACGGCCAGGGGCGACTGAACAAAACTGAGCAAGTCCAGTTTTCCAGTTTTCTGTCGATAACGTTCCCGACCCGCTGCCGAAAACCTGACGATGAGCTCCCGTTCGGCAACCGACGCTATCCGCCGCCTTCCGCCGCCGATTCGCGGCCGAATCGGTTTGGTTAAAAGTGCCCTTTAGAGAACATTTAGTCCAACAGTCTCTTCTACATCCATACCTTCCGTGTTGGTGAGCTGCTGTCGAAGTGTGTTGGCTGTTATTAGCAGCATCCTCTGAATCCTCCAGAACAGGACCACATCGTTACACTCCAACTGAAACACACACACACACACACACACACACACACACACACACACACACACACACACACACACACACACACACACACACACACACACACACACACACACACACACACACACACACACACACACACACACACACACACACACCGTTTAAACACCAGCTGCAATGGCTTTTCATTGTTGCAATGTTCTCCGACGGAAACACAATTAAATCATTAATCGCAATCATTTGAGTGACAATTAATCGTCAAGTAAAATGTCATAAGCATGGCAGAATCAGATGATTGAAGCTCCAGCCAGCCAGCCAGTCAGTCCCTCCTCACCTCTGAGTCGACAAAGTGCCTCTGGTAGTAGTAGAAGCCTCTCTTACAGAGGTTACAGTGGGTCAGGGCCTTCTGGAGGAAGTGGCGACGGTACAGCTGGTGCCACGTGTCCTTGATCTGAACACACAGGGAGTCAAAAAGACAAGCTTTGGCAGATAGAAGATAATCCATTATGAACTGGCTTTGGTCTACATGATGGATGTATCGCAGTCTATTAACCCATTTAGGCCTGAACACATTATGACGCAATATTTTATGCTTTAAATATTAAAAAATAGCAGATATACAAGCTTACAGCGCGGCACCGAGTGCCGCGCTGCGAGCTTGTAGATCTGCTATTTTTGAAAAATCTTGAAAATTAGAATTTTGACCCGATTCTATAAGTGTCTTTTGAATCCTTCTAAGATTTTTGGAAAAAACCTATGTTTCTATGTCAGCAATCTGGCCAGCCATCGTCAAAGAAAAGGTCCTTTTCACTTAACTGGAGCTCAGTTAGTCTGTTCTTGAGAGACTACTGTGTCAGTGGTTCTCAAACTTTTTCATGTGAAGGACCCCCAAAATGATATTTATTTGGCCACGGACCCCCATTTCAAAATATCTAGTTCCAATTTGAGTTACAAACGTTCGCTTTGAAAATACATATATTCAAAGATTTGCACACATTTTCACGACTTTTTCAAAAATAGCAGATCTACAAGCTCGCAGCGCGGCACTCGGTGCCGCGCTGTGAGCTTGTATATCTGCTATTTTTCACTGGTTAAAGCATTCAATAATTCTAGGCCTCATCGATTCCCGGAAGGACATTCAGATGTCATAGCAGCAACAGCAGCAAGGTTGAAACGCAGGTAAAGAAGAATAAATATATTGGTGACTAGAGCATTCCTATTAACAAGAGCATCTTCTAAGTATTTATCAAAGTATTTAAAAACTAGAAAGATGACGAGTGAGAACACAATGTGTTGTGTCCATCAATCAGAACCATATACAGGCCCACAGGGCGTCACTTTGTGCCATGCTGTGAGCTTGTTTGTACATCTGTTATTTTCAAGTGTAAATACTTTTATCTTTTTTCAAAACACAAACTTTATCTTCTGGGGGTCCCTGGCAGTGGCACAAAACAGTTTCAGATGGGGGGGGGGGGATACATATCATTTTGGGGGTCTTTTGCACGAAAATGTTTAAGAACTACTGATTTAGAAGGCATTTGTAGAATCGTCCTACAGGTCTCAACACATTTCGTGCCAAGAACGGAGATCTCTGAATGCATGCAAAGATAACCCGGAAACGAAAAGCACTTCTCCATCCGGTTCAACTCTTCTTCTGCAGAAAAAAAATCACACCCGTGTGAAGTGGAGCTGTGTGTGTGTGTGTGTGTGTGTGTGTGTGTGTGTGTGGATCATGTGTGTGTGTGTGTGTGTGGATCATGTGTACCGATTTTTGTGACATTTGAAGAAAATATGTTGGAAAAGGGGCAAAAAGTGTGTTTTGGAGAAAATTCAAGATGGCGGAAAATCTATCATGGCGCAAATGGGCGTGGCCTATATGGGATGCGTCATGACCCAAGGAATCCAGGGAAAAAATATTTTTAATTTTCCGACCTACGGTTCAAGAGTTACGGGCCAAAACGTAAAGTGGGGTGTTATGGCGCCACCATGCGGCCAAATGACACAATTATTTTTTATTTAATCCTTGAAACCATTATGAACCTCCTCTCCAAGTCTTGAAACTCTAGCCCCTATGGTTTGCCAGAGACAAATAATTGAATGTGAGTTTTTGCGATTCCCATTATAAGTCAATGGGGAAAATTAATTCACTAATAAATTAATATCAATTAAACTATTGAACCTTTCTCTTAGCAAGTTACTAGCCCACGATTCCCGAGTAAGCCGGTCGATTTGACATATGGCGCGAGTGTGTGGTGGCAAAACTGTGGGACTAGTAGCGTGCCGAAGTTTAGGAAGTTCAGGCTACATACAGACACACAGACAGACACACAGACAGACAGACAGACCCACACGGCCACGTATAGGGAGCCTGTGCTTCACACAGCTCCAAAAATAAGCTTTCCTCTGGTTCTAGGTTTCCACAGCGCCCATAGTCAATTCACACACGCTGTTTAGTGGATACTGGGCGGAGAAGATACAACAAGATGATTTCTCCCTGTCTTTCCATTCCACCACATTGAGGATCGTGGATCGTGTCCACACAGAGTACACGCATGGACACGCGCGCGATCGCCCTCGGAAAATACGGTAAAAACACGGATACCGCTGGAGGAAGCTACTGAATTAATTAATTAATACCTGGCACGAAATGGGTTAATGGGTTACGCGTGCAAGTGTTCCAGTGAGTCTCACCAGGACAGGGTCCACGTCCACCCCGCGTCCCTCCAGGTTCTTCCGGACGGTGGTGACCTCATCGTTGGCCAGGTAGGCCGTGTGGTCCTCGTTGAGCTTCAGCAGACGCTCCAGCTCATTTTTGGTTTCGTTGCGGACATGCTGTAAAGGGTTCAGGGAGAGGCCAGGGAGAAGGGTCTTGGTCAGAATGTATTGAGGATATTAGTGCCTTGAGATGCAGCATCTCATTTTAGAGGAGGACCTACACACGCAGGGAAGTAAAAGTAAAACAATACATACAATACAAATACACAACACACACAAGTACAGATACAGAACTGTTAGCTTGCTCACCCGCACGCATTCTGCTCAGAACCAATGTATATACACTCTACAGCACAGGTCTTCAACAGGGGGTCCTCAGAGTTACTACAGGGGGGGGGGGGGGGGTCACTAAATATTCTGAGGAGAACTTAAGCCAAAAATAGACAATCTACAAGTTCACAACACCTCACAGATTGGCTATTTTCGGTGTATTTTTGGTGTAGAGTTTACGTTGTTGACGCTGACGGTTTAAGTGATATCAGTGTTTGAAAATACACATTAACATGAATCCAACATACACTGATGACAGTGCTGTTAAACAAGTCTATGAAGCTATATATGAACACAATTTTATAAAATATGTAGTGGGGGGGGGGACCCGCTTCATCTCTCCCTCAGCTAGGGGGGGTGAAAAATGTTGAAGACCCCTTATCTACAGCCTTGAGCTCTGACCTGTTCAGATGTTCGGTTTGTCCAGCTCATCCACCTCTGCTTCCAGTCTGGACCCACCATGTCACTGATCACTGATTCAGCTAGGAGCCAAGGAGAGAAAGAGAGAGAGAGAGAGAGAGAGAGAGAGAGAGAGAGAGAGAGAGAGAGAGAGAGAGAGAGAGGGAGATGAGAAAAGCACAGACACAGGTATGTCAATTTACATTACTTTGGTGCCAGCCAGTGCTGTGTTAAGCCTAATATATTCTCTAGTACAACAGAGTTGCTTGCCAAAAAGAGCAGATCTACAAGTTGACAACTGGTCATGATGCATCAACTGGATAAACGGGAAGGGGGGATCGGTCATTCTACACATTTTTTATTTTGCATTTCAACGCAATCATATACACAGTGTAAAAAAAAAAGCAGGTCAGCCCCACGGATAGTAATCAATAAAACTGATTCTGAATACAGAGGCAGCCATTGTAGAAGTCATCCTAGCACCTTCATGCTTTTGTATCTATTGTGCAATAGTAACACATATTTTGGAAGTGAAGCAAATTTACCCCCCAAAAAACTTCTATTGTTGTGTATTATTTATTATTTATTATGTATTTATTATGTATTATTTATTTATGTTAACTGTTTCATTGTGTGTTTTTGTTAATGTATAACTTTTGATTTTGTGTGGAAAAAAAGAGAAAAAAAGAGCATGCATTGTTGCATTTATATCTCTGACTTAATGCAATTTGCTTGAATAAAAACATTTGAAACAAAAAAACTTCTATTGAGGCTAAAGCAGCATAAAGTATGACTTCTACAAACGGCTAAACCTGTAGGTTAGGAGACAATTAATACGGTCAAGATGAGTGTGTAACTGTGTACGAATCCATCCTGGCTAACATACTGTCTTTAAGGCGTGACTGCAGTGTTTCATCCATGAACTGGATGGCAGCGTCCCACTGGGGTTTGTCCGTAATGGAGCGATCCTCCAGGGCATTGTGCTGGATCACCCTCTGAGACACACACACACACACACGCACACAGTAAAAAAAAAAACAATAAGGACCTGAAGTTTGTATTTTGTAATGAGTGACTATTATTTGCTTTTCTCTCTTATGAACTGAGTTTACAATATAAAAAACACATTAAAACCGTCTGCCAACATAATTGCCATCTCTAACTGTTAATAAAGCAACGTGTCAAGTCTTTACCTCGTCTAGCCTAACGGAAATGAGAAACGTCTCTAGTGCTCTGAACGGTTCCATCCTAATTCAGCCAGACATTTCCTGCCCTTTCCACACTGTGTCACAATTTACAATTACAATTTAGGCATTTAGCAGACGCTTTTAATCCAAAGTGATTTACAATAAGCAGGTAATATATCAATATAATAAGCAAGATAATGTGTCAGTACATCAACAACAATATAACAATGCATAGGAATATCAATCTAGAAAAACATTAACATATAGACCACGCACTTAATCAGTAAAAAACATTTCTAAAACCTAAAAAATGCTATCTAGCTTCATATATGTTCATTGAGGGAAGGGGAGTGTTACAGTAGTGCTATGGGTTTAGGTGGCGACTGAAGAAGTGAGTCTTCAGTCCACGGCGGAAGCTAGGGAGTGAGTGTGTAGTTCTAAGTGCGACAGGGAGTTTATTCCACAGTTTGGGGGCCAGGAGGGCAAACTGTCTAGGTCGGACGAGTGGATCTTTGTCCTGGGGTTTTTAGCGAGGGTTCTGTCAGCATCCCTGTGTTGGCTGATCTGAGTTAACGGGTGGGGTTGCAGGGGTTGATCAGGATTTGGAGGTATGGAGGAGCCGTACCTTTGGCTGCTTTGAAGGCTTTGCCACAATTGTATCATGCTCTTTGCTATGTTAGCATACTTTCAACAGGTTTTCAAAAATAGCAGATCTGCAAGCTCACAATGCATCACATTGTGATAGGCTTTGAGCTTGTAGATCGGCTAATTTGTTTGTTCCTCATCTGACTAATATATACTGTATAGGGCTTCCTCTCTCTCTTTCTCTACACTGGGTAGAGTGGGTACGGCAATGGCTTCCACCAGGCTGTGCTTCAGTGTGGATGTGAGGACTGGTGTGTTTACCAGGCTGTGTTGGCTGATCTGAGTTAACGGGTGGGGTTGCAGGGGTTGATCAGGATTTGGAGGTATGGAGGAGCCGTACCTTTGGCTGCTTTGAAGGCTTTGCCACAATTGTATCATGCTCTTTGCTATGTTAGCATACTTTCAACAGGTTTTCAAAAATAGCAGATCTGCAAGCTCACAATGCATCACATTGTGATAGGCTTTGAGCTTGTAGATCGGCTAATTTGTTTGTTCCTCATCTGACTAATATATACTGTATAGGGCTTCCTCTCTCTCTTTCTCTACACTGGGTAGAGTGGGTACGGCAATGGCTTCCACCAGGCTGTGCTTCAGTGTGGATGTGAGGACTGGTGTGTTTACCAGGCTGTCCATGGCCCTCTCATTCCACTGATGTCTCTTGATGCTCTCGTCCTTCACAGCTTCTTTCAGCTTGTCGAAGATGTCGTCCTGGTCTTTGCCTTTGTACTCCGCCATGAAGCGTGCAAACTCCTCCTGCAGTGTCTCCCAGGCGACCTGGTGGAGAATGGTGAGCCACAAGGAATAGTGATCGCCCCAGTTTGGAGTTGTGATTTGATTGGTTTAATAAAGGGGTCTTCAACAGGGGGCCCGGGACCCCTAGGGGGTGCTCCGAGTTACTACAGGGGGTCCTCCAAATCTTTGTGTGGTAGAAACTTTTTATATGAACTGCTTGAACCCTAGCGTCCATATTCGGAGAACTTTAGCCAAAAATGGCAGATCTACCAGCTCACAACGCTCGGCTATTTTTGGCAGAGGTTTGGTGTAGAGGGGCAGACTAAGTACAGAGTGAAAGGTCCGGTTGATTAAGTATTGACAGTTCACGTGGTTAAATATCTGAAAACACAAATTGACATGAGTCCAAAATACACTGATGATCGTGCTGTCAAACAATGAAACTATATGGAATCTATGAACAGGTTGTGGGGGTCGCTGCTTCATCTCTCTCTCTCAACTAAGTGGTCCTTGGCCTGAAAACGTTGAAGACCCCTGGTTTAATACTTAAGCCAGACAGACAAGTTACTGTACTACCTCCAGGGCTTTGTGAGGCAGCTGCTTATCCGTCCACTGTTTGAGCTTGATGTCCACAGTGGTGTTGAAGGTACCAGAGTTCATGGTCTGTGCGGCGGGAAGGTAGATGTTCTCGATCACGTGAGTGGACACGCGCTCCCACAGCTTCTTCTGCAAGATGGCCTCCCTGGGGAGAGATGGGGAGGACAAAGGTCAGGTGACATTGAATGAAGGATGAGGACGGAGAGAGTTCTTCCAAAGGTTTATGAAAAATAAATGTTACGTTCAAAGTAAGTCAATCAATGTGACTATATCCAACCACAACACTAGGGCTGTCACAATGATGACATTTTACATGACAATTAATTGTCACTCAAATAATTGCGATTAACGATTTAATTGTGTTTTTGTCGTTGACAATTACAATTCTGTTTGGCTTTTAGACTTTGAAGTTGCACATGGCAGATAAGACACATAACCTAAATATAAAAAGAAATGACTGACATATTTGATAACTTCATACTTAACCCATTTAGGCCTAACCTATAGTAAGGCCCAAATCAGAAATTGGCCTACAAAAACAAATATGTTGATACATACTGTACATGTACTGTAACCGAGTTTAGAAACTCTAGGCTTGCTAAGGGAAGGAGCGCTCGTTTTCAGTTATTGTCCACGACATTGCAAGCGGCGCGAAGGCCAGCGGACCTTGGTCCTGCTCTTCGCCCCCGAGCGCCGCGCGGCCGGCGGAGCGCCGCGCGAGTTACGAAGCTGTGGTGAATGCAATCGTTCTATTTATGCCCAGGCCGTAAGGCCTGGGCAAGCGCATGATAAACGCAATAATAATTGGGTTTTGGTGCACCTCGCGCGGTCCAAGTGACTACAACGGAGCGCTCCCAACCTCCGGTTCAGCCAATCACAAGCTTCAAAAATGAGTGCGGGGCGTGGTTTCCCTTAGCAAGCCTAGAGTTTCTAAACTCGCGTACTGTAAGCCCCTCCCATACACTAAAATGTGTACCCGGCCTGAATGGGTTAAAAAAGAACATTGATAGTGGAAATAGCCAAACATTGATAGTGGAAATAGCCGATTTACAAGCTCACAACACGTCGCGATGTGACGCGTTGTGAGCTTGTAGATCGTCTATTTCCACTAGAAAATGTTTGGAAATATATGAACATTTTCAATATGGAAACGATTATGACGATTATGTCAAAATAATTGCGATTACTGTATGTCAAATAATTGCGATTAGACGATTATGTCAAATAATTGGGACAGGCCTACATAACACCTTCTAAGAAGTGCACTATAACTAGTGATGACACATTCCAATCACACCAGCTTGAACAGCAGGAAACTAGGAAGTGAGGTTTTTGGGTACAATCTCTTGGATATATTTTGTTGTTGGTATTTATTCTTCTTATTTTCTTTTTTGACCTGCTCTCTAACAAGCAAACAGGTGAAAGTGCGTCCAGAGAGACGCTTCCAGCTGTCTGCATTCTTTCTTTCCCACTAAGTGATCCTGAGGGGGCAGGAGAACAATGAGGAGAACAGGCGAGCGTGGGCCATTGGATCGCTCTCTGCTATCGAGTTGCCTTCAGTCCCGTACGGCGAGATTGCACTTGACTGTATACTTTCCAATACACTCCCCGGCATGAGGCCGTTATCCTGGAGCTAACAGCATCCCCCGCCTGCCGTCTTGACCGCAGAGAGGCCCATGTGACAATGGGACAAAACCATCACCGGCCCCCTTCGGGACCGGAGAGCTGTTAAGCGTCCTTTGCTCATTTATCATAAACGCACGCTCATATTTCATCCAGCTCGTCCTCTTCCTTTTGTTCGGGGGCTGGCGCTCCTTTGCTATCGATGGCTGCTAACTATGATAGCGCTGGCCGGGCCGGCTAACAGGGCCACCCCCTGTCCCATCTCTGTGAGCCATTCATCAGTGCATTGATCCAGCAGACCTGATGGCACACACACTGGGGACGGCCACAACACCGCGCATTCATCTCATTTAGATCCCTCCCACAGGGGGTTGGGGCTCATACCTATACTCATGCACATGTGTGAGTATAGTTGTGTGTGTGTATGTAGGAAAGACAGAGTCTTACAATATTTCAACCTCCACCAATTAATAGTAGGTATGGCTCCAGAGCAGTTATGTGACGTTAAGCTGTTCCGTCTTAATCATTGACTTTTAATACAAACACTGTTTTATGTATTTGCCATGACTTGCCATGACATTTTTTTTCAATGATCGTTGAAACATCGTTGGACATGAATTGTTAGCTGCGTGTCCCACATCTCTGAAGCATTATTATTCCAAAAGGAAGTATTAAACTCACTATAGATGCCTTTGGGAAATGCATGATATTTCACCCCAAAACAAACATCTACAGTACTGCAGAATCGCCATTTCGTCTTGCCGTCCGTGGAGGTCTGAGTATGCATTACGCCAGATGTATACATTTAAATTACAACCACTAACACCTCCACTTCAAAACAATGTATCAGCCCTGCCCGGCATGCTCGGTAATCTGTGGATGTGTGTGTGCTCAGCTGAGAGCAAGGTTGAACTCAGAGAGCAGAGTCATTCTATGCCATCATATGACAAGAGTATAAATTAGGCATAAGAATAGTAAGACAGGAGACATTTTCATGAACAGACTACTTTGGAAAACACCTGTGTTCAGTGACTTGGCAATAGCAAAAAATTAAACTCAAAAGGAGGAGAGAAGCCTTCTTAGACATTTCTTGTTGGTAGTGGAAGCTCAATGGCAGTGTTACAGTGTGTGTGAGAGGGAAAGGAGGCGTGATGCATGCAAGTGTCTGAGAGAGAGATAATCTACATTACTAAAAACCATGTCCTCTAAAAAGGGTAGGGGTTGGTTTTGAAACCAAATCCAGAAGAAGACCTTTGTGGTCAAACTCATACATTTATACTGCATTGTGCCCACAAGTTGTGTGGCATCTTCTTTTACCCTAAAGCTTTCAAATACAGCAAAAACAGCAGATCTAAAAGCTGACAACACGTGCCCCCTGAGCGACCACCAGAGCAGCCATCAGCTGGATGAAACCGAGACCGAATTTCCCCAGCTGGATTGACACCCGTACAGAGAGGCAATGAAATAAACATCGTAATGAGCCTTACATCCAAGATCAGCGTCATTATAGGAGTAAGGGTCAATAACCACAGAGTCCAGATAATAAATGTAACACGACAAGACACCTAAAAAAGAACAAGAGATTGAAGACAGAATTTACCAGTGTTTTGGAGTCACTTGACTCAAACTAATGACCTCATCCAGGATTTCATTTTTGGCTTTTTCGAAGAGTTCATTCTGAAAGATAAAAAGGCACTTTTAGTCCCATTACAGCCATGCAGTGGACATCAATGTGTGTTATGTGTGAGACATATAGGTGTATTAACCCTAGGCTAACGCTGGCATGCAGCAATTCACCAGTTGCTGCACCAGATTGCAGGCTATATGTTTACTTCATATTTGAGGTTTGTGTTCAGCAATGGTTGTTGTGTGTGGTTTTCATTTGCAGGTGTTTCTCACCCTGTCCAGCTCTCGCAGACGGGGATAGTTGTTCTTCCATTCCGTCTCCAGGTTGAAGCGGGACGCTGAGGGAAGGGCGAGACAGTCATTTGCAATGAAGGCACAGTTTCATCTGATAAATGTGAATATAGAAACTTGAGTGCAGGCTCCATCAAATCTACAGTCAGACATGTTGGTAGCACATGTATTGAATGATGACAGTGTTGTTGATCATTATTAATCATAAATATCTAATAAAGAAATCAAACATATAATTTTGCGAATGTCTGAGTGTCTGTCTGTCTGTCTGTCTGAAACAGCGTTTCTCCTCAGTGGCTGGAGCAATTGATCTGAAATCGCATCACCATTAGCATATGAACACACCTGACATAACTGTGAAGCCTATTTGTCACTTTCACAAATCGTATGCTGTATATTAGCATTTTTATGGTGTATCTACTATCTATTCTGCATCTAGCATGAGGCATATCTATTCTGCATCTAGCTTGAGGCAACATGTTTAACCAGCTCTGTGTGTGTGTGTGTGTGTGTGTGTGTGTGTGTGTGTGTGTGTGTGTGTGTGTGTGTGTGTGTGTGTGTGTGCGTGCAGGCAGGCGGCTGTGTGTGCAGGCGGGTGGGCGGGCGGGCGGGCGGGGGGGGACACACAGTATCTCTGTAGCCATTAAACGAAACGGGTATTTCTTACATTGATGCTCCAACATATTATCATGCAAGCACCAGTTAATGTTACTTTCCATCCCTCATATACTGTGTGCACAGTGCACATGATCCCATAACCCACACACTGCACATCATTTCGGAGCTCATATCTTTGAACGGGTAAGGGCTAGTATTAATAATGTTTTAAAACAAATCAGCGTCTACTCTGGACCTGGTTGCCACCAGTTGCTCGTAAATCCACCACCAAGTTTGTGTGTAAAGTCCTCACTACATTAGTAAGAACTAGTTGGTATTAGTACTTTGAGGGGTTAATGAATGCCAACTAAAACCACTTGAATCCTAGCGTTCCTATTCTGGAGCAAACATTTGGTACAAATAGCATATCTACTGCCATCTGAACAGAGGAAGAGGAGGGAGGAACGCTTTGGAAACCAGAGAAATGGAGTGATGCATTTACAAAAGGTTTAACCACATGAGCCCTAGCGAACCCCCTTTTCTGGGCATGACATAATAGGTGAACACTCTGCAAATTTTCACAAATTATACGAACTCACACATGTCGCATTGCAACGTGCACATGTTGTTGTGAGCTTGTAGATCAGTTATTTTCAGTGATGAGATTTGGAGCAAAAAATGAGCGGAGGAGTATAGATCCCTAGGGGACTCCGGTATAGGGTTTAAGTGGTTAATAACCAGACAGGAACACTTTCCCACATCTGGTTGTGGCCAGGTGGAGATTTCAGCCTATTATTATATCCTGATGAAACGCATCATCTGTGCGTTTCTATTGCTTTTTACCTTTGATGCTACGCTTCACCAAACTAATGCACCATAATGATCAGGCACCGAGTGCATAGAGACAGGGCCTGCTTTGTCTTATGCTGGTTTGATATAAAGGCAGCTTTCAAACTGCTAATGACGCCCATCTTTTAATAAGAGTGGGTGAGGACATCAAACACGCGCACGGGCTCGCACACGCACACGCACACACGCACACACACACACACACACACACACACACACACACACACACACACACACACACACACACACACACACACACACACAGTCCCTGAGAAGGAGGGGATGGCGCCGATCACACAATCATAATCAATAGCCAGCATTTAGCAGTCATACATGTAGTAAAGAACACACAGATACACTCACATGCACCTTATCCAAATTACATGCACACACGCACACAACATAGACACAAGTGTCTGTCTCGTGCGCACGGACACACACACGCACGCACGGGCGCACGCATGCACACACACACGCACACGCACACACACAGAGCTAGAGGGCCTACTGTCCCCTTCCACATTGGAGTTTAGGCTAATTGCTGGGTTACAGGGCCACATTGGCGCCAGACTGAGACTGGGGGCCGATGCAGTTTTCTTTTTTTTCTTTTTTTGACAGGCAGTGGATCGATGCGCTGCACAATTGACCATAGGGACCAGTAAGTCACTCTGGCCATAAATCTCCTCTAGCGTTTGCCAGAGCCTGGTGGCTGTCAAGGCTAATTGTCGTTTGGGAGGCAGGGTGGAAACGAGAGGGGAGAAGTGTGGCAGGGTGGACTGACTTTAGGTCTGGGAGACACAGACACGGTTCAGTGGGTAGGATCGGATGTACCACCAATACTATAACTATACTGCCAGCGTTAGAGGTTCCACTCACTTTGTAGTTCATGGTTAACTTAGAGCACAGCACCACAACGTCTAGGATTAGAGATTCTATCCTGTCTACATATAGATTTTTAAAAACTGACATTTAGACATCATTAACCACCCCTAGAAATTAAGGCCACTTAACATTTTTTTCAAAAATGTCAAAATCTCCCCAAACTATTTGATCTGCTATTTTTGCTTTGTATGATTAATGATTGCGACCGTCAGGTCGCAGTTACTATCAAAATCTCCACCGGCTGTCAGTCAGTCTGTTTGTTTGTCTTTCTGTCAGTCACACGTCACACTTTTGCCCTTCTCATAACTCCGCCACCGTTGCCCCGATCCATGCCAAAAGTTTGCTCACACTCTCTTGGCCCCCACCATGCGCCACCATGAGGCCAATTCTTGCAAAACACATTTTTGGACACTGCTCCAACAGATTTTGCCCCAAAATCACGCAAAGCAGTACACAGTATCTCTACAGTCAAGTCATCAAAATGCATCTGTCCCATCTAGCGCCACCATCTGGACGATTTTTGAAAAACACATTTTGGACACTGCTCCAACAGATTTTGCCCCTAAAATCACGCAAAGCGGTGCACACTATCTCTATTCTCTACAGTCATGTCATCAACATGGATCTGTCCCATTTCCCATATTCCCTCCTGATTGGCTACGATTGCCTTCCAAAGTTTGTGTATGCGTATGTTAGAAGTTGTAAACCAGAGCATTGAACTTCTTGCTCGGCAGAAAAATGACTTTATCTCGGAATGTATCTCTAGATCGCGACGATTGTCAGGAAAAGCTTTTTTTCACCGGGCCGTATTTAAGCGGCAGACGATCGCGGTAACAATGTTTCTCCTCTGGGTGAAAGACGACAAGTAACGGGGACATGAGAAAGTGCGTGAACTTACACAACGTGGACACAAGTGGCTTCCGTGGGTCTTCAAAATAAGGTAAAATCTATGAAAATCGCTGGCTGTGGTTACTGACCTGAATAAATAAATACCTGGTGGTGATTGTTTTAACTCATTTAGTGCCCATGAAATTAACGGATTATAAAGTCCACGATGCCAGTCTCAGGTTGGCATTACCCCCGTTATCAGAAGTCCACAGCGCAAACACTTCCGGTCTGACGTCATCGCGTCCTGCGCCGGAACCGATCCTTGTCCACGTGGAGTTGTGTAATGGCGGACCGGAGCTTTTATACATGTGTAACATAAGCGAGCATCTGCCTCCATCTTCGCTTCTAAAGTGTAGTTTTGAGATAATGGACATTAAAGATGAGATCGGCCGTCCACCTCAATGTTATGGGATGGACTATTTTGTGTTCGTGGAGCCGTGATGATGCGAAATCAGCGACGAATTTCGTCTCCGGACCTCCGGCCATTGTACTCGGTAATGTATCCGCCGTTACAGTAATATATTACTTTTCACGAGTATACTCGGGATTGGCACTCCGGGTACTCGAGTACTTTTCACGAGTCTTCGTGGGATTGGCACTATATGAGTTAAGTATATTTTGATGCCAATACTTTTGTACTTTTACTCAAATGAATGTTGAATTACAGACTTTTATTTGTAACATAGTATTTCTACGTTCGATACTTTTACTTAAGTGAAAAATTGTAGTACTTAGTCTGCCACTGTTAATTCGCCCACATACCGTGTTAACACCAGACACCACGGCAACCCTACTTCCGACATATGCCCAGACAGCCTCCTGGATCACTGAAGCCAGGTCTTATATCATATTATATGACAGGGCACTATCTGAGTAAAGATGTCACAGACTGAATGGAGGCGCGGGGTGGTACCTTTGAAGGCATCAGCCTGCTGTTCCACAGACTCTCTGACCATCTTCCAGAAGCAGTCAGACACAGCCAGACTCAGATTCTTAGTGGTCACCTGATGGGGCTTCAACATGCCATCCCTGGTAATAGAGCAATACAAAGTGAATAAGTAATTGTACTGAATTATACTAATACTACTACATTTACCTAATAAAAAATGTAATGAATTTGTATGTTTTTTTTTTTCTACTACAACTATTATTATATCTTGAGAATATAAAAGGTGTGTTTACAAATGAAAACTGGAATAAATGAGTAGAAACAGAACAAATATTTGTTGCAAATGTTTTACTTTACAATCCAAACATGAAAAAGGACAGGCCGGTTAAGCTGGAAATGAAATGGACCTTCAAATGTACCTCAATAGCCTCGAGTTCTGGAAGAAGTCCTCCTCATAGTCTTTAATGGAGTCTATGCTCTCCCCACTGCTACCTGCACAAGAGAAGACCAACAACACTGGTAACGTCACACCTGATTATGCATCTGCAAGCTGACAACACGTCGCATTGTCATGTGTTGTGAGCAACTAGGTCTAAATCAGGCTTAGAAACAGGAAATGAAACATGTCGTCCCTGTCGAGTCGTGGAAACCTCATGTCCAAAACTCTTACTTTCCAGTATTAAAATAAAGACAACTGCAGATTCACAAGCTCATAACGCGGCGTGAAGCGAGGCGTATTGAGCTTGTAGATCTGTTACTTCTGCTGCTTTTGTGTGACAGTGTAGTACAGGGGTCTTCAAAGTTTTCAGGCCAAGGACCCCTTAGTTGAGAGAGAGATGAAGCAGAGACCCAGACAACCTATTCATAGATTCCATGTACTTTCATCGTTTGACAGCACAATTATCAGTGTTGGATTCATGTCAATTTGTGTTTTCAGATATTTAACCACGTGAACAGTCAATACTTAATAAACTTGATGTTTCACTCTATACTTAGTATGCACTCTTTCCCCAATACACCAAAGCTCTTTGCCAATAATAGCAGATCTATAAGCTCTCGCGCGTTTCGAGGCGTTGTGAGCTTGTAGATCTGCTATTTTAGTTTAAAGTTCTCCGAATACGGACGCTAGGGTTCAAGTGGTTAACTCATTTAATGCCACCCTTTCACCACTAGAGGGGGCCAAGTGTGCCACAGACAATCCCATAGAGATATGCTGGTATATGCAGAAGCCCTGCAGCCATGACTTGCCTAAACACTTTCCTTTGTGCATGTACAGGAAGAGGATGAAGTTAGCTTGAAGTTAGCTATTGGCTACCAAGCATTTTAAAAGCCTTATTTTCGTCAACTTAGCCATGATTAAACCTTGCACACCTCATGCATGGGAAAAAAACAGAGAAGAATGAGCTCTAAAAAATCCAATGCAATCCTGGATTGCATTGTTGTGGGTTTGTGCAGTTTGTTCACAGCTTTCAAACAAAAAAATCCGATTGGAAATCCGTTCAGGCATTCTTGAGATAATAGCCATTATGTTTTACACTGTTGTGAGCTTGGAGGTCTGCTACCTGAGTTGTATGGGGGTTGTATGGGGGTTAAACATGCAAAATCGCGATTGAAATCATGTTCACTAGTTTTGATGGGGTCCAAAAAAAAAAAATCAAAAAAAAATTTTCAAAAATTTCTTTTTTTTTTTTAATCACGTGTATACACGTGATTGGCACTGTGGGATGCGCTAATATATCACGTGTATACACGTGATTGGCACAGAATGAGTTAATATAAAAAAGGACAACAAAAAAAAGATTTCTATCACACAAAGATTTGGAGGACCCCCTGTAGTAACTCTGAGGACCCCCTAGGGGTCCCGGACCCCCTGTTGAAGACCCCTGAAGTAGGGCATTCATTTACAAAAAAACACAAAAAGTGAAAATACGGAGATAAGAGGTTTCGGCCCAACAAGAACAACATGCAGTTGAAATAATTCAGGTCAGCAGTGTTTTCTTACCTTTCCCAGTAACCACTGCAAAGTAACCCAGGGCCTTCATGGGGAAGAGCTTGCCTTCAACTATCTGCTGGATCTGGAAGAGAGGAGAATGATCTCAATGTTAAATGTATTGTTGTTGTACTTGGAACATTCCTCCTCTGTTCATTTTCTGAAGTCGTTGGTTTAATTGCTCTAAATAAAAAAAGCTATTGGGATAGTTCACGTTTAATTTGTACAACTTATGGTAATTTTTTCCTATTCTTGTTTTCATTAGTAGGCTGAAACCAATGGAAATCAAGCTCTAAAGTTTAGCTCAGTGTTGTCTGGGCAGAATTAAGAAAGAGCTGAGCTCCCTCTTGTGGTGGAAAGACATATTGCACCCCGAGCAACCACAGGAGCAACAAAAAGGAATCACTTATACTGTGAGTGAAATAAAGAAAATTCCCAGAGGAAACAGGTATGTTTGAAAACCAATATATCTCCCCCAAGTATCAGTTTATTTGACATTTTATTTTTACTACTATGGCCTTACACTGACATGCTTGTGAGTGACTTATAATGCATGACACAGAAGCAGGGGGGTTCATTACAATACAGGACAGTCTTCCTCATTACTGGTCATGATATCAAATGGTTTATCCAACAGCAAAATTCAAGAAATATCTCTGTATTATAGTATGTCTGTCTGTCTGACTGTCTGTCTGCGAACCATTCATCTGATTGACTTCAGAATTGGCAGGTGTATTGCTGATGACTAGGGCTGTCGTCGACTCAGGATTTATGAAGTCGATTCGAGTCGCAGGGGTTAATCCGACGCGTCGACGAATCGTTTTATAGTCTACTTTGTGTTAAAAAAAAAAAAAAGTGTTGCTTTAAACCACGTCAACATAATACAATAATACATTAAGATGAATTGAATACACAGTGTTTTCGGTGATATCGGTGCGCGAGCACAAATGTTATCTGCATAGTAGTGTACCATAGTTAGAACACACCGTTAAAACAAATAAAACATCTCCGCTGTTTCAACTCTGCCCCGTCTCTCGGCAGCGTGCAGTGTATAGATGAGACATTCGCGAACGATTCCGCTCTCTTGAACGGCTCTTTTAAATGAACGATGGGATCCAGTCCGCAGTCGCGGGACACAGAGCACTGACAGAGTAATGAGTCAGTGTCGAGAACGGATTCATTTCAGAAACGGATCATAAACAGCGGGAGGCACAGCTCCCGCTAGAGCCAGCAGTGTGGACATGTCATGGACGCAAACACAGCGAAACACAATCATTCATCATGGATTACAACACTGGAACAATTCAGAAGCACTTTAATTAGAAAATGTAACTTGTAGCCTACACTTGTGTATGTTAATTTGACTTTAGAAGATTGTTTACTTCGTGGACGTGCGTTTGTGCTGTGGCAGGTTATTTAATATGGGATTTTGACAGTGTGCTTCCTCCTCTTTAACGGAACACCGTCCCGGCTCCGAATGTTTTAACGAAGCGGCGGTTCTGAACCGTTCTGGCCGTTCCGTCTCACTTTCACCCCTACGCTGGTGCGAGACAATAAATAACTGTCTGTTCGCCAATTGCTACTTCTCATTGGAAGTAGTCTACATGACACCAGTCCAGCAGTGCACCGCAGTAGTAGGCTAACTGGTGATATAAAAAAATATATATTTTCGCCTCGACTCAAACAATTGGCGTCGATTCCCGGGGCTTAAAACGACGCGTCGATTCGTCGATTTTTAGAGGACAGGCCTACTGATGACCCAAGGGAGTGAAGTGTCAAATGATAAAGACCGGATCAGATGAATGATTCTTCACTAGGGCTGTCACGATATGACATTTTACATGACGATTAATTGTCACTCAATTGCGATTAACGATTTAATTGTGTGTTTGTCGTTGATAATTACATTTCTGTTTGGCTTTTATCTGCACATGGCAGATATGACACTTAACCTAAATACACAAAGAATTTACTGACATATTTACTACTTGAAAAAGAACATTGATAGTGGAAATAGCCGATCTACAAGCTCACAACGCGTCGCGATGCGACGCGTTGTGAGCTTGTAGATCCGCTATTTCCACTATTTCTGAAAATGTATGAACATTTTTCAACATTCACGATTATGACGATTATGACAAAATAATTGTGATTATGTCAAATAATTGCGATTAGACGATTATGTAATAATTGTGACAGCCCTATTCTTCACAACGCTGTAAGCAGCCACTTCCAGAGGCCAAGCAGTCTGCCTGCTCAGAATGGGCTCACGCTCTGCACGGGCACTAAACGTGTTAACACTGTGTTCTTCTTACTCTGTTGGGACTGGCCATGTTCTTCTCAGCCAGGTCCACTTTGGTCAGGACAAAGATGGTCCTCTTTCCCTGAGGGTCCATCTGGCTCACCAGGTCTGTCACAATGCTGCGCTCCGCATCCACACTGCCGTCTGCACCGAGCAAGAAGAGGGAGGAAGGGCTTGAAAAGCAGAGAAACTGACTTGTGGTCATCATGAACCATAAAGCACTTTGTCTGTGAGAATGAACCCTAAGCCTAGCGTGCCTTTTCCGGGCAGATCATAATAAGTCAAAATGTGGTGAAAATAGCAGATCTAAAAGCTCACAGCGTATCGCAACACGTTTGCTTGTAGATCAGCTGTTTATGGCAAAGAGAGTTGGTGTTAAAAGGAGTATGAATCCTTGAATTCATGGACATTTTTTGTTTGTGTCGCATTCCTACCTACGTCCTACGCCTATAATTTGATGAAGGTTTATTGGTCAGTAGGAGACTCTTTGAGTCCTACATTAGGGATCCTACACATTTTTACCAATGAATTTCCGAAACATTTGCAGAATATTTAACTCAAAAGGACTATACAATCATTCAGCGCAATAATGAGTCTCTTACTCCTATGTGCAATGCCCAAAGACAGGCAGTGTAACAAAAATAAAGCGTGAACGCCGGGAACGGACCGTGGCGTGCATGCGGATCGTGCACGATTGACACGCACGCGCCCACGTCAAAAGGTAAGAAAATCGTGGCAGGGAACCCTCAAAGTCGATTTATGGTGGAAGTAAATGAGTTAACAAAATCAGTAACCAAAAACAATGCTTAATTTCAAAAGAATTTCCAGGAATTTCATGACCGTGGGAACCCTGCTGCATGCGCATACCAATACAATTATTGGCTTAGGAATGTGACAAAAACTAAAACAATCTCCAGAAGGCTTCATGGGGTGTGTAACTGATAGAAACTCAGTAATTCTTTGGGTGAACTACTCTATTAACCCATTTAGGCCTAGAATTGTTGAATGCTTTTTAACCAGTGAAAAATAGCAGATATACAAGCTCACAGCGCGGCACCGAGTGCCGCGCTGCGAGCTTGTAGATCTGCTATTTTTGAAAAAGTCATGAAAATGTGTGCAAATCTTTGAATATCATGTATTTTCAAAGCGAACGTTTGTAACTCAAATTTTGCTTCTGGGTGGTCCCTGGAACTAGATATTTTGAGATGGGGGTCCGTGGCCAAATACATATCATTTTGGGGGTCCTTCACATGAAAAGATTTGAGTACCACTGACATAGTAGTCTCTCAAGAACAGACTAACTGAGCTCCAGTTAAGTGAAAAGGACCTTTTCTTTGACGATGGCTGGCCAGATTGTTGACATACAAACATCGTTTTTTCAAAAAATCTTAGAAGGATTCAAAAGACACTCATGTAATCGGGTCAAAAATCGCATTTTCACGATTTTTCAAAAATAGCAGATCTACAAGCTTGTATATCTGCTATTTTTCAATAGTTAAAGCATAAAATATTGTGTCATAATGTGTTCAGGCCTAAATGGGGTTAATGATGGCTCACCCTGTATGCAGAGGATGATGGCGTTGGGGTTCTGCATGTAGGCCTTGCTGATGCTGAAGATGGTTTCCTTGGTGTCTGCTGCCATGCCCGAAGTCACCGTCTGCACAACGGACATAGTCATTCAACATTGCTAATTTTGACAGTGTGTGTGTGTGTCTGCACATACTGTACTTGTGTTAATACTCTGTGAAGACAAGTGAGTGTTTTGAAAGAAGTCACATTAAAAAGCTTTGACTTTTGGTTTGATGTTTACATTTCGTCACTATACGGGACAGGTAGGGTTTATGGTTTAAATTAGGGTAAGGTTAAACATAGGGGTGGGACATTACAAGTTAAATGAAGCAACTCGCGACACCGTGACCATATTTGGCCCTCGATAATGATGATAATATCACAATAATTTATATTTGAGAAAATCTATATGTTGCAAGAATTTAATCTACAACAGATGAGGTATAATATAAATATCCATGCCAATGCGATACACGATCTGATTGCCATGGGGTCAGCAGGAGACGGCAGTAGAGGGGGTGTCATATACAGCAAAATATTTACCATGTATGATTGTTGGAGGAATTATGGTAATGAGGTGGTGTGAAAGGCATTGCATGGCAAGGCATGTACTTGAGACTTGCAGAGACAGATTTATTTGAGACAAGGTAACCTGTTATTTGAAGAGTTTTTTAAAAGATCATTACTGGACTAAATGAGCCTCAGTCCATCTTTTGCAGGGGGAGTTACCTCACAGCACGGAGCTAAGTGAAATCAATGCCAGCATGGATGACCTTTAAGTGGTAAGGCAAAATGTAACCTCTTGTATTTGGTTATACTATTAGAGTTTTACCTAAATGCCAATGGTGAAACATTAAAATGATTGAATTAATAATAATGTCTCTTCTTATCAAACAACAACGGCTCTCTATTAAAAGTTCTGTTTAACATTACCCAATCCTAACCATTTCCCTAACGTTAGCTACTATTTATGGAGCAGCAGAGAGCCACGTTTTGGTGAGCAAGCATAAGAGAACGGAGATGCAAGGTGTCAAATCCATGGAAAGGAGACGGAAAGGTTTGTAATTAATCTCCGGGGGAATTGGTAATATAGAGCACCTGCGTGTTATAATAAAATATTGATACTTGGCGCCAGCGTATGGATAAGAGGAAGTACGGTGATATATCGCAGTATTGATTTTTTGTGCCACCGCTAGTTAAACAGGTATTGATGATGAGAGTCAAGGAAAAAGGAAAGAGCAGTTACTAGGGAATTAATGCACTCAATGAGTGCCCTCAGACTTAACCCTACAACGCAATAAGGTCATGATGCAACAGGTTGTGAGCTTGTACACCGTCTATTTTCGCTATTCGTCGCACATTTAAGAGGTTAATAATACCAGTAAGACGCCCTAAGTGCGAGGTCTCGCACGGAATTCGCACTGGACAGAATTAATTTGCAAGTGCGATTCGAGGTGCAGTTGGTTGTTTAAGTTGGACAAAATATTTTCCCAAATATGGATATGACACCGTCTGACTGACATCATAGATGTCTTAATGTTATAGACCACATGAGACTCACACAATGGGTGAATGGGTATTCCAAGCTATGGGCTTAATATTGATGACATCAGGGATCTCAATATATGGGCAGGTCAGCTATAGACATTGAGGCATTTGTAATCATTAAATACATGTCAAATACGTCTTTGAATGTGGATTTTTAAGGCAGCCAATTTCAACTGTGCAAAAGCAGAACGGAGGACAAATTTTCAGCACTGATTTAGAGCACATAGCCTAACAGTGCAGTGCAACAGAGCCATACAAAATATTGTTTGAACATTTAAAAGCAATGAACCGTTAATTAGCTACATGACGGCATGACGACATGCATGCTTATTTTAATTGACACTCCTGTATGACTATACACACGGAGCACAACTACTGTATCACAGAGAGATGAGGATCGAGTCACAAGACTAGTCACTGGCGCACCGCGCAAGACAAATAAACAACTATAAAGAGAAAGAGACAGCCGAGACACCAAAGCAACAGCTCTGCGCCTCTCAACATATTTTCTACAATCTATGCTCTCACCGCAGCATGACAGCAGACTGACTCACTGACGGTCAGGATTTGCCAGGTTTGATAGTAAATTCTCCCTACTGTCGCAACCATACAGTATGTGTGCATCTCTACTCACACTGATGACTCCTGGAAGGTCGACCAGTACCATCCTCTGTATTCCTGGGCCTTTGACACTCAAGGATATTGTCTGGAAAACATAACAAAAGCCTTGTCAGTCATATTAACCCTACAGCACACACACAGTAATGATGTCGCATATCCACCAGGAATATTTTACCCCCAATGATTTTAACACAGAGCTTGTGTTCTTCCACCTTCAGCACAGCCATGTATTTAGTAGTATATATAATAACCCCCCCCCCCCCTCTCTTAAAGCTTATAAACGGTCAGGGAAGATCAGGGAGCTCAGCTGTTTGTTACATAAAGGTTGTCATCTCACCTCAGGGCTGACCGTCTGACCGTCCCTCACACTCTTCCTCATCCTCAGCTCGATCTCGTGCCTCAGGGCGGCCAGCTGCAGCAGGGAGAGATGGGAGCAGACAGGTTAAGACATGGCCATGCTCAACCTTCACTGAGGACGGATGGAAGGCAAAAGTGTCGACTAAAACTTTCGTGAAAAATGGATGAAAATGCTGAATGGTATTTCCGTGACTCACATCCTCCTCCTTGCTCAGGTCGAACTCACGGCCGCTGTCCTTGAACATGGCCACGTGGTGGGGCCCTTCGCTTAGTGTTACCTGTGGGGAAAGAACATAGGGGGGCGTGTCAAAACGGAATTGAATGAAATAGACATGATTCTCGAGTCGCCCCACCCCCATCTTAAAATCCATTTTCCATACTCTTCTTTTCTTGAACTGCTTTGACAATGGTTCAGTATGAGGAATTTGATGATGGCTGGGTAAAAGGGAAACATTTTTATAATATATATATCAATGTAAATCAATAAGGTGGATCAAGGGTCACTCATTCATACAGGTTTGAGCAGCAAAATGTTGACATGCCTCCCCAAATGGTGGTGGTGTATGCATGCATGTACTGTATGTACTGTACAGTATGTGTAGTATGCGTGTAGTATGCGTGTGTGTGCGCGTGCGTGCGTGTACGCCTGCACGTGCATATTAAAAGTCAGTCTCAGGATTACTTTGACAGGAGAGCGGGTCATCATCTCTCCAGAGCCCCGAGGGAAGATCCTGGCCTGGGCGATCATCTCCAGAACACTGGTCTTCCCTGCACTCTGGTCACCGACCACCACCACCTGACAACACAACACATGAACAATCATATCTGTCAGTTCTAATGACATACACATACAGTAGATACCACCCAAAATAATCATATTTGAATTGGGGACCCCGCCCCCCACCCTGACAAGCACTTGGAATCGTAGGAAGTGAAGCATTACATTTAGTTTGACTTGGTTCCAGATACTGTACATATTGTGAAAATACCAGATCTGCAATCCCATTTTTTTTTCTCTTCTCGACAAAGCCAAAGCTTAACCATTTTTTTTTATAAAATAGTTTGTTCACTTCTTTTGATACAGTGATGTTCCTTTTTAATTTTCTTTTTTTTTTTTATTAAAAGGGTCTTAACACACTCTCTGCCAGCCAGGTATTAATTAATTATTTCTGTAGCCAGTGCCAGGGTTTTTCAGTGTTTTTACCTATTTTCAAGGGTGATTGCGAGCATGCACATGTCCGTGAGCGTGTGAATGGACTATGGGCGCTGTGAAAACCTAGAACTGCGAATTCGTTATAGGCACAGAGTGAGTCAAAAGTCCATTGTCACTTTACTGTCATCTGGGGACCCCACCCAAAATCATGTAGGGATTCCCCTGGGAGTCCCGAACCACAGGTTAACCCATTTAGGCCTGAACACATTATTACGCAATATTTTATGCTTTAAATATTAAAAAATAGCAGATATACAAGCTCACAGCGCGGCACCGAGTGCCGCGCTGCGAGCTTGTAGATCTGCTATTTTTTTTAAAAGTCGTGAAAATCTTTGAATATGTGTATTTTCAAAGCGAACATTTGTAACTCAAATTTTGCTTCTGGGTTGTCCCTGGAACTAAATATTTTGAGATACGGGTCTGTGGCCAAATTCATATCATTTTTGGGGTCCTTCACATGAAAAGGTTTGAGAACCACTGACATAGCAGTCTCTCAAGAACAGACTAACTGAGCTCCATTTAACTCATACAGTGCCAGGCGACTTTTAGAGCAACTTTCTCACTATGGGCTTCCCTACCAAGCGACTTTGGGCGACTTTTACTTAGAAAAAAAACAAAAAAAATTTTTTTTTTTAAAAAAATTTTTGGACCCCAAAAAATGTAGTAGGCATGATAGAAATCGCGAAATTGCATGTTTAACCCCCATAGCAACCCCATCTATCAAACATGGCAGCCATCTTTGTTTACATTTTAGGAAAACATAATGGCTATTATCTCAAGAATGCCTGAACGGAATTCCAATCTTTTTTTTTTGTTTGAAAGCTGTGAACAGCCTGCACAAACATGGTGCATGATCTGTGCATGGGTGTGCATGATCTGTGCACTACAAATTACATGGAAGTCTATGGAGAGGGCTGGCACTAATGCCACTCGAGGGCATTTTTAATTGGCAGTAAGTGAGTTAAGTGAAAAGGACCTTTTCTTTGACGATGGCTGGCCAGATTGCTAACATAGAAACATAGGTTTTTCAAAAAAAACCTTAGAAGGATTCAAAAGACACTTATAGAATCGGGTCAAAATTCAAATTTTCACGTTTTTTTTAAAAATAGCAGATAGTGCCGCGATGCGAGCTTGTATATCTGCTATTTTTTTTATATTTAAAGCATAAAATATTGCGTCATAATGTGTTCAGGCCTAAATGGGTTAATTACCACTGATGTACAGTACACTGTAAAAGACTGTGTTAAACAGAGTGGTTGCACACAGGATCTTTGATAGATACAATTCTCATATAAATTACTATATGCGTGTCCTTACCCTAGGTAGGTGATCCTGGGTGTTGTAGTTTGAGTCGTAGTCTGACAGGATGTCCAGGACTTCAGAGTACAAGTCAATGAGGGACTTCTGCATGGTGTCAACGCAGGACAAAAACATTATGCTTATACTGTTACGTACAATATAGGCGCTCAGGTAAGACTGTCGACTAACTCTGCAGAGCCTCGGAAACAGATGAAACAGATTAACTTCACTACTACTTTCCAATAAAGGCAGAAAAGACCCCAAATATCTTAAACAAAGCCATTGATACTGTATAATTTAACAGTTTGCATGAGCGTCTCACCTTGGCTTTCCTCTGGTGGATTCCCTTGTCATCTTTCTGCAGAACCACTTTCCTCAGCTCTTTGTTCTCCTTCTCCAATTTTTCCAGCATTCGTTGGTACTTCATCTACAGAAAACACACCGGCAAGGACATTAACAACCTGAAAACAACCACACCGATAGCAAGAAGCACTAAAGGTAGAATACAGGAAACTTTAGCAGAAATTAAAGTTGAAATACAAAATCTAGAACAAATTATGTTTCTTTTCAACTAGGTCTTAACATTTTATTTTATGCTCTGCTGGGTAACCACCTATTTTGGGCAAGTCATTATAAGCAAAAGTTAAAAAAAAAGAAATATGTATAAGCTCGCAAGGGAAACATCAGGGTTTAGAATGCATCGTGACTACAAAGTTATTTGGTAGCAAACAGACAAAACAGAGAGGTCAAGGAATTTAACTCACCAAAACAAGTGCTTTGTTCAGGACAAATTCATCCTACCGTGACACAGTAATCAACATCACACGCATACAACCATGCATGTTCATCCCCTCCCTAGGACAAAACAACATCTGGAAGGGTTTTTATTGTACCTGTGTTCGGACCAGATCTTCCTGAAGCTGGTCGATCTTTTCTTTATCTGAAGACTGGGTGACGGGAGGGAAACGGGAAAATTAGACCATCCCTATCGCGCAGCTCCACACACACCGAGCCCCACTAGCTGCTATGGTTTATCGCGTGCACTTTACATTACAGTGGTGAGCACCAGAGTGGAGAAAAGACAAAGTTAATGCAAAAGAGACAGGAAGTCATTTTTAAATCACATTTCAGGCAGTTTTCAGGCGTTTCATTCAGGTCTGTTTCAGCTTCAAATCAGCAGGCTAAGAATCACACACAGGGATCGCAAATCTGACCCTGGAAAAGAGGGCTGAGCATTGATCTAGAATCATATCATACCACCGTACACAATCATTACGGTGTAGTATTTTAGTTTTTCCTGATTTGGCAACACCTCATTTTCCTCCATCAATACCATGTTTGCAATCCATTCTTCAGGTTTTAGGGATGAGACAGAACAGAAAGAAGGAAAGAGCGATAGTGAAGCAGGGCATTGGCGGCAGAAGACAGGGAATTAAACACACATATATACCTACAGTATACACAAAAACACAAACAACACTGAGACTAATATCTTTACCACGATGCTGTAAAATCCTGAAACAGCGTGGGTGCAGTAGCTGAGGTTCTAGCGGTATTCATTCCTTAGTGTTTCGTAATGTTTTGTCTTTCCTTTGTTGTGGAGAATGATTTAGTAGTCTATACGACAACGGTGGCAATGCTTGACCTATCCCTTCCTGCTAATCACGTGATGTTGTTAAAGCCTTTGAGATTGTCACACAAGGACGGGTCAAAGCTGCAGTAAAAAGTGCAGTTCACAGCATGCGTCAGAGTGCCACTCCAAACCATGCAGTGTTTTTCTGCACATCAGAGCAGTGCTGTTGATGACTGAATACGAGTCGCGCACCAAAAATAACTACAAGTTCACAATGCATTGAGACGCGCGGTGATCTTGTAGATGTTCAATTTTCGGCGGGCGACTCTGTCGTGCGATGAAGTATAAATCAGGCTTAGCTGTTCGTATGAGGGGAGGGAGCAAATGGCTGTATTCCATTCCAACAGCAAAGCGATACTTAACATACTGTATTTAACCGATTGCAGAGAGGGCAATGTTATCATATTTTCATAATGGCAGCTTTTTTAGGTAAATGTGTTCCGCGTCTAGGGCTGAGATGTCCAGATCAAATTATGTCAAACTATTAAGCCATGATAACCGCTTGATAATACATTGGCCACAAGACAAGAGGTGCAATGTTTTTCTTTCTCATATCAAATATGAGAATTAAACAATCACTTATTGTGTTTGTTCAATCTAAACTGCATTCCTCATGGGTTCATTTGGTTGATCTTGCCCAGTAAAAGGGTTTCTACATCTAAGAGGGTAAGGGTAAGGATTCTGGCCTTCTGGGCGCTACTGCATTACTGGTCTAACTACATGTCCAGAAGGTCTTCTACTCTCTGGTGTCATCTTCAGGGGGTTGGTGTTTGGGGGGAGTCCAAGTTGAGCTGGGGACCTTCACCTTGCGCTTGTGCTGAGGGGGGCTGGGGCTGGGGTTCGGGACGGTGGCTGGGCTCGGGTTCGGAGGTGGAGGTGGAGGCGGAGGTGGAGGTGGTGGCGGACTGGGGGCGGGCTCTGGCGGTGGGGGTCGCGCGCTATTAGCTGCTGCCGCCGCCGCAGCGGCAGCCCGCCGGACCTCCTCCTCGTGCTGCTGAATCTGCTGCTGAATGAGAATGAGCTCGCCAAGCAGACCCTGCTGAGGGACGGCACAGTGAGACACAGGAAGTAGCAAGAAGCACAACAACCAGGCCAGTGCGCCACACCAGGCATGGGCTTCACCTAATACACAGATCCAAAACAGAACAACACAAGTCTGCAACCACCTATTTACACAAGGCCTATGCAATGTAACACACGTCATGCCCACTGCTACTGGCCAAGGGTGTAGACTGTTTCTAATCTGTCACCATTCAGTCAAGGTCAACAGAATCAAGGTGTTGGGCTGAATCTTGCCACTATTATCAGTGTTACCCAACAAAGTGAAGTCTCTCTCAACCACATGTGGGGAGATGCAAAACTTTGCCAGACTGAGAGCAGCAGGGGAGGCGACTGATATGGTTAGAGCAACCAGCGCCTATTAGCAAGTGGCACACAATGGAGATTCCGTTCTCTTCCCTCGCAGTAATCCAGAGAACAGTGCATGACTCATTATGGCCTTGATGATTTTAACACAAGTCAAACTAACAGGCTATAGTATACCATCCAACCCATCATCATTATGTTCTCTAAAGAAATACACTATATGAACCAAGTGGACTGATTCTGAGCACTGCACGTTACTAAATAAGCTACTGAGGACCATTTAAATGTGTCTTCAGTTTCCTGTATTGTTGATTTTGAGTTTCCTCTATTTCCTGTATTTTTATTTACTGACTGTTCACTTAGGATATGGTATGTTTTTTGTTTTCCTCCAACATACTGTACATAAAAACATATTTTAATGTGGTTCAGCACATAGGCGTTTGGCAAATGAGATCATAATTTCTAGTCTGATGAACATTGTGATGATGATGATGATGATGATGATGATGAAATAAGCAAAGCAAGCGCTGGGATGTCGATCTAAGGGATGGAGCAGGTCAGGCTGCAGGGGAGGAAGCGAGCTTGGCTTTAGTCCAGTGGTCCCCAACTCAAAGTTATTTTATGATATTTGGGGAGAATACACAATTAACATGGAGCAAGGAGAGTCACTTTCAACAAGGAGGGCTGTCAATTTAACTTAAAGATGATTCTTTTTTATAGAAATTGTATTTCCTTGCTCTGTAAAGTGCATTCGGTAAATGCAGTAATGTACCTTTAGATCGTACTTGGTATTTCATATATTCATGTTGGGACCACGACATTGGACTATAAGCATGGTAGAGGAGAGGAAAAACATCTTCTTCTGGTTCGAGCCACTGCTATGTGGTCACACATCCGGCTGAACTGGAAGTATATACATGTACGTAACTGGAAGTGTATAAATCCAAACAGCATTAAAACACACGCAGCACCTTTGCAGAAGAGGTACCAGACAAAAATGACAGACTTGAAAAGATAGGAGAGAGAGGTCAGCAGGGTTGAAACAAAAAGGTGCATAGACGGCATACAAAGTGGTTTTGCCATACTAGGCTGCTGTACAGCATGAAGCAAAAACAATGCAGGGCCTCCTGAATGCTGACGCTTCTGGGGAAAAACAACCACATTGAGGAGCATGAGAGGGAAAGAAAAAAGCAATGGTCATTGATAACAATGTAAACATGAGCTACCGTGTTGTACTCTGTCAGGATGAGTTCCATGTATACATGTTGGCGACCCAGTACCATTACATACAGTATACTAGTGCAGTGTTTCTCAACACCAGGTCCGGAGACCACCAGTGGTCCAAATGGAACTGTGTTTAAATTAATTAAATTTCCCCCCTAGTTTAAATTAACACTTTTTTACAGTGCATATTGGGGTTCCAGAGATAGAAAATTGTTGTCTGTGGCCAAATGTATACAAAACATGAGGTCCTTTAATTAACATTAAAAGGTTGAGAATCAGTGTTCTAGTGGTACTAGCTGACAGCTTCTGCTTCAGGGCAGGTCTTTACTCTCACAAAGTGAACCATTTTCTTGTGGTGCCATTTCACAATCACTCATATAAAATAGCTTTTTTTTATGACAAAGCTAGCAGCCAGATAGCTTTTTTAAGACAAAGCTAGCAGCCAGAATATAAAGGACTCACTTTCACATTCAGTGCAGCAAAATGAATCACAGATGACCCAAAATAATTATTAAATATAAAATAATGTCAGCTCAATTTCATAACTAAAAAATCTGCTTCTGCAAACCATTGTGTAGCTTTAATGATGAATACTGATTAATTCCTTTATGATTCTTGACACTGAAGTGGAAGTGAGATAAGCCAAAGCACAATTCACCATATTCACACAGCAACTCCACCCCTGAGTGAGTGTGACGTTAGAGCTAAACAGCCGCAATGTGCATATGGTCACACGGGGACTCCTGTAAAGAGTCCAATGGCCGCTGTGTGAATGGTCAGTACCAGCAGACTGCACAGCAGAATCCTCAGTGTTCATTTAACTGTGAAAGTATGAACACAGAGCATTGGACTGTGTGTGTGTGTGTGTGTTTGTGTGTGTTTGTGGCGGTGGAGGTGGAATAGAGACAGCATGGCAGTTACAGGCTCACCTTCTTGTACTGCTTGTCAGGGCTCTCTGCTGTGGCTGCAGCAGCAGCAGCAGGGGCCGCCTCTGTGGCTTTTAAGGGAGCATCTCCTGGTGTTTCTATCGAAGCAGGCACAAGGACACACACCACAGTTACCATGTGACAAACACTGTTTAGTATCGAGCAGAATGCTCCAAGCTGAAACTTAAAACAACTACTCCCATGACCAGCAACTGACAGAGAAGTGTGGTTTTCAAACATTTTGTGCCAGAGGCACACCAATGGGCAAGTCAAAATCTCATGGCACTTGTATTCATAGATAAAAATAGCTCATCTACAAGCTCACCACGTCGTGATGCGACACATTGTGAGCTTGTAGATCCGTTATTTTAGATTGTGTGTGTAAATTGCATCTGTACTGGGAAAATGAGGGTGCACAAAGTACTGATATAGTACATTTTAAAATAAGTCATTAATGTTTGTATAGTTGTATTGAAATAACAGTGTGGTTGTCACAAAATCCGAAAGGACCAACTCACAACACAAAAAGGGAACCACTGCCCTTGTGTACAATACACCCTTGATTAGTAGAAGCAGCCTCTGAATTATTAATTCTCAGGTGTTTGGAAAACTCTGGACCAACATTATGCATACCGCCATTCTGGCTAGTTGAACATACAAACGAAAATTGCCATACAGCTCTGACAGCAACTGCCATTGCCTCATTCAAACTAAGTCTACTGACTTCTATAATATAATACCACATGGCAGGAGTTATGGGAGTCAAGGTGCTGGTATGCACTCTAACATGTACACAACCAGTATAAATAAACCGCCCTTCAAAGTGTCAAAGTGGAACAGCTAGCTTTCATCAGACCACTAAGGAGCCGGTTGAAGCTGACGGCAGTGAGCTAATAACAACAAGGTAAGGTAGGTACACAGAAGAGGTGTGGCCTGGGCTGGAATGGAAAGCTACTGTGTGTGGAAATGACTCATGGAGTATCCTAGACTTACTATACCAAGATTGAATATGGCCTGGCTCTATTTTCCAAACACCTGAGTGGTTTTCACAGCAGACACAAAGACAACACCAAAGTCAATGGCTAGTGATCCCAAACAGAGCAAGAGTTATCATGTTGAGACTGAGAGCAGCCAATGGCATTACAGTAGACATGTCACCACGTTGGAGGAGTGATAATAAGAAAATGACAATGACAAGAGTCAGTGTAATATTCACATATTCCCCCCCCCCCCCCCCCCCTTTCGTAATATAATTTCAACACACACTACTAGTACTGTTACTGTGCAAGAAATTTTATCATATTTTTACACGTAAAAATCTTGGCTCATTTTATCATTCCAACATGGTGGCTTGTCCAGGCATTCAGCAGAGACAGGCCTCTGTTAAAGAATGAACACCTCAGAGGTAAAGGTAACAGGGAAGTCAAAGTAAACAGGCAGAGAAGATTCCTGTTAAATTAGCTCAAACTTAGTCAAAATTAGGTCATAATAGAAGAGGAGGACAAACCACATTAAAAGGACCATAGCGGTTATCTAGCATGTTTAGCTACTTTTAATTACGGCTTAGCCCAGGGTACAGTATACTTGACATTACTGCTGGTCATTTTCCATATAAACTTGCACTCCAGTTTTATCCATTCAGGAAAGAGAGACCTTCACAAAGGTCAGTTATCAGCTTCAATTTTATATTGTTCCAGTTATGTCATACTCATTTTGTATATATGAGCGTTCTTGACTGATTGAATAAAACCAAAAAAAAAAACATTATGTTTACTAAAGGGCTGGGGATGCCTATTACTAAACAAACACTCTATAGCATTGATTGCCATTGGAATATAGAGTTATTTAATAATTCTATCATACACACCACCTTGCTTTAAATGGAAAATGGCCTATGTTTACATATGTTATATATAGGCAATGCTGTAAATAGACAATGACATGCATTGCCACCGGGATAGTCCTTTAACGGGTAAAACATAGGCCTGTCACAATTATTACATAATCACCTAATCGCAATAATCTTTTCCATGTTAAACATGTTCATATATTTACAAAATTAGTTGTTGAGCGCAATTTTTGTGTTACAATTAATCATCAAGTAAAATGTCATAATTGTGACAGCCCTAGTAACACACTGGATCTGTTGTTAAGTGCACTGGATCAATTGACAGGTATTTTGCATTTCTGAATTGATATTAATACATTTTTAATTTGGGTTTAATGAATTCAGTGAAAAGAATGACAACTATGTAATCTCAACTGAACACAAACCAAAAGCTAATGCCTTATCAACCACAAGTTAGTTTCAGTTCTGAGAAAAAAAACACTCATGGCAGTTAGACCTTTCCCGCCAGGTGTTGGGAGTTGGGACATACATATAATACTGGTTCCAGCAGCACAGGTCTGAAGAACAGCCTGCTCAACTGTTTAGCAGTGAACATCACACATCATCATCGCCTTAGCTCCAACCCACAGCCAACAGCTGACCGGATCCACAAGCAGCAGGAAAACCATAAAGATGTTGGGGTCAAGGGAGGGGGGTGGGTCAACCAGGGCTGTCATGACCATGACATTTTACTTAACAATTCATTGTAATAAAAATTGTGATTTCAGTTTTGCCCTTTAGTTTTTGTAAAACTACATGGCAGATATGACAAATAAATAATGACTGGCATCAATAATCTAAATAAAGTATGTACTATGGCCAAAATATGCCCTATTTAGTAGTATACCTTCACAGCCAATCTACAAACTCACAGCGTGTTGCATTGCAACCCCATTGTGAGCTTGTAGATGTGCAATTTCTGCTATTTGTTTTTTCATATTTGAAAACTATTTCAACAGATGAATTTAAACAGATAGATCGAAAAGGATTCTGACGATAATGCAAAATACTTTCAGATTATCTCAAATAATTGCGAGCAGGCGGTTATGTAATAATTGTTAGAGCCAGGCCCAGAGTTCAACCAGGGAGAGAGGGGAGCAGGGAAAGTGCTACTGTAACTGAACGTGGTTGGGGTGGGGGTTACACACCTAACAACAGATGCAGACCAGCTCCTTTGACTTCACTACCCAAAATCACACCTGTGGAGAACGTGGAGGGGGGGAAGGGGGGGGTGGAAAGGAAGGACAAACATAAAATAAAAAGATGATAAAAGGCCAAAGCAGAGGCTGGTCAGAGCAGGATCACTGCTGGATGACACAGGGCAGCCGTGCAAATCCAGAGGAAAGTAGTCTGGGGTTATGCAGTATGCAGTTTTGTTATGATGAAGGGCTAACTAGACACGCATCGACACACTGAACTATGGTTTAGACTTTTTTATTTGGTCAAATTAGGCAAAACTATGTCTAATTCCTGGTTTTATATGCCAATATATTCCAATTATAATTGAACCATTTCGTTTTTCTTCCATCAAATGAAAATAAGCTTAGATTAAGACAGCTTTAATGGGCTAATAGATATACTTATTGTTTATCATCAGTAACCTGTAATACATACATATTGTATTATTTGTATTTACTCTTGACTAAGCTATAATACAGATACTGCATAATACAGATATCAGGTCCAATAACTCATCTCCTCTGGACTTGTAGCAGGCAGCGATATGGTCCAATACACAGATACCTTAAGGCAGGGCACCACAACCATGTTAGATGCTCTATATGTCTAGTGTATAAGACGCTTGGTGTAGCTCAATGCCAATATTAATGCCATGACTGTTAATTGGATGGGAGCCTAAAGCAGCATTTACTGTAGCTTCATGTGTGGATGTACTGTATAATTAGGACTATTCTCGATCGGGTGAAATCAAACATTTTGATTTGAGCTTTGCAAAAATGCGTAATTTCATTTAATTCTATTCACGAAATCACAACATCTAAATAGAGATTCATGATATTGATACTTAAAGTGTTAGTTCACCTATTTTTGACATAAAGCTGTGTGAAATACTTGCCAATAAAACAGTGGTTAAAAATGTATAAATTGATTACCAGAGTCCCGTGGTCAGAGTTCTGGTCAGTTTCTAATGAATATTAAGTAGTTCCAATGGGGTGGGGGCCATTTGGCGTGGCCCAATCATTGAAAATAGATTAATCCACAAAACTAGCGTCATTTGTATTGTTGGCCTATTTCTACCATAAAGAGCGAGGTTTCCTTCTGATCAGCTGACTGCAAAGCACCTTGTTTTGGGGAAATACGTTGCAGCGGCGTAGTGATACTGGACACAAAAAATAGTACCATGTGACAGAGGGGTCAAAGTTGAACGAAAGTTGGTCTATTTGGTAGAAATAGGTCAACAATACAAATGACGCTAGTTTTGTGGAGTCATCTATTTTTAATGATTGGGCCATGAGCCCCTGCCAAATCACCGGAACTACTTTATATTCATCTAAAACTGACCAGAACTCTGACCACGGGACTCTGGTAATGAATTAATACATTTGTAACCACTATTTTAATGGCAAGTATTTCACACAGCTTTATGTCAAAAATAGGTGAACTAACACTTTAACTGAGGCCATAGACAGGCAACTCTACGATTGTCAATGTGAGGAGATCCTTATGAAGGTGCGCAGCTGGATTCACCGGGGCTGTATACTCACCAGTAGACTGCAGGAGGCTTTTGAGGAAAGCAAAGTTCTCTGCGACGTTTGCTCCAATTTTGTCCATATCAGGTAGTAGTTTAGCTATTTCCTCTATCTCTGGAAGGGCTTTGGTCAGTTTGTCTGCGTTCAAAAGACAAGAGAGGAATCAGTGGTGTAGATGGTATAAGTACAAACACCAATAACTGAAAAGGGTTTTGATTACTTCAAAAACAGATTTGTTAGTTTAAATGAACCATGAGAGAGCATTTGGAAAGCAGCCGCACAAATGGAAAGCCTAAACACTAAACAGACATATCTGGCTCCTATCCAAGTACTGTACGATTAACTTCATGCATGACTGATTAACTACAGTACAGTAGGGCTGTAATCTAGCCCTGTTTTAGGGATTCGAACTTCGGGGGGATTTTCCGAACGAACCATCGAACCTTCGATGGTTCGTTCAATTGAATAAAAACCGAACGTTCGGACGTTCGAACCATCGAACGTACTGTACCTTTAACCAGCTAAAACAGTGTAGGAAATGTTTTAAATGCGCTGTTTTTTCCATTGAAAACGCGTGGATGCGTGGCCGCATTAACACCTAGGCTAACACTTGGAAAATCCAACCCAATCGGAGAAAATGTTGCACAGTTTGTTGACGAACAGGCTCAATGTATAGCAGAGTTGCACAGATGATGATTAGACTTGGTGACTGCGTCGGAGCGCGTCGCGTTCGGGCTAAACTGGTCTCGATGTAACAACCCCAGACATCGCATTATAGATCCTTTAGGGGGTTGCAATGAAATCCATCTTTGCTCATGCTTAGGAGAAAGGCTGTTTAATCTTTGGGTGCGTGGATGGCTGGGTGTTCGCTGTTCAAAGCACACACGTCTGTCTCTGCCCAGGTCAGCTGCTCTCACTCACTCTACTCAGTCTACTGTCAACAAGCGTGTGTCAGCGAGGCGCTGTAATGGTTCGCGGCCCCAAACAGGAGCGGAATTGGAGCGGAGGACGGTCCTTGATCGCTCCAAGCTGTTCTGGTGCATTTTATAACTACTATAACGGTCACCATTAACTGTTAGTGTTTACCGGTAGGCCTAACTTATTTCGTATTTGGCTATCTCTACTACTGTGATATTCTGAATAGGCCGATCACATTCTGATAATTATTTTTCGTGTAAAAAAAAGAAAAAAAAAAGAAAAAAACCTGAACCCATTAATTTCGAACTTCGATTGCCAACGTAACGAACGAACGTTCGAATCTCCGAAGGTTCGCTTGCAGCCCTACAGTACAGTACACAAAGATGGCTGGGAGAAGCCACGAAGGCAGTAACTTAACTTAATTACACCTTTTTAAGTATAATGTATATTGACCTTTATCCATGAACTAAAGAGTACCCAGCTCAGTAGCCTTGTGGTTAGTGTCCGCCCTGAGACTGGGAGGTTGGGGTTCTCATAACCAATCATAACAAAGACTATAAAAAAGGTACCCAATGCATCTCATATCAAGCTGCCTCACGCTGAAAAACAAGAGATAGGCTTCTGATTTATGGGCCACATGGCTCTGGAACCATTAGTTACCAATGAACTAATACAGTATATACAGTACTTACTTTATCCACAACATTCTTACAGATGTCAATCTTTTGTTTATAGAAGACTCTTTAGTGAGTATTGTTTCCCACAAAATATTTCCAAGAATTGAACTGGATTTACAGTACTTCACTTCAAGACACAACACATAACATATACTGTACCTAGATCAATCTGTTCACTCAGTTCCCAGATGAAATCAGGTATAACCCAGTTATATTCACTGAAGTCAGGTAGGAACTCCTTCCATTCGTCGTAAGTCTGGGGGGGAAAAGACATAAATGTTCATCAACATAAAAGCCATTAAAAGGTTATGGAAGCTCATGCAAGTAGGGATGCATGATTAATCCGTCATCATATTGTGATGACGGAGCCACAGAGGTATTGGCTGATCAAATCGGTATTTGAAAATAATCCACATATTTTAGATGCCATTTTATTTCATAATATTTATGTTTTTGAATTTAAATGAAAAATAAACATCATGCATGCCTATATGCAAGTCTACTGCATATGACCATTATCCTATGTTATTATCTTAAAAATGATCTGCAGTTCTACAGTCAAGTTTTTTAGGTGAACTGCCCCCATTTCTTTCTGCCCACATTCCTATACTTCCATTGTGCTGTTTGTGCCATGGACAAGGGCAAGGTGTTGAAACCCTAGATAATATACTCCTCAGTCCTGCCTTTATCGTCTCAAGTCAGAGTTAAAAATAGATGTGTAGGTTGGACACACCCACCAGTGCAGTTTAAACAGAGACTGGAATGCCAGAGACCACTTTGTGTAATTCACAGCATGTTTCTTGACAAGCACAACCTTGACTTGAATAAATAAACGTTGGGGTCAAATCGAGAACCACTGTTGTAACTAATTAGTAAAAATATATAGAATAGGATTAAGCAATATAGGCTGCTACACAGTAACACGAGTCAGTGTCAAAATAAAGAAAACGTCATTTCAACTTGGATTGGCAGATTTGAAAAAGAGAGGAAGGATCCGAGCACTCAAAAAGTTAAAAAGGAGGGGAGGGACGTAAAAGCTGTGTACTTTATTTCATAACAGAATAATAAAAGCCAACATGTTTCGACCCACTCGGGGTCTTCATCAGGGCATATACAGTATGCTTGGATTGGCAGATTGTCTTAAATCCTGGCATACATAACAGCTCAACTCTCAGTATTATCCTGCACAAAAGCACTGTAGTGTGGGTTCCTGTGGTAAGTAGTCGTTTCGCGTGTGTCAATATTTTATGGAACAAGTTAACAACTATGTCACTCACAATTCCTGTCCCCCACTACTAAATTGATTCTGATCGATTGACCAGTCCACACATGACTGTTCATTCACAATTTCAAGTGTACCTTCTTAGCCGTGTAGCCTCCACCCGCAGCAGAGCCCAGCAGAATGTACCGCAGCCTCAGCAGCCTGGAGGCCAGGCGAAGCCCCCAGAAGTTGCGCTGCTGCTGGCGGCCCTGGCCCCCCGACCCGGGCGGGGGTTTGGGGGGGCGCATGGGCAGCCGGGACATGGAGGTGAAGTGCCGGGCCGCTGTGCGGTGCGGGGGGCGCTGGGGGTTGGCATTCGCTGAGTAGCGGTGGTGGATGGCACGAGACAACGGGTGCAGCTTCTGCAGGGGCACTCGGAACCGGATTCCCATGTTGTTGTTGGAGACTAGGTTCCTACATGCCAAGCTATGATAAACACAAACAGTGGGCAGTGGCATAAATCATCTCATAAACAAGCAAGGTTAGCTAGCTGGAACATGTCCTAATATTCTGTATGTCGGATATGACATGGCACTAGGGTTGCCAACTCCAAGAAATTGAAGGGACACCTAATGTATTCTGACCGGGCAGGGCTAAACCTCCCAAACCCACTGAAATGCATACTAGAAAACTATGCAAACTATGCATTTTGGTACAGTTAACACACAATACAAACACAACAGGTCTCCTGCATTAGGCAGTAAGATTACAGATTGTAACAAGTGTTATAATTCAAGGATTAAGGATTCAAGGATTAAGGATCACAAGGAAATTGGAATTTAAATGAAATGCTTCAAACATACACCACACGTATTGTGTATGCATGTTTTGCAGTTTGACATTGGCAGGCAGTTGATTGTTTCCAAAATGTGCCATGGCACAACTAACCATTTAGCAATAGATGTTTGTGGCTACAGTTGTGTGTACTACAATAGAGCACATCTGTTTTCATGCAACGTTTGATACTTTGATTGCTGCGACTGGAGCTGAACCACATTAACCACAGAGGTTAGCGCTACGTGGTTTGCATTTACAGTCCGCTTATCCATTTGTTGAGGATGTGAGAGAGACAGAGTTTACATAACTATGCGTAATAATAATATACAATATGGTGCTTACAACCGTTAGCAGTCAGCTAACAGTGTTATCCTAGTATACACCCTGATAACGCTAGTAGGTAGCAAAGCTCCCAACTCTATGGCAGCTCCACTGTCCTCCACTGTCAGTGTGTGACCAGCAGCTAGCTAATGTTATGGCAATAAAACAAACTTACCAGGCAACGTTGCTGCCGACGCGCAACATAGTGCTGTTACCAACAGCGGGTAAAGGCTAGTGTCGTATAAACTCACTCTAGGTGCAATTCAAACCATCTTTCCAATGGGTGGACATTTGTTTTGGCTGACAGAGCAGCTAACTAGCTCGTTAGCGAACAAGGACACAGCAGCGAGAAAAGAGCAGAATGACAGCTCCACTTCCGGCCGGCGCGTACATCCTCCAAATCAACACCACCAAACATCAACCGATGAATCGGTTCCTACCATAGCGTTAGTTCCTACAGCCAACAAACAATGTAGTTGGCTTGTGTTGAGAAATGTATAACGATTCCCCCACCAGCAATTAACTATTAACTAATGTTTTGTTTTTATCACTTCCAATTCCACTTATTTATCCCGTAGGCCTACCTGTAGAATTTCTCTCCTGGTTGGATCAAATTGGGAGACAGTAATCTGTCCAGGCCAATCCATGAGGCCAGTCTGTGTCAAAAGCAAATAATGACCATAATTATGTTATTATCTGAACAAAGTTAATTTACTGTATCCCCTATGTGCTTTAATATGAAACAGTTGGTATGAAATGTTTCACTTTCATTTCAATGTTTCACATAGAATATTATTGTATGTTTTTACTGTTTATTTTATGTTTGCTGGGTTGCATCAGTGCTATATAGCAGTAGGTAGGCCTATATGTGTGACAGTCAGATGACAGTAGGCCTATGACAGATGTATTGCTATATTATCATGTCTTTGGAAACCTAGCACACGTTTAGATTATTTCTCATTTTGACCACCAGGTGGCAGTGTTGGTAAAGCTGGTTTCTTCCTCAAGCTGTCTTTGCTTTGACACAGTCAAAAAAACTTCACAATCTATCTCTTCCTTTGATAAACCAAACTGAATTTCTTCCATCGAAATGACAGAAGAGTGAAGCTTTGGTTTCCTTCAATATTTAAAATAGAGTAGACTATAATATGGTTGTCACTTGTCAGCTGACACTGACATCAGTCCTGACTCCTGACATTTCTACTTCCAAACCTCATTTGTAACATGTAGTCTACACTACAGTACAGTTAACAGTTGTTTTGTCATCACTCATCAGTCAAACCTGAAGGCTGAATTAAAATTCAGACAGACATTTTTCTATTGATATTGCCAATCTTCAGTTACTGGAATGGAAAGCTTTGCATAGCTTATATTTCACACTCATAAAGGAGATGAAGCTTGATATATGTTTATATTATCATATAAAATGCATTATGTATTACACAAGCCATAACAAACTGTATACTGTTACTTAATAACACTATTATTTACAGAAACTGCATACTTTCTGTATAAAACATGACTATACTGTTGAAATGTATTTAAAACAAAAGGTGAAAGCATTACTGTAAAATGGACGCAAGTGGTGTCCGATAAGAACTTAACTGTGATATCTAACCCTTGTAGTGAAGTAAATACCATAAGTACATGTATTCAAAAGTACAAATGACAAAGTAGTCCACTCCTACATTCTCTTTTTTTAGACCAATGCACACCAAAACATTTAAAGAATCAAAAAACAACAAAAATACATTTTCAGAAATAGTGAAAATAGTAGATCAAAAGCTCCCAACTCTTTGCGGTACAATGCGTTGTGAGCTTGTAGATCAGCTATTTTCACTAAGATTGTAAAGGGGCATAATTTGTTAATTCATAATATATTTTTGTATGATTGGGTCCCAAGAGTCCCTTCCTAGAAATGTAAAAGTAAAACATTTCAGTTTAAATGAAGTGGAGTGGAAGAAAAGTGCTGGCAAAAAGAATACTTCAAAAATGTACTTGAGTACAATACTCAAGTAAGCATCCTGTCCATCAATGCCAGTGTGGCTCAAAACAAAAGTACTGAAGTCCTGAGGTAGTTGGAGACTCTGGAGAGGCTGAGCGGTGATTGAAGGAAGGTGCTTGGCAGACAACCTTCATCGCTGGCAGGGTCCAGGTCTCTTGGTGGCGATGCAGGCAGAAGTTGTTCTCTGTGCCTGGAGAAGAAACACAGGTGTTAGTATCAATGTCCAGCCCTTTCTCCACTACAATAGATAAATATCTTGCTAAATAAAACCACATGAATAAAGCATACATAGAGTAAGTTATGTCTCGCCACAACTAGATAGTTACATATTACGTATTCAAACAATGTCACGAAATGTTCAAAAATAATTATTCATTTGATAACTACAACTCAACATTTAAGCTATTGTATACTTATTACATTATTATTTATTTTAATTTGATCAAGATGTGCAGATACAATACTTAAATATAATACTTATGGCTATCACATGATGTTTTTTTGGGAGAGGGAATTTAAATTAATCTCTGATGAGCTCTCTCCTTAAAGGGGAAGACCACCCATTTTCAATATTGAACTGTGTCATTAATATACTATAGAGAAGTTGTGTGGAAATAGAAAAAAATTTCCCCCTCTTCTGTGTTGCGTAGAACTGGAGGATTGATTTTGGGGTTTGTATTGTAAAGTACAACTTGATGACATCACACATTGTACTTTACAATACAAACCCCAAAATCAATCCTCCAGTTCTAGGCAACACAGAAGAGGGGGTACTTTTTTCTATTTCCACACAACTCCTCTAAGGTATATTAATGACATATTTCAATATTGAAAATGGGTGGTCTTCCCCTTTAATGAAATAAAAACAGAAAAATATAACAAGGATAATATTTCATTTTGATTTGTAGTTATAAAATTAATAACAAATTAGAACATTTGGTGATTTACACAATGTTGGAATAGGAATACATCATTTGAGTACAATGTAATTAGTAACTAACCTACATAATGAACGTTTTGCCTCCGGACCATCGTGCGGTGGAGGTTAGTGGTGGTAAATGTACAGTACACATATACTGTACCATATCACTGGTCAATCAGTTCACTTCAACAGACAACACGTTTTTGAGCGGTAAACTAACCGCTCCTACCGGTATGTCTGGCTTTGTGTGGATGAACGAGTGTCCGTATGAGTGTTCTGATGAGCACGGGGCAAGCTTTCGGCCAGAATAGAAAATCTACAACTTGTAGAGCTTGTAGATTGGCTAATTTGGATAAAGAGATTTAGTGCAGAGGGGAAGAAAAGAGATCTGGATCTGTAGTAAATGTCTACTTACCAGAAAGTGGTGTTTGGCTGGTGGTGGCCTTTCCCCTTGGCAGGCTACACCTTGGTGGCATTCTCCTTTGCAGGTTTTTATTTTTGGCCTCCCGTGCTCGCCCAACGCCGTGCTTTGGCAGATGTATCTCTGTCAGAGGAAGCCTTGCATATTCCTGCAAAACAGTGTGAGATGGGAATAAGCAAACTCCATGAACAAGTTAAATAGTCACATAAATACACTACAGAGAGAACAATGTAGTGCCTCAAAGAAATTACAGGTAAACAATGAACCTAGCATCTATCTATACAACACACTATCTAATAACATTCTTAAACATTTGTGGTCAACAAAAATGTATGTATTAAAATAACAAAACCATGAGAACCATGAGAACAAGTGACAGAGATGTATGTACATACTTCCACCACTCCAGTCATGGGTCCTCTCTCCTTCTTGGCGACGGTAACCTTCTTCCTGGTGGTGACCTGCACTGGGAAAGGAGAAAAAGAGGAGTCCGTTTCCGTGTCTGAATCGTCAGTCAAACACGGAAACCAACTCACCTGTGGCTGTTGGGATGCTTCTCCCGGTGAGGCATCCTTCACTGGCACCTTCCCCGGTATCACCCTGGGATTCTGGGAGTCGTCGGCCAAGGTGCACGTCCAGTTGTCTTGAGCATCCTGTGTAAGGAAATGTAGATTTCTAACTTGAGCTAATTTCCTTAAATAAATTAAACTGCAGGAAATTGAAGATTCACAGCAGTCATATTATTATTATATGTACTCATTGATTGATTAATTGATGCTGAATGATATTTTGATTTGTTGTTTGTTTAATGATAAAACTATTTTGTCAAAATTACACCATAGCCGAAATATATCACAAAGTATTGTGACCAACAAGTTTCAAATAATAAGTTGAGAAATAATCCAGTAAGTTGAAGATACTGTACCAACAAATATTGTACCTATTACACCACTACAATTACTTGACAGACAGCTTATATAGTTGCTCGCTCTGCAGATTTAAATTATAATTAGTATTACAAAACATACCCAATTAAGCCCTATATTATACTTTTGGCTTATTCAAAAATAGCTGATCGACAAGCTCACAGCGCCTTGCATTGTGATGTTGTGAGCTTGTAGATGATTACAGGACTTTTACTTGTAATAAGTATACTAGTACCTCAACATTATGTTGTTAGTACTTTTACTCCAGTAGAATCAGAGTACTTCTTCACTACTGCACTACAGAAATGATAATCCATGTGCTTTAGCTATACATGTGACAGGACCCTCTGGGTCATAAAGGTGCAAATGTCCCCCTATGGATGGAGTTAAATTAAGATTCAGGGTTTTAGTGTGTAGTCTGGCAAGTTCACTGAACTTGGTTTATTTACCACCATCACCACAACTATATACAATACTATAAATAATGACATTAATAAACAATAATACAATGAAAACAATATTAATCACTGGTAATAAGAACGTATGGCAAGTTCACTGAACTTGGTTTATTTACCACCATCACCACAACTATATACAACAATACTATAAATAATGACATTAATAAATAACTAGAAATACTGTTCCTTCGAAACAGTGTGGGCTCGGTTCCAACCCAACAAATAGGATACTTTAAGGTACTGTAAGGTACAGTACCTTACAGTATTGTACTGTACCTTACTATACTGTACTGCACCTTACTGTACTGTACTGTACTGTACTGTACTGTAACTTACTGTACTTTACTGTACTCTACTGTACTGTACTTTACTGTATTCTACTGTAACTTACTGTACTTTACTGTACTCTACTGTACCTTACTGTACTGTACTCTACTGTACCTTACTGTACTGTACTGTACCTTACTGTACTATACTATACTGTACTCTACTGTACCGTACTGTACCTTACTGTACTGTACTCTACTGTACCTTACTATACTGTACTTTACTGTACTCTACTGTACTTTACTGTACTCCACTGTACCTTACTGTACTTTATTCTACTTTACTGTACTTTATTGTACTTTACTGTACTCTACTGTACCTTACTGTACTGTATTGTACTTTACTGTACCTTACTGTACTGTACTCTACTGTACCTTTCTGTACTGTACCTTTCTGTACCTTACTGTACTTTACTGTACTCTACTGAACCTTACTGTACTTTTACTGTACTCTACTGAACCTTACTGTACTGTACATATTATATGTGTTCTAGATCTACATTTTTGATTCTGTGTTTGGGAACCAGCAACTGTCAAATGGACTCCAACTGTAGTGGAGTATATTGAGTGCATATACTGTAGGCTAACAATCCCAGATCACATCTGTCCTCCACTATGTCTATAACCAAGGCGTTCTTCTATGTGGCCACTCCAGACTGAGGAGTGGAGCATGGCTTTTATTGTGTTTGTGGATCTGACTTGGAAATGCATTGGTTTTGATATCTCCCTGACAACCAACAACAACCACTAATATGGCTGACTGTCCCTGCGGGCTCTAGGATATATGGCTATGGGATTTACATCCCATCGCCCGGACTTGATTCTTGATCACAGCTGTGTAATCAGTAGAGTGGAGAGGGACATTTATTTATAGTTTTAACTATAACTATAGTTTTATACATCACACAGCTTAGACATTTGGATCAAATCAGAGAGCAGACCTGTGTGAACGCAATGATATAGATAGCATATCTGAAGTGTGAACACTGCAGCCACAGCGCCTTAACATAAACATGGGTCTATTATCCTTCTCTCCACTCTGGGGACCCATTGGAAATGCATTGGGTGCTTAAAGTTAAACATTTTTATTTTTTTATAATTAAACTACAAAACATTTCAAAAAGAAAAATACACGCACACTTGTCCTCAGTAAGCTGAACACATAAAAATTTGAATGGTGTTGAAAGGTGTAAGCGTTTAGGAGATGAAGCGCGCCAAAGTTTTAGGATACTGACTAGTATAGAAATAAATAATGAAGATAACATACGTGTGCTCGCCTTTAGGCGAGCCCACAATAATACAATGAAAACAATATTAATCACTGGTAATAAGAACGTATAGAATGCATAATAATACAACAAAACAATGAAAGGTAATAATATACAGTATACAAGTGTTTCAGTCATTGCAATTAATTGCTAATTCCGCCTGCTACTGCGGCTGGTCAGCCATTTCCACAGTGATCCATAAAATCTCTGACCTGGTTGGCTGGAGTGTCGGAAGCAGAGCAAGGCCTGAGGCTGTAGATTGGATGTCTGTCCTGTCCTGTTCCTGGGGAGTTTGGACAGTGCTGGTGTGTCTTCCAGGTGAAGAGGTGACCTCATTCTGTCCTGGCTCACCTCCCAGATGGTACTCATCCACTTCTGTTTGTCTGCCACACTGGACGCTTTAAGCAGAGTCTTGTGGAAGCGTGGAGTCCTTCCTGATCCTGCCCACAGAATGAACGTACGGGGGTCCCCTTCGTTGTGTTCAGTCACCCATAAGTCACAGGTCAGTACTTTATTTTTGTACTGGTATCTGGTTCTGCCAGTGGAGTCTTTGATCTCCTTGCAGAAGATTAGTGACCTCTCAAAGAGGAACAGGTGGTCGTAGTGACTCTTCCGTTTGAGAGACATGCGGACGTTATGGATGATGGAGTTGGGGTTCCACACCTGAAAACGGCCATGAAGCATCAAGTCCCCCTGTACATCCACATCATCACAACCCTCCAACAAGGCGATGGTCATGGCATCATTTGCTTTCTCGAGAGAACGCAACATCACCTCCAGGCCAGCCTTAATATCTCCTCCCTCTCCCTCACCACAGCAATACAGTAGGTCCTTAAGCAGGAGCTGGTACTTGGGGAGTCTCTGTACTGGCTTGAGGAGGAAAGAGTCAATAGAACTGGCCAGGCCCAGACCATGTTTCTGCTGGATGTGGTCAAAGTAGCTTCCAGCGTGTTCCAGGATAAGTTGACTGGAGTGAGGTTTGTTCATGCAGTAACTTACATACATGTTGAACTTGTCAGCCCAGGTCACAAAGCACTGTCCCACATCTTCCGGTAGCTGACAGTTGACCAACTCCTCCATGAAAATGTTGCTGTGGAAGTCACAGATGTCCTGGATGTTGCCAAAGACAACGTGTTCCTTGTTGAGGATGCCAACAGGTATGTCCTCCACTCCACTGGTCATCTCCCACAAGTATGTATCCAGGCACTCATGCAGGTCTCGGATGTAGGCTTTCTCAGTTTGTAACAGTTCAGCCATGATGAACTGCATCTTCTTGGCTGACTTCCTCTTCTCCTCCACCTTCTGCTTGTGGTCACGCACCTTGATCTTTAGGTCGTCTGTCAAAGGGGCACGCCTGATCTCTTCAGCGTAGGCAACGGCTGATTCCTCTGATTCCTCAGGCTGCTGGAAGTTCTCAACCTCCAACTTGAAAGAATCCGGAAAGCCCCACTTGAAGTTATCGAACTCCTGCATGTCTAACTGGAAGAATTGATCCATGTTGAAGAAGGCATCAACGTCTTCCGAGTCGAGCTGCTTCCGTGTGTAGACCGTGTTCTCCATCATCACCATCATTAGCAACTGACCAACTGGCAGCGCGGATTTATACTCGCCAACGTGTTTAAACTCGTGCAGAAAAACAACGTCTGTCATTGGCTACTGCCAAGTCACGCTCACGTTCAAGTCGCGTGAACGTGATCGTGACGTTGCAGTACGACTCCATCAAAGAGCTGATCGACAACAACACATATCAGCGATTCATATCCAAATGATGCCTTTACTTACTGTGTTTTGATGGAAATGTCTTCAAGGATATATTGTGTTTTAAATAAGCTAAATTCAGGTGAACACGTTAGCTAGCTAACTAGCTAACTAGCTAGCTAAGGTTAGCTTCTGTAGACATGCAGCTGCGTTTGTTAACCACTTTAGTCTGCTATTTTCTCTTTTTAATTTTACCAGTGGAGTAAAGTAACAAAGTATATTTACTAAAGTGCTGTACAATTTTTAGGTATTTGTACTTTACTTGAGTATTTCCAATTTACGTTACTCCTCCTCCACTTCTCGGATCAAATTGTAGGCCTACTTTTGGTACTTTAAGTACATTTTTTTGCCAATACTTTTGTACTTTTACTCAATGTGAGCGTTTTTTTTATCATTCGATGTTAGTGGAAAAGGTAGACTACTAAAATGTTTTACTTGAGTAAAAGTACAAAAGTATTGGTATCAAAAAGTACTCAAAGTACCAAAAGTAGAAAGTATACTCTAGTCTATGTAGAATGTTCTGCAAGTTTTCAAATGTATAAAATGTATACAAATATTTTGATTAAAAGCTCGACACATTGTGACATGTAGTTCGGTTATTTTCAAATGGCCAAAACAATATTGGTCTGTCATACTGTAGGTTATGGGGTCATTGAAAGTTCAGAGTGGCGACGACATCGCTCTTGAAACAATGCGCTTGAACCAGTGAGTACTTTCAGTTTGTTTGCAGCAGTTTAAGCAACAGCAGAATCCTAGATTTCCAAAGTGAATTAACATGCTATGTTCAAAGTTTGCAGTAAAAGAAAGGTCTTCTATTCTGAAAATTGCTGGTCAAAGAGGAATGGACTCAACAATATGCATGCATCGTTATGCCAATAGGGTGATCTGGTGAAGAGGCAGTGACTATGCCTACATTTGATCCGAAGCCAAACAAATAGTGGAATTGACAGGTAAAATCATGCACACCACTCTCTAATTCCAGCAACCAGTAAAACTGAAATACTGGATGCTGCTGCTGCTGGTGATGATGATGATGATAAAAACATGCACAGATCTGTGTCAGTGGAGTGGACTGTCACAGCTAAAATGCTCGAGCATTTTAGCTGTGACAGTCCACTCCACTGACTGACACCACTGTTATTGTGTACAGGTACAAGAATTATAGCCTACTTATTTATGTTTGGATTCTGTAGACATTGCAGCAGAATTATAAAAAAAAAAACACATACAAATACAGTAATACAACATTATACAGCCTAACAACAGCAGCAGCATACACAACAGTCATATAGGCTACTTTAGTTGTAGTTAAACATTTAGTAATGCATATTTACAGTATCGTATGTGGCCTCATTGAATCTTGTTTGTCGTTATTAGTAGTTCTATTATTTATCATTATTGTCTGTTGCCTAAATTTGATATCCCCTGCTCTAAATCCATAGCTCCCCCAATCATAAGTAGGAGTGGGATGTGGTGGTCATCCCACTCAGGCTATATGGCCCTGGTGGGGTGGGAATGACCGTCAATTTAGTAAAACTAGCCCTTACCCGTTCAAAGATATGAGCTCCAAAATGATGTGCAGTGTGTGGGTTATGGGATGTGCACTGTGCACACAGTATATGAGGGATGGAAAGTAACTTTAACTGGTGCTTGCATGATGTAGGAGCATCAATGTAAGAAACCCGTTTCGTTTAATGGCTACAGAGATACTGTACCCCCACCCCCCCCCCAACCCGCCCGCCCACCCGCCTGCACACACACCCGCCTGCCTGCCTGCACACACACACACACACACACACACACACACACACACACACAGCCTCAAGCTAGATGCATAATAGATAGTAGATACACCATAAAAATGCTAATATACAGCATACGATTTGTGAAAGTGACAAACGGGCTTCACAGTTATGTTAGGTGTGTTCATATGCTAATTGTGATGCGATTTCAGATCAATTGCTCCAGCCACTGAGGAGAAACGCTGTTTCAGACAGACAGACAGACAGACAGACAGACAGACAGACAGACAGACAGACAGACAGACAGACAGACAGACAGACAGACAGACAGACAGACAGACAGACAGACAGACAGACAGACAGACAGACAGACACTCACTCACTCACTCACTCACTCACTCAGACATTCGCAAAATTATAGTATAGATATACTGTTGTCTGTACAGCAGTATTAGGCTAGTTCAGAATCAGAGTCAACTTCATTGTCACATCAACTTTACAATTTAGTTTTCAAACCTTTAGTGCCCAAGGCAACACCAAAGGGGAAGTCAGCCTCTCAAGGCATATCCATGCAAAATAGCCTCTAACACACATTTTTATTCAAGAATAGAAAATAAAATGTACAAAATTCAAATGTACTTAAAAACAAAATAATTCAAGCAGTAGAGAGAGAGACACTGGAGCAGCTCAGACGATTTTGGCCTTTTTATTGTTCAGGTGCCAGTATAAAAGGATTGACTAACGTTTCGATGCTAGTGAAGTCATCCTTTCTCCCCACTTCGAATCTTAGTCCTTCCATCACCACTTTTGGTCAAATGATTGAACATGACCTGGCTAAAAACTGCCAAAAAATTAAAGGGAACCCCAATATGACCAAAATTTAAATGGAAGCCTTACGCAACCTTGAATCAAGAAATGACATTATTATACGTCCCGCTGATAAAGGAGGTGCAGTAGTAGTCATGAGTCTTGATAAATATGACCAGGGCATTAAAAGCCAACTCATGGACACTATTAACCACTACACTGCTCTACCCTCCAACCCCACAATGAGCGTAAAAACTAAGATAGATGGTTTTATCGATGCGTCTCACAAGAGAGGTTTCATCACAGACAAGGAGAAACAATTTTTGTGTAAAGATCACCCTGTGTGCCCAGTTATCTATGGTGTTCCCAAAATACACAAAACCTTGGAGAACCCCCCCCCCTCCCTACGCCCTATAGTGTCCTCCATAGGCAGCCTTACTGAGCCTCTGTCTCAATATGTTGACCACTTTTTGAGAAAATATGTACAAGATTTGCCATCTTATCTTGGTGACACTACTGATGTTCTGAATCTTATAAAAAATTTGAAATGTGAACATGCTGATGTCATATTAGCTACACTAGATGTGCAGAGTCTCTATACATACCGCATGATGTTGGTCTAGAAGCCATTTCTCATTACCTAAATACACGCCCGGCACATCTATTGCCGCCCTCAGCCTTTTTGACTGACCTAGCTGAGATAATCCTATCCAACAACTTCTTTAAATACTCTGGTAATTTCTATCTACAATGCCAAGGTACTGCAATGGGCAGTGCCTTTGCCCCTTCTTATGCCTGTCTGGTAATGGGATTTTGGGAAGAGAAGTTTATACATAACTCTGTAAATAACATCTTTCTCTCCAAAATAGCTTTATGGCGCAGGTACATTGATGATGTGCTGTTGATCTGGAAAGGCACTGTAGCTGCAAGCGTTTCTCCAGTACGTCAACTCCACCACTAGGTACTTAACCTTTACCTTGGAGTTTAATGACACAGAAATGCATTTTCTTAGCCTCACAATATCTAAGCACAAAGATGGCCTCTTCAATACAACCATTTATCGTAAACCACTCAGTAGAAACACACTCTTAAGAGCCAACAGTAACCACTCCAAGCAGCTCATCCGTAACATCCCTATTGGTCAATATCTGCACCTCAGACGCAACTGTAGCTCCACTTCAGACTTTAAATCAAAAGCTACAGAGCTCACCAACCGTTTTACAGAAAGAGGCTACAACCAAGTAGACCTAGATGCAGCTTACAATAGAGCTCTTGACACAGACAGGATGTCTTTACTCACAAAAAAGCCTAAACAGGCCCCCAATAGACTCTGTTTCTCTACACAGTACACACCAGCAGCAGGGCTTATAAAAAATGTATTTCTCAAACACTGGCATATTTTGAAGAGTGATCCCAAACTGTCAAATATATGTGCTGACCCTCCTCTCTTCTCTTTCAGACGCTCCAGAAGCCTCAGGGACCGTCTTGTCCACTCGGACATGAATGCACCTTCCCCCCCGTCCTGGCTCCCTAAACCGCCTTTAGGTTTCCACAAATGTGGCAATTGTGCCCAGTGTTCCAATTCGACCAATACTAAATTCTTTACTCATCCACGTACTGGTAAAAAATTCAAAATATCTTCTTTCATTAACTGCAATTCCACCCATGTGGTCTATATGCTCAAATGCCCCTGTGGCCTTGCCTACATTGGCCAAACAAAGAGACCTCTTAAAATAAGAATTGGTGAACATAAAACGGCCATTCGCACAACGAATTTGGATTATGCAATAGCTAGGCACTATATACAAGCCAACCATGGCTCCCCAGCCTCCCTCAAGTTCTGGGGCATTGAGAAAATTGCAGCCCCACAACGAGGAGGTGATGTAATAAAAAAACATCTATGCAGAGAAGCAATGTGGATCAATAACCTTGACACATTAGAGCCCAACGGCCTAAACGAAGAACTGAACTTATCCTGCTTCTTATAGACGGTCCCTGAGGCTTCTTTCCCTATACTCTGTTTGTGCTCTGTATGCATCCATATATATATTTTGAAAATGTTTTTATTGGCCTAACACTGTTGGCCCCTATTGTTGACTGTACATGCACTGTTTTTCTTATTTTTACTTTATGTATTTGTTTATCTAATCAGTATTGCCTGAGACTGACATGCAGCACCTGATACCTGAGAACCAACAGCCATTAGTTGATTGAGAGAGCCACCCTCTCCTGTCTCTTTAAATGCTCCTCTTTGTTTGCTGCATTTCATGACTCTGACGAAGATGCACTAGCATCGAAACGTTAGTCAATCCTTTTATACTGGCACCTGAACAATAAAAAGGCCAAAATCGTCTGAGCTGCTCCAGTGTCTCTCTCTCTACTGCATACATCTGTCCCTGCTCCTGTGATGCACCAGACTAGCCGTGTAGGCTGAGGCGCGCTGTAGAACCCCTCTGTTCTAAAATAATTCAAGGTTCAGAATCAGCAAAGGAAATTAAATATCATTTAAGCGCAGAAAATATTATGAATGTAAAATGCCTCTTGTCATCTTTTATGTTTTCTTTTTGTCTTTGTGCCTCAACTTCATTGTTTTCTGAATGAACATGGTGAAGCAGGTGTTTGGTTCTGGATGCCCACCAAGTGAACGGCTATGTGATTCCTGACTGAACGTATCACAGAGGTGGAAAGTCCACACCCTACCCTCAGGAGGACAGACACCTCCGGTGTGGACGGACCTTCCATCACGTATGCCTTATCATAGGACTGAGGAGAGCTGCTCTAGCTGATCCAAAGTAAGTGAAGGAAGGTTATGATGAGCACTTGTGACACTTTTCTCTAAATGAAAATGGCGTTAATGTCTTAAGTATCAGTTATCCAAACCTTAAATGCACTTTACTCAGAGGTCAAAGCTAGCCTTAAAGAATTGGGGCTGACAAACATAGTATATTTGCCAGAGTTCAGACAATGTAAAAAACATAGAATAGGGCTATGGGATTTGTATTAATCTAAATGTGCCAAATAATTATTAACTAATTCTGCCAAGTAATTGTAGTGGTTTAAAAAGTACAATATTTGCCTCTGTGGAGAAGAAGTATAAGGTATCCTATAATGTAAATATCCCATTTTTAAAAAAATCTTTTTTTAAAACAGGCAATGTTCATGACATAGCACCTTAATATACCAATTATGTGTCTTCCACAGAAGACAGACTTGTTCGGGCCCTGATTCCTCATGAACTCGCGCCAGTTCTGGGTGTTGAGGTGAGTACACTGTACACCACTGGTTCACAAACCTTTTCATATCAAGGATCCCCTATTTGATGATACGACAAGGACCCCCACAAGAGAATACTTTAACAGCTCTATTAGCAGTGTGTTCTGTTGGACCCCCAGTTTGATATGCATTAGGCTACGGACCCCCATCTCAGAGTGTACTTAGGGTCCATTTGGTTCCTTTTGTACACACTGAGTTACATTACATACGTAACATACTGTACTGTACCCATAAGGATCCATTTGGGTTCCTAACTGTCATTTAGCTGGGGACACACTGGAACTCGCTTAAGGACCCCCGGAACTACTGCTGTACACTCAAATCTGGGTCCAGTTAACTGCCAGGGGTGCAACATTATAACACTCCCCCAGGAATCCTTGAAGGGGTTACAGGGGGTCCCCAGGATAGTTTAACCACTTTAACCCTATAAAACCTTAATTGAAAATAGCAGAACTACAAGCAGGGGTCACAAATTGCAACACTAGATCTGATTATTAAACTACGCCAATCTCGCCAACATTGCGACTATATGGAAAGCTTGAATTATCCTCTTTCTAACTGCAAAGTGTTTGTTTCATAAAAATACACCTTAGACATTATGAGCTACTTTCTTCGCTTGTGGGAAATCACTCAACGGTCCTGTATACCACCTGTTTCTAAACCTCACATAATGCAGGAGGCTGCGTTATTGAAGACGAGCGCTTCCAAAGTTCAACACTTAGAAAACATTATCCCCTGCCTTGAATTTCTTGACAGAAATTAGCTCATAACATGTCTACGGCAGATATTTATGAAACTAACAAACACACCATGTTTGCTTGTGGCAGACATTATTGTAATTTATTTTTTTAAGATTCGTTTTTTTTCTGGCTTTTTGCCTTTATTGGATAGGTACAGTAGACTGACAGGAAACGGGGGTGAGACAGGGAGTGATGCATGTCAGAGCTGGAGATACTGGGGCTAAAATGAGTGTTGTTCAAGACTGAAGGTTTATTTTGTCACACACTCAGTCAGGTTGCTGCGCAATTAAGGGGGCAGAAAGAAACACTGTTTACACTAGCATATCTGGATTGGAACACATCCTTTTAGTTTGAGATGGACTTGTCCTTGAGGTCAAGTGATTACGCACTGGAGCCCACTGCTCTAGCTGCTCTAATCACACACAGCTGATTAGACTGCGTGTTTCAATCAAAGCATTTTTGGCCCTTGAATGTGTGGACTGTGCACACCCCGTAGTTTTAATTAAAACGAAATCTGTCTGTACAACTATATGAAGTGAAATGTTGGTGTGACATGCTCTGCACACCGTGATAACAATATTTATAAAAAACAAAATAAGATAATAAAACAAAGTGTAACAAGTAAAACTGTTAGCAGCAATAGTACATTTGTATACTGTCTGTGATACTATAGGACAGGTTCTGAACATGACTTCAGGGTAAAGCTCATGGGCTCCACTCTATGCTATGAGGGCTGCTGGGGGAAACTGGACGACAGGTATTTCTGCCTAATAGACCCCATGGACAGTGATTTGGGATCAATATAATAGGATAAGTAGGATAATGAGCCTAGATGTTATTTAGTCTGGGGTTGTCCTTTAACGTTTTAATTGTCCTCCACTCCAGAGTCCAGACCAGCGAGGTCCAGCTCATCACTCATCTGAACTACACTGGTTGGCCAGATCATGGAACGCCTTCTCAGCCAGAGCAGCTGCTGACATTCATCTCCTATAAGGCCCGTTCACCAATCAGGACCAATCATCACACAATGCAGTGCAGTGCAAGCATTGGCCATTCAGGAACGCTCATTTGCATAGATGTGGTTCTGAGCCTCATCAGTAAAGATGCTGATGTAAATATACCAACTTTCATTTTGATCTGAAATGGGAAGGTCTGTTTTACACGGATGAAAGTTAAAGTTAGTTTTTTGGCAAGACTGTTAAATTATCCATGCATTAAAATGCATTAAAAAGTAAGGACAAGATATTTGACAAAAGCTTGCACACATTTCTTTTCGATTACGTATCTAAAAACTTCTTTGCAAGACTTCGCAAGTTTATGACTCAAGTAATAGTCAAGTATCAGTTGATCAAGTCATAATCAATTGATTAACCACTTATGCCCTATATACTTCGCCGTACGCAAATAACGGTAGCAAAAACAGACGATCTGCAAGCTCACAATGCATTGCGACACGTGAGCTTGTAGATTTGCTATTTTTGAATAGTTGAACATTTCAGAGAAGCTTGAAAACGTTCATCTGTAACGACTGTCAACCCAGCCAGACTGCTGGTATGGTCCTTTAGGTCAGATTCAGATTCAGATTCCTTTATTTACCATTGTGTAGAACACATAGGAATTTGTTTTGGCAACAACAAGTGTGCATTCAATCAGTCCACTTTTTTCACATATAACATGCGAACAACAACACAAAACACCGTGCAAGAAATAAATAAATATATGATATAAGGTAAAGTGCCGTAGTGTTCAGTCCAATAGTGCAACATAGTCACATTATAGTCCTTTTTCTGGTATCCCTAGGGGGCAGGGGAAAAAGGGAAACCAGCGTCCGTGAGCAGCCTGGCGGCTGAGGGGAGAAAACTGTGTTTGTATCGCTCTGTCTTGGCCCCCAGATGCCGCATCCTTCTCCCAGAGGGGAGCAGGGTGAGGAGGCCGTGGCCAGGGTGGGAGGGGTCAGCCATGATCTTTCTTGCCCTCCTCAGCGCCCTGGAGTCGTGCAGGGACTTGAGGGAGGGCAGGGGACGGCCAATCACCCTTTCTGCAGAGCGTATCACCCGCTGCAGCTTGATGAGATCTTTTGCAGCTGCAGCGGGGAACCAGGTGATGATGGAGTGAGTGAGGATGGATTCTATGATGGCCGTGTAAAACTGGGTCATCTCGACAGTCTGTATTTCCGCAGCTGCCGAAGGACCATGCTGGGCCTTTCTCAGGAGGGTATCGATGTTAAGTTCCCACTTCAGATCCCTGGAGATGATCATCCCCAGGAACTTGCAGGACTCCACAGCGTTCACCTGGATGCCTTCCAGCATGATGGGAGGGGGCGGGGCTGGGTCCCTCCTGAAGTCCACCACCATCTCCACTGTCTTCAGGGCATTTAGCTCCAGGTTGTTGTTACACCAAATCCGCAGCCGCTCGATCTCCCTCCTGTAGGCTGACTCGTCCTCGTTAGAGATGAGGCCTACCAAGGTGGTGTCGTCCGCAAACTTGAGGAGCTTGACCGACGGGTGGAGAGAAACACAGCTGTTGGTGTAAAGGGAGAACAGTAGAGGGGACAGGACACAGCCCTGTGGGGAACCGGTGCTGGTGGACCTAGAGCTGGAAATGTTCTTCCCCAGCTTCACCCGCTGAGACCTGTTGGTCAGAAAGTCCGTAATCCACCTGCGAGTGGAGGCAGGTACTTGCAGCAGGGACAGCTGGTGCTCCAGGATAGATGGTAGGATGGTGTTAAAGGCCGAACTGAAGTCGACGAACAGGATCCTGGCATAGCTGCCGGCAGTGTCCAGATGTTTCAAGGTGTAGTGCAGAGCCATGTTCACGGCATCCTCCGTGGATCTATTCGCTCTGTATGCAAACTGCAGCGGGTCCAGCACAGGATCAGTGATGCGCTTCAGATGGGCCAGGACAAGGCGCTCCAGGACCTTCATGACCACAGAGGTCAGGTTGACGGGTCTATAGTCATTTAGGCCTGTGACCTTGGCCTTCTTGGGGACAGGAATGATGGTCGAGGCCTTGAAGCATGCTGGGACATGACCCAGCTCCAGCGAGGTGTTGAAGATGTGGGTGAACACCGGGGCGAGCTGGTCAGCGCAGTGCTTCAGGACGGAGGGGGAGACAGAATCCGGGCCGGACGCCTTCCGGGGGTTCTGGCTCCTGATAGTGCAGACAGTATATCATGAACTTTATGAACAGAAAAATTCAAATGGAGGACAGTTGACATGGGCAGATATTGCAAAATCACAATTCCAAGATTATTTTTTTTAAATTTCCTTAAACCTTCATTTCTTGAGAGTAAATCCTAGAAGTCTATATATTTTTGTTTTATGCTTTTCAAGTTCTCCCATCTTTGTCTCTTAATGCATTTATGAGAAATGTTGATTGTATGTTATCTTTATATCTACAGGACACTTTTTTTTTTATTATGCTTCTAATAAAGTCTTCAATCAATCAAGCTAAAATAATTATTAAAAAAATGAATTCATATTTTATGTGGAACAAAATTAGGCTTATTTTGAGTTTTAAGTATAATTGATGCTGGGACTTGCCTTGACAAAATACTATGACAGTATTTGCTTTGTAAATCTATTATACAGTAACTGTTGACTGCCTTGGGTAATTCCTTTAAAATTAAACTGTGGATACATTTTAAATGTCATTAATGAAACATGTCTCTTTGTAAATATGAGTCAAACACTTCCATGGCTTGTCAGTTCAGTAGATCATTGTTATCGGCATTTCAACCTTTCATGTTTTTTTTTCATAAATGAATGTCCTACTTCATACTACAGTGTTACACAAAAGTATGGTGTACTCTGTGTCGGGCTGCAGGTGATGGAGCGTCGCCGCGGTCATGTGACCCTCCTCCGCCTCTGCAGGGAGACACAAGCAAACACATTAACATCGTCTCTGCAGCTTGTGGTTTTCCCAGAACCATTTATGGACGGGAACACATTTTTGTGTAGTACAGTGCATGTAAAGTGCAGGTATTGTAATTTCTGAAGATTTTTTTTTTTTGAAGTTACTATTACCACTGACTACACATGAATATACTCTACATAGCACACTTACGGGTAGATTTCTCTACAGACATGGACGCTCCGTCACCTACAGCCCGGTTGGGCTGTAGGTGACAGAGCGTCGCCGAGGTCATTAGCCCCTCTTCCTCCATCTGAACCTTCAGCAGGGAGACACAAGCAAACACATGCACCATAAACACATTAACATCGTCTCTGCAGCTTGTGGTTTTCCCAGAACCATTATGGACGGGAACACATTTTTGTGTAGTACAGTGCATGTAAAGTACAGGTATTGAAATTTTTTAAGAAAAAAAAAATATTTGAAGTTTTTCTGCAAATCTTCTATGAAAGCCAAAGGTGTAAGCTATGAAATAGTCTTGGAATTTAGTTTCTAGCTGCTACAGAGGCTGAATAATACATTTTCCAGAAAAAAAGACAGGGGGTAAACCTTTTCTCCTCCTCCAGCCGTGGGCTCAGCCTCAATCCTATAATGTTGAACGTCGCCCTCTGCCGCGTCCCAACACACCTTCAGGGACGTGTAGGTGGATTTGCAGAGGACGACGTTCAGGTTGGTGACTGCTCCTGGAATGAAGGTAGGATTCATTAACATTAACATTTCTGTTGGCCGACACCTGGGTCCCATCGTCCAGCAGGAAGAAGAGGTCGAAGGTTGAGTCTTGGTAGGGACAAAATCTATCTAGGCGAGGCTTTTTCAAGGAAGGGGGTGAACATCTTCCAGCTGCACCTTCTTCCTCTCTTCTTCCTTAGGGAATCTGATAGACAGACAGACAGACAGACAGACAGACAGACAGACAGACAGACATTTACTGTTGTGCATTATGAAATGACTGTGATGTCAAAGCATAACCCATGTTGTACCTGCAATTAAATGGGTCAGTGACGTGACGCCCCAAAAAACATGTTTTTTAAAAAACTTTAAATAGCAGGCATAAAAATTATTTACTTTTGTTCTACTCACTCTCAACTTTATGGAAACACATTTTGTTTTTAGATATTTTATTGGAATCAGACTTTATTGAGCAGTTTGTTGTACTTGTGCCTAAAACCGTCATCTGGTGTGACATGACAATAATTGTTCATAAAATGAAAATGGAGTACACCTTTCTTAAGTTACTCACTTTATCAAAGTCCTTTATCATAACTAACCTGTGATCCACTATAGTTTTGTGAAAATTAATTGAATCTGTATATTTTTTTCATAATCAACACTCTGTGTGAGGCCCATGTTGTCGATCTTTCAACATATTTTAATTTTATTCTGACAAAAACTTTCTTTAAAATTACACAAATATTTGTGACTCTTCCTGATACTATTTTCTATGTAAACCATACACATTTTTTCGGTTTCATCATTAATAAAGGTATGATTTCTCACTATTTGGAATGTCACACCAGATGACTTAGTGTCACACCAGATGACCATATCTTCATGTGTCAAAGCAAACTGTGTTTTAACCTACCTATTAGTGAGTACTGAACTTTACTGATTGATTAAACAATTACCCAGGAAAAACAGCAACAGTAAAATTGCTTTAACATTAAATAACATGGCCTTAATATTTCTGAACAGGATAGTATTGTTGGGCCTTAACATAGGATAACAAAGAATTGTAGTAGTAGATGGATGATGAGGATGTGCACAGGAATGCTACGCACACCTAAGTCTTCTGCCGGCCCACGGCAGAAGGATCTTAAAGAGACAATAAGGTGCATAGCCACACTGGGAGCCAAGGCAACATTTTATTAACACCAATTATTGGTAACAACTCAGCATTCAGGTGTATTACTTTTTTCCGAAGTCTCCTGAACTTGAACACAGCATTTTGAGTTGAACAAATTTATTTACGAATCATGTCGTTACACCACATCTCCACTAGCTAAAGAGTGCTGGGTTGTGCAACTCCGAAAATAGCTGATCTACAAGCTCTCGCAGCACAATGCGTTGAGAGCTTGTAGATCAGCTATTTTCGCTATGTTTGTCTCGGGTCCTACCTTACCTCATTGTCCAGTCCAGTGAGTGAAAGTACAAAAGTATTAGATTAGATTAGAATAGACATTTAGACTGCATTGTACATCAGCCAGTCACATTTGGTGAGGGTATCTAGACATTTAGACTGTATTGTACATCAGCCAGTCACATTTGGTGAGGGTAGCAAACCGTTTGCCCTGTTGCGGTTCTGCTATGCCACAGACAACTTCCTGCTCTTTGTAGAAAATGCAGTCTCGCCCCTTTGGCCAGACAAAACCATTTTTCATTTTTCCAAGTTGATTCATGCAGTTTATCTCTAGCCCCTCCTTATTAATGGTAACAATCTGCCCCACATATGGCTTTCCCTCATATTTGATTATGACAAACTGTCCTTGTGTGTATTCATCTGAGGAGGTGTCTGAATCCTCAGCTTGGGCCTCTCCAATAGATGCACTTGTGTCCAGCACCTGAGTAGAAGACCTTCAGGAGGAGACATTTAAATGTAATTTATTTGTCAGGTAGATTGTTTTTAGTAGTAAAATGTAATTACTAGCAAGTCCTCAAGTTTGCCAAGTATGTTATACTCACTGAGCTCCGGAAGCTGTTTTGGGCCTGCAGCTGACCTGGGAAGGGGGCAGTTCCGCAGATGGGCCACCACTTAGTTAAGGAAGAAAAGGAATGAATGGATGACATAAGTTACTTTATTGTCATTAAACAGGTACAATTACAGGTATCATAAAATTGGCAAAGAGAATGATTTAGTTATACTTACTCATCACTTGTCTTGTCACCTGGCACCTCAGCCCTGGAGACTTGGTCGAACTGTAATTTCCGTGGGTTGTGACAGGCGCAGATCTGAGGAAACTGGCAGAAACAACTCAGGTCTCTGTAAACTATCTTTCCCGGGAAGATAGAAAGAACCTGGTGCGTAGTGCTGATGCCAGTCACTGGACGCACTGATGGAGGGACCATTTCATCCATGTTGGATATCTTCTCTTCTTCGATCCACATGACAGTGACTTTTTCAGAGGACTTCTGTAAATACTCACACAGATCCCTCTGTGTTTGTAGGTCACTGCCTCCGAGGACATACATGTCTGCCTTACGCTTCAGCACCCCTCCCACACCATCAGGTGTGCCCTTTCCATGGGAACGCTCTGAAAAGTTCCAGGTGACCCTCTTGAATCCCCATGTATAAGGAATGCTGCTCATGAGGAAGCAGTTTGTGCGATTCCGGTACTGGGTTGCTGGCCCATCACTGAGGACATGCAGGGTGTCAATTGCATTGTCTTGTTTTCCTCGGAAATCATCAATAACTGGCTTGATGTGTGCCCACACAGCACGCTCATCATGGCGTAAGGACTGTGAAATGGTGGCATAGCACTGGGCCTCTGGTTGAACACATCAGTGAGTCCAAATTAATCAATTTATTTGAATTGTGCTAAATCTATAACTAGTAGTCCTACTTTTTTTCCTTCTTTTTTTTTGTTTTGCTGTATCCAAGTAAGGATAAGAACAGCTATGGTTTTGTTTAAATGCCCTTCCTCCATATCCATTCATTCATCACTATACAGTATGTTTGTGTATTTTGGAAATAATAAAATCACATTTTCTGTACCACCCATTTTCTGTTGTCAAGTGTCTTATATTAACTGCTTATAACGGATAGTTATTATAAAGTGTTACCACAATATAAGGTTTAGGTTTCTGTGAAGGGGTTTCTGCTCTGTCTGATGAATTTGCTGTATCACCGAATGAAGCTAAATTAAATTATGTAAACATTTTTAAAACGTTGTTTTAAACATGTTAAAATGTTTTAAATGGACAAAAGAAACATGGGACTTGTTATTTATTGTTATGTCTGTAGGAAAATACAGTATATATCATCTGGTGTGACAATCAAGTCATCTGGCGTGACAAGCAGATATGTCACACCAGATGACGAAGTGTCACACCAGATGACGTTTTCTGCATTTAGGACTACCTTGAGGCTACCAGGTACACATTAGCATGCTAACAACATGCTAGCTATAACAAAACAACCTAAATTTACATGTAATTATGACCAAAGTTTCAAATAACTTTTGCTTTATTAATGAAAAAGGTGTCACACCAGATGACATCCAGAAGTGCCACACTTGTCAAAGTTTCAACAAGATGGCATTTCATGAAAATGTTAAAATCATAACTCACCTCAGACACCTGTCTTGCAGTTGTGCTGGGAGTGCTGAATAGCCTTACAGAAGAAGGACCTCTCTAGCCCAGTAGGTGTCCAAATTATTGCCTGTTTAATTTTTCCAAACTAGTGTCACACCAGATGATTTTGGTTTGGGGGACAAAATCTTTTTGATCAGAAATGACTGAAAACATTATGCTTGGACTTTGAAAAGATATAGGCTCACAAATAGACATTTTTTTTTGCCTAAATTCATTTTTAAATGAATTTTAGCAATTCTTTTTCTTAGTTTTATTCAAGTTCCCACTTTGAGAAACAAGGTCGGGACAGTCACACCAGATGACATTTATCATGTTTGGTTGAAGATTCTGAAGAAATGAGGAATGAAATGTTTTAATCTTGAGTAAGTTCACATAAAGCTTAATGTCCTGCACAATATTCAGAAGGTTTTTGACAAATATATTTTTTATTTATACATGTTTGACACCGAGGACAGCGAAAACGCTACGTCACGTCACCCACCCGTATTCATAAGGGATGATTTTTGGGCCACACCATATTGCCTAGCTAAGTATATCATGTTTATGACATCTAGCTTCCTACAAAACAATGTAATTGTTTTTCACATCCATTTCACATGTATTTAGAGAAGTGTGTGAAGCCTCATTCAAACATGTGGATGATTTTATTCAGTGAATAGCAGTTTCTAATAATAAATGTTGGTTTTGTGTTCTGTGTGGATGTAGAACAGTGGTTCTCAAACATTTTCATGTCAAGGACCCCCAAATTAACACTTACATTTGGTCCCTAACTATTATTAAGCTGGGAACCCCTGAGAGTCGCTGGACCACACTTTAAGAAGCACTGTAGTACTCATAAACAGACGTTTGCAAATTGACTGCACGAAACAAATGTACATGACGTTGACTTGTACATCCAGTCATTAACTTAAGATTTGTTTATTCTTGAAATGACACTGTATAGTTAAAGTCATTTACAGTGTCGTCGACGTCGAGTAGTACAATACAAAAGCAAATTAATATCAACAACATCGCTGCACTCCATGGTAAACGGCAAATATAAGACGGTCGTCATTCATCATTATGATACTAACAATTACACACACACACACACACACACACACACACACACACACACACACACACACACTTACACACTTGAACGTTAACATCTATCTTAGTCATTGAAAAAGTCATTATAAAGATGAATGACCAGGTCGTCTTGATAAGGTCTACCCAAACCGACTGACAAGCTAGCGACACGATGTTCACATTATTTTACAAACTTTTCACGGCAAGCAACTGATTTGGATAGCGTGTATCAGGCTTAATTTGACAAAAATGTATCATGCATCATCTTTTACAGTCTGTGGTCCAGATTCCAGAGCGAAACATTACCTCGCTAATGTTCTGAACCAGAGCTACAATGCTCATTGCATTTCATACAGGCTATGATGCAAACAAAAAATAAAATAACCAAAACGAATAAAATACAAACATAGGCCAACTCACCGGTGAACTGAAATTCCATTCCCAGGTTTGCATCTGTTCGCACATCGTCCTCTAACCCCCGTCTCTCCATCTTGTTCTTTTGTCTTTTCTGTGTTGGTGGCCAGGCGACAGCCATGCAGGTTAATGTAGTACTGGTATCAGCATACCTCTGTTAACATCCTTAATAGGGATAACTGCACCAGCGCTGCCTTGTGCCTCTCTAAATCCACCCTTCAAAAGAGCCCTGAAGTACTCAGACCCGATCTGTTCTGCATCTGTTCCTTCCATTCCAGCCAAGACATTTCTGTTGGCCGACAGCTGGGTCCCATCGTCCAGCAGGAAGAAGAGGTCGAAGGTTGAGTCTTGGTAGGGACAAAATCTATCTAGGCGAGGCTTTTTCCAAGGAAGGGGGTGAACATCTTCCAGCTGCACCTTCTTCCTCTCTTCTTCCTTAGGGAATCTGACAGACAGACAGACAGACAGACAGACAGACAGACAGACAGACAGACAGACAGACAGACAGACAGACAGACAAACAGACAGACAGAGTAATTGTTGACTGCCTTGGGTAATTCCTTTAAAATTAAACTGTGGATACATTTTAAATGTCATTAATGAAACATGTCTCTTTGTAAATATGAGTCAAACACTTCCATGGCTTGTCAGTTAAGTAGATCATTGTTATCGGCATTTCAACCTTTCATGTTTTTTTCATAAATGAATGTCCTACTTCATACTACAGTGTTACACAAAAGTATGGTGTACTCTGTGTCGGGCTGCAGGTGATGGAGCGTCGCCGCGGTCATGTGACCCTCCTCCGCCTCTGCAGGGAGACACAAGCAAACACATTAACATCGTCTCTGCAGCTTGTGGTTTTCCCAGAACCATTTATGGACGGGAACACATTTTTGTGTAGTACAGTGCATGTAAAGTGCAGGTATTGTAATTTCTGAAGAAAAAAAAAATATTTGAAGTTACTATTACCACTGACTACACATGAATATACTCTACATAGCACACTTACTATTACCACTGACTACACATGAATATACTCTACATAGCACACTTACGGGTAGATTTCTCTACAGACATGGACGCTCCGTCACCTACAGCCCGGTACACAGGCACCTGCACCACTGTTATAGTGTAGTCCAGGGGTCTTCAACAGGGGGTCCGCGACCCCTAGGGGGTCCGCGGAGGTACTGCAGGGGGTCCACGAAATTATTGCAAAAAAAAAATATTTTGTATAAAAAATGTTTTTTTTTTTTTTTTTTCACATTTATGTTAAAAAAAAATCCATTTTGAATAGCTTGAATACATGATTACTATGCAATTGACAGATTGTTGATATTATTGACATTGGTTCTCAGTTAATAAGTAGTATGTTTAGAAATGGTAGTGGTACGGCCCACCCTGCTCGCTGTAACTTGTACATGTTTAAAATAAAAAATATGTCGTAGCCCCGACTCCCCCACCCTACGAGGTGGTAGGGGGTCCCTGCTCCATCTCCCCATCAGTTTGGGGGTCCCCGGCCTGAAAACGTTGAAGACCCCTGTAGTCTGTGTTGGGCTGTAGGTGACAGAGCGTCGCCGAGGTCATTAGCCCCTCTTCCTCCATCTGAACCTTCAGCAGGGAGACACAAGCAAACACATGCACCATAAACACATTAACATCGTCTCTGCAGCTTGTGGTTTTCCCAGAACCATTTTGGACGGGAACACATTTTTGTGTAGTACAGTGCATGTAAAGTACAGGTATTGAAATTTTTTAAGAAAAAAAAAATATTTGAAGTTTTTCTGCAAATCTTCTATGAAAGCCAAAGGTGTAAGCTATGAAATAGTCTTGGAATTTAGTTTCTAGCTGCTACAGAGGCTGAATAATACATTTTCCAGAAAAAAAGACAGGGGGTAAACCTTTTCTCCTCCTCCAGCCGTGGGCTCAGCCTCAATCCTATAATGTTGAACGTCGCCCTCTGCCGCGTCCCAACACACCTTCAGGGACGTGTAGGTGGATTTGCAGAGGACGACGTTCAGGTTGGTGACTGCTCCTGGAATGAAGGTAGGATTCATTAACATTAACATTTCTGTTGGCCGACACCTGGGTCCCATCGTCCAGCAGGAAGAAGAGGTCGAAGGTTGAGTCTTGGTAGGGACAAAATCTATCTAGGCGAGGCTTTTTCAAGGAAGGGGGTGAACATCTTCCAGCTGCACCTTCTTCCTCTCTTCTTCCTTAGGGAATCTGATAGACAGACAGACAGACAGACAGACAGACATTTACTGTTGTGCATTATGAAATGACTGTGATGTCAAAGCATAACCCATGTTGTACCTGCAATTAAATGTGTATTCATAAGGGATGATTTTTGGGCCACACCATATTGCCTAGCTAAGTATATCATGTTTATGACATCTAGCTTCCTACAAAACAATGTAATTGTTTTTCACATCCATTTCACATGTATTTAGAGAAGTGTGTGAAGCCTCATTCAAACATGTGGATGATTTTATTCAGTGAATAGCAGTTTCTAATAAATGTTGGTTTTGTGTTCTGTGTGGATGTAGAACAGTGGTTCTCAAACATTTCCATGTCAAGGACCCCCAAATTAACACTTACATTTGGTCCCTAACTATTATTAAGCTGGGAACCCCTGAGAGTCGCTGGACCACACTTTAAGAAGCACTGTAGTACTCATAAACAGACGTTTGCAAATTGACTGCACGAAACAAATGCACATGACGTTGACTTGTACATCCAGTCATTAACTTAAGATTTGTTTATTCTTGAAATGACACTGTATAGTTAAAGTCATTTACAGTGTCGTCGACGTCGAGTAGTACAATACAAAAGCAAATTAATATCAACAACATCACTGCACTCCACGGTAAACGGCGATATAAGACGGTCGTCATTCATCATTATGATACTAACAATTACACACACACACACACACACACACTTACACACTTGAACGTTAACATCTTAGTCATTGAAAAAGTCATTATAAAGATGAATGACCAGGTCGTCTTGATAAGGTCTACCCAAACCGACTGACAAGCTAGCGACACGATGTTCACATTATTTTACAAACTTTTCACGGCAAGCAACTGATTTGGGTAGCGTGTATCAGGCTTAATTTGACAAAAATGTATCATGCATCATCTTTTACAGTCTGTGGTCCAGATTCCAGAGCGAAACATTACCTCGCTAATGTTCTGAACCAGAGCTACAATGCTCATTACATTTCATACAGGCTATGATGCAAACAAAAAATAAAATAACCAAAATGAATAAAATCCAAACATAGGCCAACTCACCGGTGAACTGAAATTCCATTCCCAGGTTTGCATCTGTTCGCACATCGTCCTCTAACCCCCGTCTCTCCATCTTGTTCTTTTGTGTTTTCTGTGTCGGTGGCCAGGCGACAGCCATGCAGGTTAATGTAGTACTGGTATCAGCATACCTCTGTTAACATCCTTAATAGGGATAACTGCACCAGCACTGCCTTGTGCCTCTCTAAATCCACCCTTCAAAAGAGCCCTGAAGTACTCAGACCCGATCTGTTCTGCATCTGTTCCTTCCATTCCAGCCAAGACATTTCTGTTGGCCGACACCTGGGTCCCATCATCCAGCAGGAAGAAGAGGTCGAAGGTTGAGTCTTGGTAGGGACAAAATCTATCTAGGCGAGGCTTTTTCAAGGAAGGGGGTGAACATCTTCCAGCTGCACCTTCTTCCTCTCTTCTTCCTTAGGGAATCTGATAGACAGACAGACAGACAGACAGACAGACAGACAGACAGACAGACAGACAGACAGACAGACAGACAGACAGACAGACAGACAGACAGAGTAATTGTTGACTGCCTTGGGTAATTCCTTTAAAATTAAACTGTGGATACATTTTAAATGTCATTAATGAAACATGTCTCTTTGTAAATATGAGTCAAACACTTCCATGGCTTGTCAGTTCAGTAGATCATTGTTATCGGCATTTCAACCTTTCATGTTTTTTTCATAAATGAATGTCCTACTTCATACTACAGTGTTACACAAAAGTATGGTGTACTCCGTGTCGGGCTGCAGGTGATGGAGCGTCGTCGCGGTCATGTGACCCTCCTCCGCCTCTGCAGGGAGACACAAGCAAACACATTAACATCGTCTCTGCAGCTTGTGGTTTTCCCAGAACCATTTATGGACGGGAACACATTTTTGTGTAGTACAGTGCATGTAAAGTGCAGGTATTGTAATTTCTGAAGATTTTTTTTTTTTTTAAGTTACTATTACCACTGACTACACATGAATATATTCTACATAGCACACTTACTATTACCACTGACTACACATGAATATACTCTACATAGCACACTTACGGGTAGATTTCTCTACAGACATGGACGCTCCGTCACCTACAGCCCGGTACACAGGCACCTGCACCACTGTTATAGTGTAGTCTGTGTTGGGCTGTAGGTGACAGAGCGTCGCCGAGGTCATTAGCCCCTCTTCCTCCATCTGAACCTTCAGCAGGGAGACACAAGCAAACACATGCACCATAAACACATTAACATCGTCTCTGCAGCTTGTGGTTTTCCCAGAACCATTATGGACGGGAACACATTTTTGTGTAGTACAGTGCATGTAAAGTACAGGTATTGAAATTTTTTAAGAAAAAAAAAATATTTGAAGTTTTTCTGCAAATCTTCTATGAAAGCCAAAGGTGTAAGCTATGAAATAGTCTTGGAATTTAGTTTCTAGCTGCTACAGAGGCTGAATAATACATTTTCCAGACAAAAAGACAGGGGGTAAACCTTTTCTCCTCCTCCAGCCGTGGGCTCAGCCTCAATCCTATAATGTTGAACGTCGCCCTCTGCCGCGTCCCAACACACCTTCAGGGACGTGTAGGTGGATTTGCAGAGGACGACGTTCAGGTTGGTGACTGCTCCTGGAATGAAGGTAGGATTCATTAACATTAACATTTCTGTTGGCCGACACCTGGGTCCCATCGTCCAGCAGGAAGAAGAGGTCGAAGGTTGAGTCTTGGTAGGGACAAAATCTATCTAGGCGAGGCTTTTTCAAGGAAGGGGGTGAACATCTTCCAGCTGCACCTTCTTCCTCTCTTCTTCCTTAGGGAATCTGATAGACAGACAGACAGACAGACAGACAGACAGACAGACAGACAGACAGACATTTACTGTTGTGCATTATGAAATGACTGTGATGTCAAAGCATAACCCATGTTGTACCTGCAATTAACACATATGGTGCCAACCCCGAGTTTCCCGAGTTTGATTTCAAATAGACCGCTGTGCCAACCCCGAGTTTCCCGAGTTTGGGTTTAATTACTTAATTAGGTTAATTACACTCTCCCCCATCTTGTTACAAAGTTTGGTGCTTCTGTGATAAAAGAAAAGTCAGAAATCACATATTCAACAAGTGATGTGAGCAAAAACAAATACAAATGCTTCCCATGAACCACAATATTGCTAAACTATGGCTCAAATGGCTCAAATATCTAACTTCATTACTCGCTCTAAACCAGAAATGCATTTCACTGCTTTGAACTGCTTTCCGTGCATTAGGCTAGTCAATTGCACCTTTATTACACACGATGGCGCTATTGTCAGATTAGTGGAAGCCCTGTTGTGTGAAACCAATGGATTGGAGCCAGGGTGTTTCCCCCAGGTCAAAACAATAACTCTAGATCACGGGCTGCTATGCAGCCCTGGAATTAGTCGGTCGCGGTGACAAACAACATATTCTTCCTCATAATCATCGTCATCACAACTAACTCTAGTGCTATCACGGGCTGCTGTGAATGTCCTGGCATTAGTGGGTCACTGTGACAAACATTTTCTACTTCATCAGTCATCACAACAATCTCAAAAGACGGTGGCGCTACAGCAGCAGCTAGACAATCTACTTTTGCGTTCCTTCGACCCTGGAATACAAAACAAACAGCCACGATCAAAGGAAGAATCCATCGCCTGAACCTATATAATGGAGTCTAAAACATACCTGTTTGAGCGAGTTGTAGTCGGACATTTGTCACAGAGAGAGAGAGAGCGAGAGACCTCGGAGCAGAATGCAATATGTACGCGTCCATAGTGGAGCCATCGGACGGCGGCCTCTCCTCACTGTGGATCGCGTTCTTGTCTGGTTCCAACTTCAACTACGGAGGTAATCCGACTCAGCGCAACACCGCGACCGCGGGTTGACCCACTGAGCCCTGGACGAGTGGACATGATGATCGAGCCCTATGAGAGAGCCCTATACAGCCAATACAGCATTCTGCTCCGAGGCCTGACACTGAGTCGGAGGTTTCTGTGAGCCAGAACCGGAGCCAGAACCACCAGAGGCGGACCCGGTCGCTTCTCCCCAGCTGGCTGCGGGGACGGCCCGCAGCCCACACACAGGCCCCGTCGTGAACGTGCCAAACCAGCAGCTCGTTAGGTAAATGTTTCTTTCTTTCTCCCCCCCCCCCTTCTGTTTCTGAAGTTGTATTTGTATCGCGAACTGCCGGTATAGTAGTGATCCACGATTACATTTAGAATGTATCTATTCAATCATTCACAGATGTCGGAGAGTCCATTCAGCTCTCAGAATATATATATATATATATATATATATATATATATATATATAGCCTATATATAATCGTCAGATGAATCAATGTATGTTTTATAATCTAAGTTGCTCTGGGTAGGATAAATGTGTCTTCTAAACCCCTAAAACTTTTAGGCTAAAGGTGTAAATTGATTTGTGCTTTTCTCCCCCTCCCATCTGTTATTTATTTAGACTCAGAATCAGACGATACTGTTGGAGATAATGATGATGACCATCATGTGTCACGTGATGCCCCTGAAGGTAAGATTATTGTTTAGTAAAACGGTTATTGTGGTTTGTGTGTGTGTGAGAGAGAGAGAGAGGAGGGGGGAGGAAGAGAGAGAGAAAATGTTTTCTCTTGGGGTGTGTGTGTGTGTGTGTGTGTGTGTGTGTGTGTGTGTGTGTGTGTGTGTGTGTGTGTGTGTGTGTGTGTGTGTGTGTGTGTGAGAGAGAAAGAGGGAGGGAGGAGAGAAATGAAGGAGAGGGAGGGAGGGAGGGATAGAAAGAAAATGTATTGTGTGTGTGTGTGTGTGTGTGTGTGTGTGTGTGTGAAAGAGAGAGAGGGCGGGAGGGATAGGGAGAGAGAAAGAGGGAGGGAGGAGAGAAATGAAGGAGAGAGGGAGGGAGGGATAGAAAGAAAGTGTGTGTGTGTGTGTGTGTGTGTGTGTGTGTGTGTGTGTGTGTGTGTGTGTGTGTGTGTGTGTGTGTGTGGGATAGAGGAAATGTATTTTATTGTGTGAGAGAGAGAGAGGGATAGAGAACATGTATTGTGGTGTGTGTGTGTGTGTGTGTGTGTGTGTGTGTGTGTGTGTGTGTGTGTGTGTGTGTGTGTGCGCGTGCGTGTGAGACACATTGTATTGTAAATGGATTTTATTTTTCTATATTTATAGGTAGTGGTTCGTGCAGAGGAGCCTACTGACTTCCCTTTGGAGAACTGAAAACTTTCCTTGCCCGCTGTTTCTGACCGGCCTCATCTCAACTCACACGTGCACGCACGCAGCCTCTGAACTGTGAACACGCACGCAGCCTCTGAACTGTGAACATGCACACGCACACAAGCACGCATGCAGACTCTGAACTGTGAACGTGCACACATACAGGCGCACGCATGCACGCGCGCACACGCACAATGTGAGAAACAATGTGAACAAGCCAGAGAAACACTGAACTAGCAAGAATACACTTGATTGAAAACGGTAAAGAAACAAAATAAAAAACACTTATTTGTCTTATTCTTTTGTATTTCTTTGAAGGAAAAATACTGTAAATACAATATTGAAGTCATTGAAGTCAAAGCTAAAAAGATCAAGTGAGTTTTCAGCCTGATACAGTATCATTCACTAAAAGCTGTTTTTCTCAAAACAAGGTCTAAAAAGGGGTCATTTTGGCCGCTTTTTTTTTGTTGTCTGGCCTATAAATACAGAAGCGAACATCGTAGAAACATGGTTCTTGGACCGGGTGAAACTAGAGAATCTCCTCTTTCATTCGGTGTGTTGTGTGATTTTGTCACGATAAAACTGAATGCTGAGGCTGTCTTCGAAGTTGGTCAAAAACATGGCAAGAGCACAGTACAGACAGAAATAAGCCATGGCAACAGATGTGTTAAATGTGTATTCATAAGGGATGATTTTTGGGCCACACCATATTGCCTAGCTAAGTATATCATGTTTATGACATCTAGCTTCCTACAAAACAATGTAATTGTTTTTCCACATCCATTTCACATGTATTTAGAGAAGTGGGTGAAGCCTCATTCAAACATGTGGATGATTTTATTCAGTGAATAGCAGTTTCTAATAATAAATGTTGGTTTTGTGTTCTGTGTGGATGTAGAACAGTGGTTCTCAAACATTTTCATGTCAAGGACCCCCAAATTAACACTTACATTTGGTCCCTAACTATTATTAAGCTGGGAACCCCTGAGAGTCGCTGGACCACACTTTAAGAAGCACTGTAGTACTCATAAACAAACGTTTGCAAATTGACTGCACGAAACAAATGTACATGACGTTGACTTGTACATCCAGTCATTAACTTAAGATTTGTTTATTCTTGAAATGACACTGTATAGTTAAAGTAATTTACAGTGTCGTCGACGTCGAGTAGTACAATGGTCTCCCTCCTCTGACCCACCTTACCGAGCATCACCACGAAAGCGTGGGGTGGCTCAAAGTAGCTGACAGAGTACAGCATCTTGCAATGGGCCTGGTGTACAAGATACACTACACCCAGCGAACATTTTATAATGGGGCCCATATGGGTTTATATGGGCAAAGTGGGCATGGGCTGACCCGTGTTTTGAACACGGGCTCCACTTGGGGCTCATATGTGGCAGCCCACCTAGTCATACAGGGGTTTCTAACTGGGTATTGAATGGGCGCCATGTAGGCAAATTTATATCAGGCCCATGTGGGCGCCACCTTTGTTTGCCTATATAGGCTTGAACTGGGATAAGAATGGGCCTTAAGTGGGTTCTACCTGGGCTAAAGATATGGGCCCCAATATAGGGTTGGATGGGCAAAGTGGGCATGGGCTGACCCGTGTTTTGAACACGGGCTCCACTTGGGGCTCATGTGTGGCAGCCCACCTAGTCATACAGGGGTTTCTAACTGGGTATTGGATGGGCACCATGTAGGCAATTTTATATCAGGCCCATGTGGGCACCACCTTTGTTTGCCTGTATAGGCTGGAACTGGGATAATAATGGGCCTCAAGTGGGTTCTACCTAGGCTTGCCTGAGGTTCCTGCTGTGCCTTTAGAGGGGTCCAAATAGGGAGTTGCATCTCCAACCCATCTATGTCGCACTTGTGTTAGCCCACATTGTTGTAAGTGGGTTATAGCTGGGTACGGAGTGGGATCCATATAGGCAATTGCATATCAGCCCTAAATGGGTTTGACATAAGATTGCCTATAATACCCCACTTCTGACCTAGTCAGAACCGACTTACAACAATGTGGGCAAACACAAGTGAGGCCTAGATGGTTTGGATATACAACTGCCCATGTAGTCCTCAGCTCTGTTTGCTTGAAGTGGGATCTAGGCCTTGAGTGTAGTCCAACTGGGCAATTTTGACACCCTTGTAGATCCCACTTCCAGCCACCCAGATGAGTTGGTCCTGGAGGGAATTAAATGGGAGAATTTAGCAGTAGATGACCCATTTTTAACTGCTGCAAAAAATGTCTAAAGTTTAGCAACTTTAAGTTTTAACAGGGTGAAAATACCATATCAGACAATATCCTTCAGAACATTTATTTTCATTCAGGAATAAAAAACTTGCAAAATGTAAACAAAACAAAAATTTCACAAGGCTGTAGGCATGTTATGTACAAAACAGTCACAATCAAAGACAGCTGTAAGAAACCACTGACATAACCACCTGATCTACAAGGCTCAGGCTGCACATCTTGTGCCATGCAGAGGACTTGGAAATGCAATTTAGTGGAGATCAATTCTCCTAATAAGGGAATCGAGGGCAGGTGGTTAGAGGCCATCATTGTGGAACAGTAGATGCTAGCCCTAGAATGTCTGTGATATTACATTACATTTATTTTTTTTGGTATGCGGTCAGGTTTGCCAAAGGTCTGAGCTGCGTGTAACTATTATGCATCTAGCTTAAGGTAAGACACAAATTCAGCGTGAACATTTTTAACGCAAATATTTGTTTCGTGGATCAATAGGATGAATTAATACAGGTAATGAGTGTAGAATAGGAGGACTTCTTAAAAAATATTTGACAGTTCTGTGAGAGCCAGAATTCTTGCTCATTGGTAGGCATATCCAATACTTATTTCTTGCAATGAAATGCAAATGAATTATTTAAAAATCATACAATGTGATTTCCTGGAATTTCTTTTTAGATTCTGTCTCTCATAGTTGAAGTATACATATGATACAAATTGCAGACCTCTCCATTTTTTGGAAGTGGGAAAACCTGCTAAATTGGCAGTGTATCCAATACTTATTTCCCCCATTGTATATCTATAACAGTTTTCTTAAAAAAAGCATGTTGCTGTATCAGTGGTTCTCAAACTTTGTCATGTCAAGGACCCCCAAAAGAATATGTATTTAGCCGTGGATCCCCATCTCAAAATGTTTTTTCCAGGGCCCCCTAAAAGGAAATGTAGCGCCCCCATCCCACCCCGATGACAAAGAACAAAAAGCGTTAAGACAGGGGTCTTCAACAGGGGGTCCGGGACCCCCAGGGGATCCTCAGTTACTAAAGGGGGTCCTCCAAATCTTTGAGTGATACAATTTATTTTATTTTATATATATTAACCACTTGAACCCTAGCGCCCATATTCTTAGAACTAGCCAAAAATAGCCGATCTACAAGCTCACAACGCCTCGCACTGCGAGGCATTGTGAGCTTGTAGATCGGCTATTTTCGGCATAGAGCTTTGGTGCAAAGGGGGAAAAGAGCAGACCAATACAGAATGAAAGGTCAAGTTTGTTATGTATTGATGGCTCAAGTGGTTAAATATCTGAAATTGACATGAATCCAAAATACACTGATGATTGTGCTGTCAAACGATGAAACTATGGAATCTATGAACAGGTTGTGGAGGTCCCTGCTTCATCTCTCTCTCAACTAAGGGGTCCTTGGCCTGAAAACGTTGAAGACCCCTGCGCTAAGACATCAACCTAGGTTTGTTAGTTGTTGCCAGTCAAACAACAACAATAAACATTACAGTTGCAGCGCTGCAATATGAAAAATAAAGAGCTCTCAAAAATAGAAAAATTGCAATAACTATATACAATACGTGAGGGATTCTGGGGATTCATGAGAGTGAGTGTTCAGTGTTCCTTAATTCAGTTCTTTTTCGCAAGGGTGAGTGTGTGTAGGTGTGGAGAAAGGGAAGACCTCGGGAAGAGGTGTCAGTGTACATGGGTGGACAGGGCAAAACCTCGGGCATGAGGTGTCAGGGTACATGAATGGGGAGCACTGCTGTTTGGGCAGAGCAGCGTAGGCGAGGACTGCCACTCGGGCAGTTTTGACCTTATCTGTATTGTCGAATTCAAGCATGGTTCCTCAGTAGCAGGTCCCATGGTTGGCCACACAGCATCCACAGATTTCACTGGGCTACGCTCCCCTTCACAGAATTCAGACTTCGCTGGAGTTGACTGGAGAAACAAAAAAACAAAACAAAAAAACAATCAGGGATCACAACACACAATGTTTTCCTGAATTGGGACTCAAGGGTTATCACAGGACATTCTCAGACCTCTTTTCATGGAGAGGTAGGAAGTACCAGAATGTCACAGGATGTCTTATATGACAAACAGTCCACAAGGGCATTTGACACTTGATTGGATAGATAACAAAGCTAGTGGAGCATGAGTATTGTCAGAATACTTGCTTTAGTCAAGAATCAGTCTCTATCACATGGCCATTTTTATGAATTATGATTGTTCTAAATTCAAAGCCCATGGCCAATCTGTTAATACAGAAATCAGACATCCCTCCTCCTGTGATGTCAATCCATTCTGGTTTGGACTTCCCTTCCTTCTCCAGTGTACATATTTTTGTTCACAGATTTAAATATTAGTTGCGATGTGCATGCTTTAATTTGAATTCTTTAACAAATTAAAAAAAGACAGGAAAGCAATCTATTGTTTGCAGACATTCCCATATGGGACACACTGCTTTGGGTACTCATTGCAAACAATATACTGTAAATACCTTGAAACACATCAACTGCCCAAAGCAGTGTTTTCCTCCAAGCCAGAATGATGAACGCCTGAGGAGTGCAGAAGGACATTTCCCAGTGATGACACCTTAGCCTGATAGAGGTCCTCGGTCTCATGTGCTCCAGCCTAAGACAGACATAAAAAAAGACACAAGATAATCAATTAAAGTAAAAGATTATGTTGAACAGTAAAGAGTAGGATGCATTGATTTGCCACTTTCACATAATGCGGCTCGCAGGTTAATATCGGAATACCAGGGTTTCCTGCAGTGCTTTATTGGCCAGGCGGGCCACCCGGCCTAAAATCTTTAGCGCCCGGCCAAGACACATAGCGAAAAGCCCTAAACGTCACCAGTGCATGCTTGTTTTCATCACATACACATGTCCAGAGCAGCCCACCGTCACAAATGTTCACCGGGGCTTTAACGGTGCACAGAAAATATGTAGATTTCTTTTAAAACCACTATAGTACATTTTGCGATTTGGGACTACACATTTCGCCTACACCACGCTGTGCTGCGGCGCCGCCCGCGAGCATGTTTCTCCTCACGGAGAGGAGAGGTGGAGAGGGTGGCACAATGCAGCCTGCCACCCTGCCCTGAGCGGCTGATGGCTGAGCCTTTACCTCCGCCGTGGAAATCCTGGCTGTTACCCGCGACTCACGTAGAAAAACTTGCATAAGTATTTAACTCCAGCATGGGAGGGATTGTGAACTTGTGTAGGATACACTGCATGAGAATCACGCACCACTCCGTGAGTTCGTTTCACGGGATTTTGTGCAGGTGCTCAATAAAGCCTTCCATGTGAAAAGCTTTACTATTTACGTTGGTTTAATTTGTAAGATTAAACATAGCAGTGCCAATACCACGTTACCTAACCCTACGATGATAGTATAGTGTCCGATCACTGGTCATCACCAGCACACAGTAGCACTAGCAAGCTAGGTCGCTATGTTATCGTTCGTCATGTCAAACCAACGTAAACCTATTACCCCGGTCAATATACATAGGCTTCAAAATAAGAGCCGGTCGGTGGACTTCAAAACAAAATAAGAACGCTTGGTACTTAAATGTAAAGTAGCCTAAAAACAATAGCAGATGTACAGGGTCAAAGTAGCTAAACTGGTTTTGCTACACAATGTTGAGTAAATGTGAATAATGATAGCATAATGTAGTTGCATTTTCCTTTTTCACACAAACTCATTAATATTTTGAGGGCAAAAATGATAACTGATTTAATCAAAAATCGAAATATGTTTTGATTTGTTTGTTATGAGCAACTTCTCTCTCTTATTTAACTTCACTTAATATTTTGAGGGCAAACATAAGCATTAATATAATAAAAAATAATCCAGAAATGCATTTTAATTAAGCAAATTAATTAATTAAGCAAAACTGTCCGGCTCGCGCGCAATGCTTCCGGTATACACACTTTTCTGTAAAGTCAACGGACGCATTGTTGGTAGCTGGCTTAGGGAAAGTTCCCCAAAACAATCTGTAGGAAGACACGTTTTGTAGCTATCAATATGTAGACTGGAATACCTGTGATTTGGTCATGTAGTAATCAAATCAAATAAACCAATAGTGACATTTATGTCTGCTGTAAAACAAGAACATTACCGTGTGTTAATCCATTGTGTCCTTTCGCGTCCCGACAGGAACTTCTCTGTATCCAAAATAGCTAGGTTTCAAACTGGTGAAGGCTCTCCATGCAAGACCAGAAAGTCCTGTGGGGAAAAGAAAGAAAGAAAGAAAGAAAGAAAGAAAGAAAGAAAGAAAGAAAGAAAACATTTTTAAAAACAAATAAACGTGTGTCAGCTGCCATACTAAAAATAATGGTTATAAACAATGCATCATCATTATGTAAAAATAAAAGCTGCTACAATTAGCCCTTCGCTATGCCCCTCCTAAAGCCGTCCTTGTCCAATGCCAAGTTAGCAACAGGTTACTAACGCAGCTGACTTGGCAAGCTGCCATGGCAGCGCGCATCGCTGTACCGCGAGTCTGGCTGCTAGATAGAGATGGGATTTATGGTTCTCTGAAGTGAACCGGATCTCTGAGATCCGTTCCTTTCAAAGAGCCGTTCAAAAGACTGCCTCATTTTAGTTACTGGTTACTTTGTAGATTTTGATTATGATTGTAAATCACTTCCACCCAAATAGGCCTATACATTTTTGCCATTGGATACATTTCTGGCATTTGAAAATAGGTGATCTACAAGCTCACAATGTGTCACGTTGCAATGCATTGTGAGCTTGTAGATCAGCTATTTGCAAATGATTTTTCTACATTTTACTCATTGGAAAACCTGTGAAACAGGACATTCTGCATAATGAGTACGTTCTAATATTGGTACTTTAAGTCCATTTTGAAACCAATACTATTTTACTTTTACTCTAGTACATTAATAACATTCCAAACTTGATTGCAGTATTGATATGTTTACCTAAGTAAAGACATGTAGTACCTTTCCCACCACTGTTCATTAGAAAGGAACGGCTCCCTACTGTGAACCGAATCATATCGTTCATTTCAAAGAGTCGTTCAACAGACTCGATTCGTTCGCGAACGTCCCACCCACTCGCTTCCGTGTCACAAACACTGAAACAAAAACAGAACGGATTGCACTGACCTACACAAACCCACGGGAATAATTTAGGAGCACTTCATGAGAAAATATAACTGGTAAAACTTGTGTACTGTATGTTAATCTGACTTTAGTATAGGCTATTGTTTTCTTCCTGGACGTGCGTTTGTTTGTGGCAGGTTAGTCTGCAGCTGGGTGCTATTGCTGCACGCCGCCATGGCAGCTTGCCAAGGCACCCGCCTTAGTAACCTGTCGCTAAACGTGGCATTGGGCAAGCACGGCTTTAGGAGGGGCATAGCGATCGGTCAATTGCATCTTATCGCGTCAGCCATGTTCTTCTTAGAAATCATTCAAAGAGGGTGACTTTGAAAATGAGGTGTTTACTGTGGCCGCTGATTCACTTCAACTGTCACAGAATACTGTTACTTGCCCTAAACTTACCATAACTGGAGAGATGTGGGAACTCATGGAGGATCAGCTGTACACTTGTTTTCGCTTATCCACTTGTACACCACTGCCCTGTACACCACTGTCAAATTAGATAGATAGATACCTTTATTATTATCCCAAGGGAGACAACAACAGAAGGTTAAAGTTTACAGTGAAGTATGAACAGGGAAAAAGGTACTGATGTTTCCCGCAAAAAAACTAATAAAATAAAACAAAATAATACAGAGCAGTCGTAAATGTAGGTAAAATGGTGACAAAGCCACACATCGGAGAGGTTAACACCGCTCAAAAAGAAAGCATGTTCAAAGTCTGCGCTGAACAGGTCAAGCTATTACTTATGTACATGATAAAACAATTGTAATTACACAAATTAGGTGTTAACATTTCTATTGCATTAACATTTATCTTTCACAAACAATTAAATACCCAGAATTCTAGCTTCAAAAGTGCACTCTTTCTAGAATGTACGATAATGATAAGACAGAGCCTTGCAGCATAAAGAGTAGTTATACCCTTCCAGACTAGAGTCATATCCCATCAGAACACGTCTTCAAGGACAAGAGCGTAGGTCAGATTCGCCATGGCTTAATAGACGCTGGTAGGGAAGGGCAAATATTTCTTCGGTTCCTTTATGGAGTCCAAGGAGTCCAAGTGCTATGAACCCATAGGACATGAGACGAGGACATGTTCTCCATAAGCGGAATCGAGTACTGTTCCCACTACCACACACATCCCTAAAAGCAATCTTTTGGGTCAGGGGACGTCCAACCAGCTTGTACTATCCGGGGCGGACATACAGCCCTTCAAGACAGAGCTCTGTGTGAAAGGGTATAACTAATCTTTATGCTACTAGGTATAAAATTCTGGGTATTTAATTCAGTGTTTTAAAAGATAAAAGGTCAAGCAATAATATGTTGAAATCGTGGAGACAATTTGAGTCATTACACTGTCATATCAAGTTGATAAACCAGTAAGACTCCCTAATTGGGAGATAAGCGGACGTCATATCGCACACACAAACTTTAGAAGGCAATCGTAGCCAATCAGGATGGAATATGGGAAATCCATGTTGATGACATGACTTAAGAGAAACTGTGTACCACTTTGAGTGATTTTAGGGCAATTTAGGGCAAAATCTGTAGGAGCAAAGTTCAAAAATGTGTTTTGCAAAAACAATTCCATCACAATACCTCCCTCCATGATGATGGCTGTAGACAGTAGACACTGGATGAATATCATTGTAGAAGGAGGTGGATCTTCACTCTGTCTAGACCTTTCTTTTTGCTGTCACAATCCTGTATTGACAAAAGGTCCCAAACAAAAGGTTTACATCAGGGAAACGTATGGCAGATCACTTTACACAGATTTGCATTTAGAAGTTGTATTAACATTAGTCACATGTGTTTTGCATGGATTTTTTATTTCAATTATGCAGTGCAGTACGCACACAGCGTGTGTGTGCGTGTGTGTGTGTGTGCGCGCGCGCGCGCGCGTGTTTTCATGTTGGCGCTTTTGGTTAGTAAGTTCAAAGATTTAGTTCAGTGGTTTTCAATCAGTGGTCTGGGGACCACCAGTGGTCCTTGAGGGGGTTCCAGGTGGTCCCCAGCTAATGATGGAGAGTTGGTAGCCAATATAGAGCCTTCATAGACTTTAAAATGATTTTAAGCTCTCAAGAGTTAAATTAGCCATAGAGTGTAAAATTAAATCTACAAGGTTGCAGATCTGCTGTTTTCACTGATGTCATGCAACGCGTGTTTTAACAATACATTAAATCTAGGTTTGACTGTATTTGTGTGAAGGTAATGTTGTAGCTTTATAGCAGGGACGTGCTGGGCCCCTGATTCAGCCCGGGAAAAAGAGTTGGAGAGGCCCTCATTGCGCGTTATAGAGAGATCTCTCTCTATAGCGCCGCCGCTGATGCTACTCAAAGATTTGCCATTTCAGATCATGACAAGTGACAAGCCAGTGGGCCAATTACATGAGTTATATTTTGTCGTTGTCGGGTGGAAACCTTGTATGTCCAAAACCGTTTGTTTTGTATTCATCATTTAAGAAATGATTTAAACTAGTGAAAACAGCCGATCTACAAGCACACGACGCCTTGCGGTGCGAGGCGTTGTGTGCTTGTAGATCGGCTGTTTTCACTACTTTTGTGCAACGGCCTTGTATGATGAAGCAGTTACAATTGGACTGGCCGGGAATGAACCGACCGTTCGGGAGTTGTCCCGCTTTTCCCAATGGCCAGCACGTCCCTGCTTTATAGTACTTCAGTGTTTATAGTTCTGTCACTGAGACAAGCAGTATTTCACAGATGTATTTAGTATTGCTAAAAATTACAGACACAATATATTTTTTTAAACTGAATCATAATTGGTGCAGCCAAAAGAACCATATATATTTTTGAGACAATATTCTTATAGACCATATTCACACCGTGGCCATCTTGGAACACATGACTTCCTGGGGTAGCAGTCTGCACAAGCCTGCATTACAAACCATTGTGAACAATGGAGTGATGGTCCCAAAATATGACTTCTATTCAACCAATTTATTTTTACCAAATTGACAAATGGGCAGATGACAACATCAACATCCCCAAAATTATTAAATAGAAGGGTATTAGGGGTCTTCAACGTTTTCAGGCCGGGGACCCCCAAACTGATGGGGAGATGGAGCAGGGACGCCCTACCACCTCGTAGGGTGGGGGGGTCGGGGCTACAACATATTTTTTATTTTAAACATGTACAAGTTACAGCGAGCAGGGTGGGCCGTACCACTACCATTTCTAAACATACTACTAATATTAAAGGGATATTCCACTTTCAACAGGGAGCAGTCGTAGGGCTTCTCTCCACATACAAACCCATTGTAACTTGATGCGCTGTCCTATATCCTAAATAGTCCAGTTATGAGACGTTTACACAGGAGCACAGTTCAGCTATTAAAACTCAGCATAATTTAATGATTACACAGGGTAGATTCCCCACATGAATATATAAACATATGAACAGCAAATGCATGAAAGTAAACAGAATACAAGCCTGATATTTCACAACATAAAGTTGCATCCACAGCAAGCTAGAAGACAGCGTCCACCTGAAACCAACAAGTTTCAGCTGCACTCCGGAGAGATCTCTGAAGGACCCCTTATCTGCAACTCTATATATCATTCTGCCAGCAGCGGCCCTCCTTTCTCTGATTGGCCAGCAGTGCTCAAGGAACACTCTAAAGAAAGATAGTTGTTTTAGCTTAAAGGAATAGTTCACACATTTTCACATTAATCCCTCCTTGATCACTCTTTAGTGATCACTCAGTTAAAGAAATGTTGAACACAATTTTTAATCATTTCATGTAACATGCTGAGTTTTGAACAACAACAAATCAAGGTCCAGTATTTATGAGCTAGGTGAGCAGAGGAAACCATTTTAGGCGAAACTCTTACACTAGGGGTTTTTCGTTTGTTTTTTTCTTTTCCCCCTACCATTCGGACGCTGCTCACAGTATTTGGACCATTATTGACATTCATGGAAATTCATACAACAAGCTTTACTGAATACAATGGCATAAAAATGTGTAACATTGAATATATTTCTTTATTGCAATTCTTCTGAGAGACGGGTCTTTTGCTGCGTCCCAGGAATTGATTCCGTACCCCGACAATCCAAATTTCACCCACTGCCAATTGATAGTTCACATGGCAATGAGATAAAAGGACTATCGGGAGGTTACTCTTCCAAGACACAGCCAGACTCGCCCCTCCTAATTGTATCCTTCACCCTCCATCGGACTTGATGGAGTGGTGATGCATGCGATCTTGAGGTCAAGTTGTGGGTCAAGGAATGCTCTAAAGGGGCCTTCTGTGTATAGCTATTCATTTAATCACATTCTGTGTGCCAAGGGAGTGTTGGGCGTACTGTGCCAAAAAATGTCTAAGGAGATAAGGATATCCCTTGGAAAATATCAGTTGTTTCTTGACATACATCTATCCCATAAAAATGTTGCATCTGTTTATTATACATAATTGTGTTATGCCCCTCCTAGATAAAAATAAACATGTGTAGAATTGTAAAGAGTGTTCGATCCCAAGTTTTGTTCAGTGAAATCTGAACTAAATGTCATGTGATGAGTGAGGGGTGTCACCATGTTAAACTACGGCAGTAGACTGTGCACTTGAACTATGAATATTTAATTCCAAAAAGCCTGTGTGTGAACATAGGGACACAGCTGTCTCTACTATCTACTGAGAATCGGGAGTAGAGATTTGACAGGAAAGAAGAACGTTAACCCCCTCCTTTTATGACTCACATAAAAGCGAATAACTAGACTTGTTATTCTTTACCCCAATTAAAATCTTATAGCTGGGGAATATACATATAATATATTTATACCTCCCTCCTTGACATGCCAGTAATGGCATGGCACATGTATAAATATAGTACTTAGTTTAAACCATAGGGCACACAGTTTTGTTCCTCTTGGCATCGAATAAACAACAACGGGGAAACACAGCAGCATATAACACTAAAGTACCGGGAGACACCGCACCATGGGTAAAATTACTGACAGGGTCACGAACACACCCATCAATAACAACATTATCAATTATTGTCCCCAATGTGAAAATAGTACAAATCCAAGTTTACTATAGGCAACCATCACAATGTTGTACCACAAACCTGAGACCCTTCAGGATTTACCCGTAAGCTGGAGGTCTTTTTATGATTAGACCTGTAGGGCCGTTGTATTCTCAGAGAGACCCACCGCACACCCACACAACCAACGCGTATATTCCTTATCAAATTGCACTGAAGTACTTTAATTTAATCTGTACACTTGAGTCCTCAGAGCGTACGTTACGCCTCAAGCAGTTGTTGGGACTTTTTTGGCTCCCAGAAATAAGAATGGCACGGTGACCATAGCCAGACAACAGCAACCCCCACCAGCTTTTCTCCGCTCAACCAGAATAACGGCAGCATCAAACAGCCTGATAATTTGAATAAAAGTTGGCTGCCAAGTGAAACTACAATTTGTACTGTTACACCTATCGGACAAAATACTAACAATAATTTAGAATAACCCAACATGGTGTGCGCCCACGTAATCCTTCAGATCTGCCTACAAATAAATTACTACAACTAGAATTATACCAGAGGTAGGCAACCTTAGAGCATGCTTTCATTACAGTTCCGGAATTGTTTTCTGAAAAAATAACTAACATAACTTACAGGAAATGGGTGTTGTCACTTGCCCTCATTGGCATCAACAACACAAGTATAAAAGACAGTTTCCCTAGACCCATTCTAGTGGCAAGCAATACAGTAAAGACCAGTGTTGCCAGATTCTGAGAGAAATAAGTAACAATGTGTACAAAAATAACACTAACGGGAAAAATCTCGGAGGTGTCAAAAGATAAACTGGAAATAAATATCACTCAAAGAACACAACAAAGTAACACTGGCATGGCAACGTTTTGACCGGGTACACTATACAAATCAGCGTATACAACACCCTTTCTTTCTTATAGAAATGCGTACAACAAAATACCGCACTTAAAACCTAGCAGATCACATAAATTTCTCAATACACGACCCTCCTTGACAAGCAAAGTAAAATCAAACAATAAAAAATAACAAAGACCTTTCTAACTGTGGATCATAACATTTCAGTTATATATAAAATAAACTTCCCCATTCAAACATCTTATTTTTTCCTCAGTATTGTTCATGTAACCTAGTGTGGTTCAGCTTATCCATTATAATTATAAACTCAAAATGATTTATCACACATTTTCCACCGCGGATCACTTCCTCATTTACTGAAAGCAGACCTGCAGAGGACTGGAGATGAGATTTATGGCTCTTTAAGTGAGCCGGAGCTCTGGGATCCGTTCCTTTCAAAGATCCGTTCTAAAGACACACTCATTCCAGTTATTTAGTTACTTTAGTTATTCACCTCTACATTGCAATAAAATAATGTTTGTACTTTTTCCACAACTACTCATTAGAAAAGAGTGGCCCCCTCTGCTGCGAACCAGATCCCATCACTCGCAAAAAAACTTTTCAGGAGCACGTGGTGAAATTTACCGGGGGCATAGAATGTCAATAAAACCCTGACCTCTGACCGGGGACTGGGGAGGGAGTCGGGGAGATGGGTGGGTTATTGCTGCGAGTCTAATAATCATTATAACACTGTCCCGACATCAAAACATGAGAGATTTTTTACTATGGGGTGTCATTAAAACTTTGTTGACACGGCACATTTGAAAAAGAAAAAGCTGGCCCTACTTTTTCAAAAAGGTTACAGACAACCTCCTTTATAAAATTCAATGAACCTAAATTATCAAAAACAAACAAACAACAAAAAAAAATAATAATAATAATAATAATAATAATACTTAAAACTATAAAAGAAATATCGTGTCATTATCATTAACAGATCTATGCATATACTGTAGTTGTAATCATCATAGGGAGAGAGAGCTTTTGCAACATCTACAGGGGGGGGGGTCATATAGCCTAAGAGTGTGCATTTTTACCATGTTCCCTCCACTGTCGAGGCTGATTAAATGACACAAGCTGAAAAGTTAGGAGACAGCAAACCCATGGATAACTGTCCACTTAAGTTGAATAACTTCTACAAAACGGTTAGGGCTCATAAAACACAAACAAAATGAAACAAAATACAACAATACAACAATTGCCAAACAAAAACAAAACAACGTAGTCAGATGGTCCAACCAGGCATGTGTACGTAACTTACACATTTCAAACACACATGACATTTTTCTATAATAAGCCCTTTGCTTCTACACGTCTTCTGCCCCATATGGGTACATAACAAACATAAGTAAAGAGATAAAATAAAAGAACAACAAAACCTTATATATAATAACCAAAAAATAAAATCACAGTAAGCAACAGAGGTATGTTGCCTACGCCTACAATACAGTATAGTCACTGTGCCAGATATTCGTTTTCATGGCAGTTCTACAAGCGCGTCTCCCCTATTCTAAATTATCTGCCTGGAAGGAAGAAAAAAAACAAAAATATTAATAATAATAAATAAATAAGTGATTGCCCTAAACTATACAGCTCTGTTTGCATCGCAGGATTTATATAACACTTGTGAACGCCAATCTGCAAGCACACAACATGCAATTATTATTTCCTTTAAAATGTTATATCATCTATAAATTACAGCTTTGATTGTTTCAATCTGAGGCTAATAAATCCAATACTCATTGGTCAGTGGGCCGTTGGTGAGGCAGTCACTAATGCCATAGGCTACTTTTGAGATTCTTGTCAAGCAGCCAGACAGCTGTCACTCTGGGCTCTTACGAGTTAAATAGACTACAGCTCTGTAGTCTGTTAGCTTACATTGTGATTGTTGTTGAATCAAATGAGTTTATTTCTCATCATTATGGGGACTGATACTACACATAACCCGAACAAGTGGTTACAATGATGGGGGGTAGAGTTCACTTATAGAAGTACCACTAAAAGGTTTTAAACCCACAGAAACTCATTTGCTTGTTTGCATTGGGGCCCCTTTGTACTTGATTAAAAAATAATTATAAAAATAAAATAGAAATCGAGTATTAACAAGGACACACTTTGCACGGCGCCAGGACCCATACTGTAGTAATAAAAAAATATATATATATATATATATATTATCTATGAAGGGTAATGGGTGAGGTTTTTTCTATTAATTATCATTATTGCTGTCACTGCTGTCTTTATGCTAGGCAGTTACATAGATCATCATACTCCTCGCACCCGACACAAACGTACACACATCCTGGCCATTTCTCACACACAGACAAAGACAAACACACTTCCCACTAACTGACTAACAGCTGACATGTTACAATCTCTCATATACACACACTTTATCAATCAATTGTCCCCAACACTATAACACCCTTCATTCAATCTAGAAAGTATAACAGTCGTTATGCTGTTTGAAGTGTACTCAATCATTCATTAACACTACACATACAAGGTTTCGGTAGTGACAGGAGGAATGCAGAGGAATCTTCCCCTGCGCTACTTCCCTCACACATGCACTCACTCCCACACAAACATCACTAACGAGTTTCGCTCACCCTCTCTCTCTCTCTCTCTCTCTCTCTCTCTCTCTCTCTCACTCTCTCTTCACTCACTCACTCTCCATACCACTTGGACTTTACACACTCTGTAGGCCTACACAAACATTTAACACTTAACACGACTTTTACATGACAGACACATGTATTGTGTGTTCACCGATCTTCGAGATTCACATGTGAATTTCAGTTCAGACAAAACGCAACAACACAACAGATCCGGTGGCATTTGACCTTGTTCTGGACAGCTGCATTCACACTGTTTTGGACTGCAGATTAAAGCACCCTTTACTGCTTTTCCCTTTCTAATTAAAAAACATTCCGTCACAATCATGTTATAAGAGTATCTGTTCTTCAAAAAGTATGTTTGTTTTCACCATAAGGGTGGTGACGTAGAAATCCTACATAATTTCTCGCCTTTACGACTAGAACACAGCGGAATTGAAGACTCACAAAAAAATCTGTTCACTTTGCTTCAGATGCAATATAAAATGACACAAAAAGGCTTATGTACAGCGCTATAACATTCACACATCAGCAAAGCAAAAAGATAGATTTCCCTGCCCCCCTCTCAGTTCTGTATTACATTACTAAAACTCCTTTTCCCCTGCGCTCATTAAATGCCAAAGACCTTATCTCTTACCACAGCAATAACACAAAGAGGCCTCTATGCCCTCAGCAGCTGTACATGTCTCAGGGCCATGCACCGGCCATGCACCTACGGTACAGTCTACTAAAACAAAAACAAAAAAGAAACACACCCAATGTGAAGTGAGCGGTGGTCGTGCTTGCATAACATCTTCAGACTTGGATTTAAGTCTAGGATGTACAGGCTATGCTACACACACACACTTTGCTATGGCAAAACGCAGAGAAAAAAAGCTACAGACATACGCACAGCCACCTACAGGAGCGGTTTGCACCGCTCAAAAAAAAAAAAATAATAATAATAATAATAATTTTCACTTCATAATGGTTACAAACTTTACATGATGGTCTTGCCTTCAGTTTGCCCTTATGGTCACTGCCCAAAAAGGTTGACCTTACTCAGCAGTACATAGACATAGTTATAGTTAATCATGTCTTATGACAAACAACATGATGGTATAAGGAAGACTCTCAAGACTGGACAAGTCAATTCAACAGGGCCACCCATTATGCCTAATGGCTGCTGTTGTACCAGACATGTGACTATGGGTGGCTGTCAAGGTGAGAATATTGGTCCCATTAGTCCGACGGGGCAGCAGTCCGACGGTGGTTAGGGTTATTGTTAGTGTTAGAGTTAGTGTTATGTTCACAAAAAGTGTAAACAATCTGGAATCATCTTGTGGTCCCTGGTTGGCACAAAATATTTTGAAATATGCCTACATATCAATTTGGGAGTCCTGTACAGAGTTACCGGAAAAGTCCTCCTCCTCAGGACCTCCATTCACAGGTCCTACTGGAGACCACCCTAGTGGACACGAATGATGGAGGTGACCAAACTCATGACAATGCCAGCATTCTGCGTTCCGCAGTAAACGTGCGTATTGCTGCGTGTTAAGACCCTGATGTTGCTGCTTTCCTCTCCTCTTTAAACCTCTTTGTGTAGGTCCTTTAAACACAGCGTTTTGCATTGGGTAAGTATTTTGATAATACATGGAGGAAGGTGGGTCTATCACTGGCCAATCTCCAATCACCTCCTGTGGGGCAGGTGTGGTTGCGCTCACTGTCAACATGCACTTAGCAAAGGCTGCATCTTGGGCAGCTGTGTGAAGTTTTTTCTTCTGTCGCTCTAATTCCTGTAGTTGTAAGAGTGCTATTTTATGCGTAATTTCCGTTGTGCTCTCTGATTTTGTATTATTTTCCTTGATGTATCTGTTGTAGTGGTGAAGCACAACAGCTTGCCATTCAGCCTGGGGTTCGACACTTAGTCCAGCGACATCCGCTAGGGTGTCACATAATTTGTCAGGGAGGCCTGTAAGAACCATGTCACGAAAGATTTGAACATGGGTATCATCTCGGTCATAATGTGAGCACATTGTATGGAAGTAATGGCTCTGGGCACGCGTAATATAGTCGTGAATGTTCTCATCAGGTTTCATTTTAAGCGTACGCATTAAGGCCACATCCGTCTTCATGGGAAACTCTAAACGGAGTGCATCCCAAAATCGTTTGCAGACTGGGGCAAGCAAAGATGTGTCTGCTATCTGCATGGTTCCTGCATTATTTTCAAATCGAGTTAACCACATAGTGCCTTTGATTCGACCCAAAATGGCCAGAAGATCTCTCACTGCAACTTCCTCATGGGCTGTCAAGCGGTTTAATTCTGTTATCCACACATTAGCACCACTAGACAGAGAGGGTAACTTGCACACGTAGGCTTCAAGATCCAGGAGTGACCATGGCTCATAAACCTGTCTGCCTATGTGATGGTCAAAGTTTACTGGAAACTGGCCACTGGGTACTTTTGTGTTTTCCTCGAAGGACAGTTTGTGCTCTGCATCACCATGGCTCAACATTGTTGGTAGCTCATGCAAGCTGGACTGTGAGCTAAGGACAGATTTATGCCTTGGAATGTGCACACCGGAGCTGGACTCCTCCAGTATGTCAGCCTGTTGTGGTGATGTAATAGGGATTATCAAGCCCTCAATTATGTTCCCTGCAGGGGCAAGGCGAAGCAGATTTTGACACACTTCCTGCACCATGCTACTGGCCCGCTGCAAGATTTCTTGCTGTTCTAGAATGTGCTTGAACAGCTCAGGGATGGTTAACCCAACCTTAACGTGTGTGGTACTCACACTGTCACTGCCTATGTCCACCTCATTGTTTGTCACTTCGACAGGCTTTGTAACAACAAAGTCCTGACACTGTAAGTTAGATTGTGCATCATCGAAAATAGCCATGGGTGTGCGAGGGGAAGCAGAAGCATAAGGCGGGGGAGGCGGACCCAGCTCGGACAGATCCTGATAAAGCACTTCACATGTCAGCTGTGCTTTAGATTTTTTCTCAGGAGAAGTCAATAACAGTCTTTGATAGAAAAGGTTGGAGACTTGATAGCGCTTCTCAACGTATTCCTCTGTACTGCTAGAAAATACAGTTTTCTTCGTTCCTTCTTTGGCAAACCGCCAACGCTCCTCCTCGAATTTATGTATTTGGCATATTTGATCTCTTGTGACAGGCCAATGGTGGGGGTCAGTCTGTACACAGCCACATTCACGAGGGTGTAAGGTTAAGATCAGAATTCCTTCATTCTTCCATTCTGTCAATAAGCGATTGGTCCAATGGAGAAGGGAAATAGCCTTTGTCCCATGTGTGGAGTCAATGCTCCGTCCATATAAAATGAACTGCTGTTCAAACGTAGTGGCCATGTTTAAGATTTCATCAAAAGTAGTGGCCATGTTGAAGATTTCAAAGGATTGGAGAGAGGTTCTTCCTGATTTTTTTTTCCTAAGTGTCTGCTGTCTGTCAATCGTTTTTATTTCTTATTTTTTACAACTGCAAATCTCTTCCACCCCTTCAAAACCCTAGGTTTGCCTGCTGTCACAGGACTTACGTCGCTACACGCCGCTAGCTCAAAATAAATTAATAAACAAATATTAATTTATTTCGGAGCGAATATGAGTTGTCAAACAACTTCGTCCTCAAATCCTACGATTTGTGGCATGTTTGACCTGTCATACCCACGGAAAACAGTATCAGTATTTCCCTACAAACCCCACCCCAATCACATCAGCTTTGTGTTTTGTGGCAAACCTGATAAAATATAATGACTCAAAAACGGACTGTTCTAAGACACAAACAATTGAGAGCCATTTATGGAACCGTGTTTGCCACAGCCTATGAATTATAAGTGGGTGCGCCTACCCAGTCTATCCTATAGAATCTAACCCATAAACCTTTCCCTCGTCACTTACCCCTCAAAGGGACCACACCCTAAACTGGTTCTTTTCACAAGGACAGGAACTCAGCAGCACTCAACAGCAGCCATGTGCTTGTCTGAAAGTTGGAGGAAGGAAAACAAAAACATATATATATAGTATCAAAACCTGTCGCTTATCTTTTTACTTCGAGGCTGAGCGACTAGCAGTCTCACCGTTCGCACTTCATCTCCAACGTACAGAGCATTTAACATTTGTTTTTGATCGAGACAACAAGTCTCACGCTGCTACCCTCTCCAGCGTACAGAGCTATATATTTTTTGATCGAGACGACAAGTCTCACCGCTGCTACCGTCTCCAGCGTACAGAGCTATATATTTTTTGATCGAGACAACAAGTCTCACCGCTGCTACCGTCTCCAGCGTACAGAGCTATATGTTTTTGATCGAGACAACAAGTCTCACCGCTGCTACCGTCTCCAGCGTACAGAGCTATATATTTTTTGATCGAGACAACAAGTCTCACCGCTGCTACCGTCTCCAGCGTACAGAGCTATATATTTTTTGATCGAGACAATCGCCTCACCGCTGCTACCTTCTCCAGCGTATAGAGCATATATTTTTTATCTCCTGTTGTTAACTATTATTAAAATCGATTCAAAAGAGCTAATAAACATACAGACAAAAGTCTCTCATACAGTTCTCAATATAATATGGTGCAATGAGATTAAAAGACTTAAGTTTGCACAGAAATTATTCAAATGCTATTCAAAAATCTATACCACACCTTGTCTAAGCATTTAACTCAATTTTGACCTTATATCTCAGACTTCACCAGGCAAATCTACACCCTATGACCTCAAAGCATTACTGGTAAATGTGATCTCAAACGTCACCATCCAAATCCACACAAGAAATCAGATGCTGTTCATAATTCATGTCATTATCTCTACACTCTAAAAACAATACTATCATTGACCTAAATTTGGTATAATGCAGTTTTCGTACAATACTTTACATGGTACAATTAACTATACTAAGCATATACATGCATTTTTTCAGGGATCCCTAAATTGTACCATCAAATATTGCTAAAAAACCTGCGGATGGGTCCCCAATGGACCGAAAAGTCTCCTGGACTGGACGCCTGGACTCCAGACAGGATAGACGTCGTGGGTCACCAGCTGATGCGCTGTCCTATATCCTAAATAGTCCAGTTATGAGACGTTTACACAGGAGCACAGTTCAGCTATTAAAACTCAGCATAATTTAATGATTACACAGGGTAGATTCCCCACATGAATATATAAACATATGAACAGCAAATGCATGAAAGTAAACAGAATACAAGCCTGATATTTCACAACATAAAGTTGCATCCACAGCAAGCTAGAAGACAGCGTCCACCTGAAACCAACAAGTTTCAGCTGCACTCCGGAGAGATCTCTGAAGGACCCCTTATCTGCAACTCTATATATCATTCTGCCAGCAGCGGCCCTCCTTTCTCTGATTGGCCAGCAGTGCTCAAGGAACACTCTAAAGAAAGATAGTTGTTTTAGCTTAAAGGAATAGTTCACACATTTTCACATTAAACTTCAAACTCCATTTAATCCATGATAGATTTTTTCTGGAGACTCATTTTACCTTCCTAATACGTGAGCCACCAGAAAAAATAATGTGTGTTTTTAATGAATCTATCATGGTTAAAATGAAGTTTGGAGTTACAATGGGTGTGTGTGGGGAGAGGACCTGGGGTCCTGGGCCTGGTAACATTTACATCAAATAGATTAGATGATAAAATTACCAAAGGTTTTTTTGAAAGTGAAATACCCCTTTAACTGAGAACCAATGTCAATAATATCAACAATCTGTCAATTGCATTATAGTAATCATGTATTCAAGCTATTCAAAATGGATAGAATCATGATTTATTTTTTAACATAAATGTGAAAAATGAAGAAAAAAAATGAAAAAAAGCAATAATTTCGCGGACCCCCTGCAGTAACTCCGCGGACCCCCTAGGGGTCGCGGACCCCCTGTTGAAGACCCCAATTGTGAAAACGCACGCACGCACGCACGCACACACACACACACACACACACACACAAGCTAACGTTAGCTACCATTCTAATCATAGCTAGGTTATGCTACCATTCTTCTAAGAACAAGTGTCAACACACACACATCACATGACTACTTACAACTTAATTTGGCCGTGAAACACACACACACACACACACACACACACACACACACACACACACACACACACACACACACACACACACACACACACACACACACACACACACACACACACACACACACACACACAGTTTGGCGCCGACAGAAGCTAACGGGCTAGCTAACGTTAGCAACATTAGCATCCAGAGCCCTTATTGTGCTGTGCCAGTGCTCACTCACAGCGGCGGTAGACCAGGCTCAGCCTCTCGTCTTTAGTAAAAAACTAAACAATAAACTTTTGCTACTCACCAAAACAAAGACTGTTTATGGAGTTGAAAACCTAATTTCATTAGTGGCAACACTCTGAGCCCCCACCTCACGTCTAAAATACACTTTTATGGTCAGAAAAGGAAATGTTTCGGCGGAGATTTTAGCTATTCCACAGTGCCCTCTACAGATCTTGTCAATAGAAAATTCCATTGATCAGTTTTGCATTCAGGACAGGTGTAATATTTTCTTTTCTGTCCATAAAGTGTATTTTAGACGTGAGGTGGGCGAATCAGAGTGTTGCCACTAAGTAAAGTAGTCTTTCATCTCCATAAAACAGCCTTTGTTTTGTTTCGTAGCGAAACTGTATAATTAACTTTTACCACAGAGGAGAGGGTGTACAGCCTTTACTCCGGTTTAAGGGCTGGTGCATGATTTAGCAACTTTTTTAGCAATTTTATATCTGCCCATTACGTCTACATAAACGTCCATATTTCAAATATAAAGCACTTACCCCAGGCCACGGATAAAGCAGGGGTCTGCAGAAGTACCCATATCTTCCGTATGCCGACATGTAGCTCCTTTGAGCTCCGTCTGTCCTTCGTCTTCACCGAGATGCTTTCCAAGATCCAACCTAGTTGCATTTTAGATTCACGATGTTCTTTCCTTGTCCAAAACACAACCGCGAGCAAGCAAAATGTCCAGATATGTTTTACTTTAGAAATATAACTGTATGAACTATGAAACAACTGCACTGAAGGCAGTTTGAAACTTTGAATTCAAATGTTGCGGGCGGGCGGGGCGTCGCTCAGATGTCTGAGGCTTCTCACTGCGATGTGCGCATGCGCAAGGTGCTTAAATACAGAGATACTACCGTTCCAGTGAAAATGGTTGCGACCGTAGGTCGCATTTACTACCAAAACCTCCACCGGCTGTCTGTCAGTGAGTGAGTCAGTCAGTCAGTCACACTTTTGCCCTGCTCATATCTCCACAACCGTTGCCCCCATCCATGCCAAATTTTGCACACACACTCCTTGACTGCAAAACTACAACCTCCAAGGACCCCCGGAGCCCCAGGGACCCCAAGGTCCCTGGGGGACCCCCAGATGTAAAAAAAATGACCAAATGTGCTCACACGTCACACGTCACACTTTTTCCCTGCTTATATCTCCGCACCCGTTGACCCGATCCATGCCAGATTTTACACACACACTCCTTGCCTGCCAAACTACAACCTCCAAGGACCCCCGGAGCCCCAGGGACCCCCAGGTCCCTGGGGGACCCCCAGATGTAAAAATTGACCAAATGTGCAAAAATGACCAAATGACCACCCCAACGGGGCTGCTCACGGGGAATTCCCGGGGATCACCGACTCCTGGTGCTCCAGAACGGATGCAAAAGTGGTGGCGCCCCCAGTGGAGGACCCCCTGCCACTGCAGCGCACATAAAATGCCGTAACTCGGGCTAGGAGCGTCCGGGAGAGCCGGGGCCGGTACCTATTCGTCCGCCAAGGCAACGCGGAGACCCCACACCTCATTTCTCACACGGCCCTATTCTAGCACCACCTTGTTTTTAAAAACACATTTTTGGACACTGCTCCTACAGTTTTTGCCCTGAAATCACGAATATCACTACACAGCATGTCTACACTCATGTCATCAACATGGATCAAGAAGATTTTGGAAAAACACATTTTTGCCCTATTTGTGGAGATAAGCCACCTACGGTCGCTTATCTCCCGATTAGGGAGTCTTACTGGTACCTTTCCTTAAAGTTTCGAAGGAATTTCTTCCGGTAATGTACAGAGATTTATAACAGTGTGGGCAACATTAGCCTACTCATGACATCAAAGCCACAGCTCAATGCCAGGCAGACAAATAACGAGTTCTCCAATGGGCAATCTGACTCATTATGACATCACAGCCTCAGCTCAATGCCAGGCAGACAGATACCTACACAGAGATCTCCATATATGGGCAATCGGTGTCCAGTGTACATTCTGCATAACCTTATATGATAAGTCTGTCTGACAAATCATATCTGACTCATGACGGTATACAGGCAGACAGATGGATAATAAAGGTCTTATGACACTGGGGTTTGCACAGGGTGGGTCGTTCTATTTACTCTGTTCGAGCCTAGAAGAGGTTAGGACACATTTCCCACTTCAGATTACTAGAAGGAGGCGCGCCTCCTCCTAGTAATTTACAAGGGTAACATAGTGCCATTCATACACACCGCCATTCCTATCATTCACTTCCAGATCGGAATGGTGGTGCTTCCCAATAGGGTTAGGTTTAGGGGTTAGGTTTAGGGTTAGGGGTTAGGTTAGGGTTAGGTTTAGGGGTTAGGTTAAGGGTTAGGGTAAGGGTTAGGTTTAGGGTTAAGTTTAGGTTTAGGTTTAGGGTTAGGTTTAAGTGCCGACGTTTCGGAATGGGGGTGTGTAGGAATGGCAGTGTGTATGAATGGCGAAACGCGATGTGAAACCTTTACAAGCAACACCGCTACTACACCACCACTTCCATAAGTGAAAATACGGAATTCTAGGCAACCATGTCTGAGTCCCATATGGATTGTGTATGGGTTAAACTGGCATGGGTTAGAATGGGTCACCTATGACTGGTTCCCATATTGATTGTGTATGGGTTAAACGGGCATGGGTCAGAAGTGGTAACTTATGTCTGGGTCCCATCTAGATTGTGTATGGGTTAAACGGGCATGGGTTAGAAGTGGTTACTTATGTCTGGGTCCCATATAGATTGTGTATGGGTTAAACGGGCATGGGTCAGAAGTGGTCACTTATGTCTGGGTGGCAATTGGATCGTGTATGGACAAAGTGGGCACAGTTAGCCCTGGTCGTCCCTGTGTGGGTCTTACATGTGCTTTACATGGGCCACCTCCATTATATTGTTAGAGTGGTATCCTCTGTATGCACCTTCTGATGGACATAGCTAAAGTGAAGGACTTTGTGTATTGATGTCTGAGAAGTACACCAAAGACATACTTGGTGTGCATATCCAGGAGCTTTACAACATGTTCAAAATTTGGATTCTAATTAGTCATCAATATCACGATTATAGTGAACATTTGTATCCTAACCAAGTGGATATAAAGTTGGTGGGTGACAAAACAGTGACGAAAAGCATGTTATTGGATACAGGATGTTGTACTGATAAATAATCTGGTGTTTGATTAGTGTACACAACTTACATCAACTTCTAGATACATTTTTAAGATTATTTCAAAGACAATTTCATAAAACATTCCAATTATTTTATATTTCAGTCAACACGTCGATACGCACATGTGGACATCAATTTTGGACAATTTACATAAGCTACACCGCTACTTTCCATAAGTGAAAATATGGGATTCTGGGCACCCATGTCTGGGTCCCGTATGTGTCCCAAATGGGGAAATTGGGCATGGGTTAGAAGTAGTCACTTATGTGTTGGTCACATATGGATTGTGTATGGGTTAAACGGGTATGGGTCAGAAGTGGTCACATATGTCTGGGTCCCATAATAGATTATGTATGGGTTAAAACGGGCATGGGTTAGAAGTGGTCACTTATGTCTGGGTCCCATATAGATTGTGTATGGCAGGGCTATTCAATTAGCGGCCCATCAAGTCCGACAGGCCCGCGGCCCACTCCCAAGAAAAATAAATAAAGAAAAGGCTTCACGCATAAAACTTCAGTAGCGCTGTGTGAGTGTGTGCGTGCCTGCGTGTACTTCTACCAGTGCAAGCAGGCTAATGCAGAAAACCCCGCCCCTCAATGCAATCATTGCTAAGCCCCCCCAGTCTGTCTGAGTGTGTTGTGCTGTGCGTGAAAGGAAGATATGCGAGATTGCGAGTGGAGACGGGACGGCCGGGAGAGAAAGTTATTGGTGCCGCAAAATAACAACGGCGGGGGAGAGAAAATGTTGGACAACAATTTTCGGTTTTGTAAAGATGACGAAATCCCCACGACTCATTCCAGTCCAGCGTGGGGGAATCGCATAACGTGCCGTCCCCGCTGGTCCACATACACACCCCTATCACAACATATTTGAGCTGGTAGATTGGCTATATTTGGCGCGCGACACCATCTGATTAATAAAGGAGCGAAATGATTAATGTGTGCATGCGACGTCTTTGTTGCAGATGCAGAGAAAGAGTGAAGAGAGGGAGGGAGACCGGAGTGATGTAGTAGCGAGAGAGAGAAACAGCTGTGCTGTGTTGTGAACTTGTAGTTGTACTGTTGTAGGCTACCTCACGAAGTCTCCACTCATTTTAAAACGTTTCCATGAGTGTGCACGTCCCAAAATACTCCATGATGGCTGTTAGGAACTCTTCTTGTATCCGTTAAAAAGATTAAATGTCAATCTTAAATTGCATCAACAGGGGGGAAATATGCATGTATGTGAGACTAAAACTTAAGGTGCTTTTTTGCCTTATATCTGACCCACTTAAAATGGGTCACAAGTATAATAATGGATGGAAGAAGATATAAGCAAATATTTTTCCCTTGAAAATAATGAAAGGCATAGAACACTAAGTGTCTGAATAAAAAAGAAAAAAGTACATATTGTATTAATTGTGGGAATAATGGGATTCTGAGACGCCCTCAACCTGGCTCACTCATTCTCAAAGAGGAATAGGCCCAAATAAAGAAAAAACACAACAAAAACTGCACACATTTTGTGCGAGCGTCGCACACAGTCTGGCCCCCAGCCCTGGGGGTCCCGACAATGTGGCCCCCTGGACAATTTAATTGAATAGCCCTGGTGTATGGGTTAAACGGGCATGGGTCAGAAGTGGTCACATGACCCTTACAGAATCCATACGGGACCCAGTCATATGTGCCCAGTTCTAACCCATGCCCACTTAGCCCATACTGAGCCCAGACATATGTGCCCAGTTCTAACCCATGCCCACATGGCCCTTACAGAAACCATACGGGACCCAGACATATGTGCCCAGTTCTAACCCATGCCCACTTAGCCTACATTGAGCCCAGACATATTTGCCCAGTTCTAACCCATGCCCACATGGCCCTTACAGAATGTATACGGGACCCAGACATATGTGCCCAGTTCTAACCCATGCCCACTTAGCCCACACTGAGCCCAGACATATTTGCCCAGTTCTAACCCATGCCCACATGGCCCTCACACAATCCATACGGGACCCGTACATATGTGCCCAGTTGTAGCCCATCCCCACTTAGCCCATTTATAACACATTTGGGGCCCAGCCATAGGTGCCCAGTTCCAACCCATGCCCATATGGCCCCTTTTTAAACCGTATGGGACCCAGGCATGGTTGCCCAGTTCTAACCCATGCCCACTTCGCCCACATATAATCAACATGAGACCCATGGAAAATGCCCAGCTCAAGCCCATGCCCACTTTGCCCACATAAAATCAACATGGGGCCTGTAGAAATTGCCCAGCTCAAGCCCATGCCCACTTAGCCCACATAGCACCTACATGGAAACCGGCATAATGCCCAGTCCCAGCCCATTGCCCAGTTGAGACCCATTTAGCCTACATGTGGCCCATATGGGGCCTATTATGAATTGTTCGCTGGGCACCTCCAAGATTCCCATGTACCTGACAAACTACTTCTTAAAGGTCAAGGATGTTCACGATCATAACACCAGAGGCAGCTCCACTAATCATCATCAGCGTAGATTTAACACTAAACAAGGCGCTAACTCGTTCTCCTGCTATACCATCAACATGTGGAACGCCCTTCCACAAGCCCTAAAGGAGAGCAAATCCCTAGCCTCCTTCAAAATTGGTATGAAAAGTCACCTTCAGACAGCAGCTACCCGTGACTTGTAAATAGACTAAGCCCCCATGCCCCCCCCCCCCCTTTTTCTTTGTATTCTGCCTTTTGTATTTGATGTTATGCTTTTGAAACTGATATTATCCTAGATAAAGTACTATGTTCTATCCGTCTGTCTTTCAATGTTATATGAGATACTTAAAGTGTGGTTCCTGTGGAAATAAGCCTCGGCTTTCTAGGATCTCCTTTTAGTTGACCTTGTACCAGTGATTTGTACTGTCATGAAACTGTACTTTTTTCTATTGCAAACTTCTAATAAATTCTTCAATCAATCAATCAAAAGCAAATTAATATCAACAACATCGCTGCACTCCATGGTAAACGGAGATATAAGACGGTCGTCATTCATCATTATGATACTAACAATTACACACACACACACACACACACTTACACTTTACACACTTGAACGTTAACATCTTAGTCATTGAAAAAGTCATTATAAAGATGAATGACCAGGTCGTCTTGATAAGGTCTACCCAAACCGAATGACAAGCTAGCGACACGATGTTCACATTATTTTACAAACTTTTCACGGCAAGCAACTGATTTGGATAGCGTGTATCAGGCTTAATTTGACAAAAATGTATCATGCATCATCTTTTAGAGTCTGTGGTCCAGATTCCAGAGCGAAACATTACCTCGCTAATGTTCTGAACCAGAGCTACAATGCTCATTGCATTTCATACAGGCTATGATGCAAACAAAAAAAAAATAACCAAAACGAATAAAATACAAACATAGGCCAACTCACCGGTGAACTGAAATTCCATTACCAGGTTTGCATCTGTTCGCACATCGTCCTCTAACCCCCGTCTCTCCATCTTGTTCTTTTGTGTTTTCTGTGTCGGTGGCCAGGCGACAGCCATGCAGGTTAATGTAGTACTGGTATCAGCATACCTCTGTTAACATCCTTAATAGGGATAACTGCACCATAACCAATGTCGACATAGCCATGAATTTGATCTCCACCAAACTCGATTTGCTTGTGAATATACATTTCATCCATCATCAGTGAGCAAATGGTATCCTTTCCCTCTTCCCTATTCTTAGCTACATGCCTTTCCAGGCTGCTTTAAAAGTGTAATGAATGAACTCAGGATGTTTTAAAACCTACAAAACAACACTAATATTATGAAAATTGGACATTAACTGGCTGGTATCTGTGGCAAATATCTGTGGTAGATATTTTTTTATCTGTAGCTACCATCCGCTTTGAATGGAAAAATATCTGGAGAAAGATTTTTTTATCTGTTATCTGGCCCAGTGGGAATGGGCCTTTAGAACTACATCTGGCACACCCTATAGTCTTCAGACTAATTGCTCCGGGTAACAGGTAGACTCGCCGAAATGAAGGTCGCCGGAAAACGTGGAAGAGTCGCCGAGGAAGGCTCACCAATTTCGGTGGAATTCTCGCCTGCCGGATTTGGAATTGTCGCCGACAGCTTTTACATGTCGCCGACAGTGTCGCCGACGTTTTTGGAATAGTCGCCTATATTTATACCATTATAGACAACAAAGGTAGACTATAAAGGGAGCGAGTGAGTGAGTGAGTGAGTGAGTGAGTGGGGTATTCAAGTGAGTGTAGGCTACCCTACCCATATCAATGTCACCCATTCACACATAACGTTTGCACAAGTGTCCACCACTTTGCAGATCAATTACCCTAAATAATAGTTACAGTATATGCTACAACATGTATCTGTGCTATTTATTGAAACTATAAGCTTTATAACTGTACAAGCTGGCTGCTGGCAACTTTGTCTCTGACCAACGACTACAACGTATCTGTAGATTTCGGCGACTCTACTGGTATTCATTGCTCCGTCCCCTCTGAGAGTGGGTGGGTCTATGGGCTGAAAACCAGGTAACCTCATGTAAGCAGATACAAATAATGTTCTGGTTGAAAGTTTGAGTTTCATCAACAGTTACATAGCGTGCGCGCCCATAGTTTGCATGATTCTTACAAATTACTCCATGATTTGTTCTTCACCTATCCCAGGTTGTCGCCCAAACCGATGATTCTTATCGGACACTTAGCTGTGGACATGTATGCAATTTACTTCAACTTCAAGTCTGAGTCCTGGAACACAAAACCTTGAGCCTTACAAGAGCTGCGCCATCCTGTACCGTGCTTTCACAGCCATGTTCCCCCTCATGTACTCTGAACAAGTACCTGGTGTACTGAGAAGTGCTCCTTGATAGACCCATATGATATGGACATGAGTAATGCTTTGTGCTGAGACAATGAACAAGTCAACATTGTGTTTAATGTCATTGGTGTGGACAATACCCACACTGGCCACATGGTGGCACACTACATCTTTCAACCCCTGTCAAATTCTGCTCTCAGAATTATCAAGATCTGGTCCTGTTTCCTTGATGGTTTGGCATGTAACAGTTTAGAATCTGATTCCTCTTAAACCTTTACACTCTTTAGCCAGCATGGGGTGCTTTGCAAAAGACTACAAGCCATGAATTAAAAATGCTAGAATGTTTTATAGGCTATGTAATATATTTTATGGCAGTTTTAATTTGCAAGTTAAAGATGTTAACCTAAACCAATAGAACTTTTTCACAGCAGCCATATTATTATTATAATAATATTATTATTATAATATGTAGGCCTACTTGCTACTGGTATTTTGATGTTTATGTTGTCAAAATTACACCATACTATGTTGGATAGTCGAAATAAAGTTGCATCTTGCAAATAATAAGAAATAAGCCAATTATTTTTGAGTTTTTCTTTTCTCCCTTTTTTTTCTCCGTTTTTTATACTCCCTCTAAGTTCTAGACTAATGTATGTAAACAGATGTGCATTAAATCACACAATATTATTGCAAAATGTAGCTTAACTACATTTAATATTGTAATAAATCATATTGATGCTTTTAATATTGGGTAGGACACCTGTTAAAAAAATCTTAGAACTATTTCACAGTAGCTGAAACCCTGTGAGGACAACAGACAAACTGTGGCACAAAGATGGCCTCTTCAATACAACCATTTATCGTAAACCACTCAGTAGAAACACACTCTTAAGAGCCAACAGTAACCACTCCAAGCAGCTCATCCGTAACATCCCTATTGGTCAATATTTGCGCCTCAGACGCAACTGTAGCTCCACTTCAGACTTTAAATCAAAAGCTACAGAGCTCACCAACCGTTTTACAGAAAGAGGCTACAACCAAGTAGACCTAGATGCAGCTTACAATAGAGCTCTTGACACAGACAGGATGTCCTTACTCATAAAAAAGCCTAAACAGGCCCCCAATAGACTCTGTTTTTCTACACAGTACACACCAGCAGCAGGGCTTATAAAAAATGTATTTCTCAAACACTGGCATATCTTGAAGAGTGATCCTAAACTGGCAAATATATGTGCTGACCCTCCTCTCTTCTCTTTCAGACGCTCCAGAAGCCTCAGGGACCGTCTTGTCCACTCGGACATGAATGCACCTTCCCCCCCGTCCTGGCTCCCTAAACCGCCTTTAGGTTTCTACAAATGTGGCAATTGTGCCCAGTGTTCCAATTCGACCAATACTAAATTCTTTACTTATCCACGTACTGGCAAGAAATTCAAAATATCTTCTTTCATTAACTGTAATTCCACCCACGTGGTCTATATGCTCAAATGCCCCTGTGGCCTTGCCTACATTGGCCAAACACTTAAAATAAGAATTGGTGAACATAAAACGGCCATTCGCACAAAGAATTTGGATTATGCAATAGCTAGGCACTATATACAAGCCAACCATGGCTCCCCAGCCTCCCTCAAGTTCTGGGGCATTGAGAAAATTGCAGCCCCACAACGAGGAGGTGATGTAATAAAAAAACTTTTATGCAGAGAAGCAATGTGGATCAATAACCTTGACACATTAGAGCCCAATGGCCTAAACGAAGAACTGAACTTATCCTGCTTCTTATAGACGGTCCCTGAGGCTCTCTCCCCTATACTCTGTTTGTGCTCTGTATGCATCCATATATATATTTTGTAAATGTTTTTATTGGCTTAACACTGTTGGCCCCTATTGTTGACTGTACATGCATTATTTTTACTCTATGTATTTGTTTATTTCATCAGTATTGCCTGAGACTGACATGCAGCACCTGATACCTGAGAACCAACAACCATTGGTTGATTGAGAGAGCCACCCTCTACTGTCTCTTTAAATGCTCCTCTTTGTTTGCTGCACCTCATGACTCTGACGAAGATGCATTAGCATCGAAACGTTAGTCAATTGTTTTTACTGGCACCTGAATAAAAAGGCTAGAACCGTCTGAGCTGCTCCAGTGTCTCTCTCTCTACTGCATACATCTGTCCCTGCTCCTGTGATGCACCAGACTATAGCCGTGTAGGCTGAGGCGCGCTGTAGAACCCCTTTGTTACACCATACTATGTTGGATAGTCGAAATAAAGTTGCATCTTGCAAATAATAAGAAATAAGCCAATTATTTTTGAGTTTTTCTTTTCTCCCTTATTTGTTTTTTATACTCCATCTAAGTTCTAGACTAATGTATGTAAACAGATGTGCATTAAATCACACAATATTATTGCAAAATGTAGCTTAACTACATTTAATATTGTAATAAATCATATTGAAGCTTTTAATATTGGGTAGGACACCTGTTAAAAAAATCTTAGAACTATTTCACAGTAGCTGAAACCCTGTGAGGACAACAGACAAACTGTGGTTATAATATTTAGTAGGCTACAACACTACAGTGGTTTAAACTAACTATGCACATTTAGTAGGCTACTGTGCTACAGTACAATTTTGAGATACCTTTACAATAACCAGAGTATTTACATTTTTTATACTTTAGGCTGCACCTACACCAAAGGACCATGAGAGTGGAATCCCCATTCCGCCAATGCATTTCAATGGGAATGGAGCGGTTTCATGGCAGTAGAGGATTTCTGCAAAAACACTCCTTTCTCACTGAAACTCATTGGCGGAATGGGGAATCCACTCTCATAGGTACTTTGGTGTGGGTGCAGCCTTATACTCTATTCTAATACATCCCAGGGGACCGTATCTATGTTCCCCAGAGGCAAATATTGTACCTTTTACACCACTACAATTACTTGACAGCTTTACTAGTTGCTCTGCAGATTTAAATTATAATTACAAAACATACCCAATAAGCTATATTATAGGCTACTTTCAAAAATAACTGATCTACAAGCTCACAGTGCCTTGCATTGTGATCTTATGAGCTTGTAGAGCTGCTATTGGACTTTTACCAGTAATAAGTATACTAGTTCCTCAACATTATGATATTACTACTTTTACTCCAGTAAAGAATCTGAGTAGGCCTACTTGTTAGTTCTTCCACTACTGTCTGCACTTCAGAAAGTTGACCGTAAAAAAAACTCGTTGCCTAGCGACGATCTAACCAATCAAAATGCGACCAACCGGCCGGTTGATGCAGGGCGGGTCTAAACGAGAGAGTGTTTTTTACTGGTGATTCAGTCAGAGTGTATGAAAGGGTGCGCTCGTTTTATTGTCCACGACATTGCAAGCGGCGCGAAGGCCAGCGGACCTTGGTCCTGCTCTTCGCCCCCGAGCGCCGCAGGCGCGAGTGGCCGCGAAGAGCGGGCCAGGGCCGCGCGGCCGGCGGAGCGCCGCGCGAGTTACGAAGCCGTGGTGAATGCAATCGTTATATTTATGCCCAGGCCGTAAGGCCTGGGCAAGCCCACGATAAACGCCCGCGCAGTCCGGTGCGCATTTCCGAACGCACCCTTTCCCCACACTCGGACTGAAACACCAGTAAAAAACACCATCCCGGGTCTAAACAGCACTCTGCTACCTGCTAGGTCAATCAGCCTGTCAATCATCCCCACTCATTTCCACCGACTGACACACGTGCATTGATTATCCTCCCGTCCTTTTCTTCTCAACACCCAAGAGGTAAGGTCGGCAGCGTAGACACCGATATGTTTAGACTTAATAATAAATCAATGCATTTTATGCCCAATTTGCATGATTTGGTGCCAACATACTTGTAATAGATAAAAACAGCGAGAGTAATTAGCATGGACATGGAGCAAGGAGCCAAGGACTGAGTTGACTCGAGTCTTCTTGAAATGAAGTATTGTAAAAGTTGAAGGCCGCGGCCTGCACCATGTGGAAAACAGTGGAAGACAGAATCATGTACGCATCAAATATGTTAACCAGTGGTTCTCAAACTTTGAAATTTGAAGGTGTCCCCTTAACTTTGACCGTGTACAAATGGAACCAAACCGTCAGGGTCCATCCATTTGGTAATTTGTACACGCGCACGGTCAACGTTAGACTTGTAGTAGGCCTAAGGGTAAATTTAGACCCCCATAAAGGAACCTAGAGAGTCCTCGAAATCTACTTTGAGAACCACTGTGTTTTAACCAGTGGTGGAAAGGGTACTCAAATGTTTTACTTAAGTAAAAGCATCAATACTGCAATGTAGAAATACTGTTACAAGTAAAAGTTTACTCGAGTAAAACAAAGTACAAAAGTATTGGTATCCAGAAGTAGAAAGTACACGCATCATGCAGAATGTCGTTTCACACGTTATCAAGTGTATTCAAATATTTTGAAAATAGCAGACAAGCTTCGCATGGAAGTGGGGTAGAAGTAAAAGTACTGGAAATTGGAAATACTCAAGTACAAATACCTAAAAATAGTTTTTCTTTCTTTGATTATAGGCGATTGTATTTCTTTTAAAAGACAGCTGACAACCATGGCCGACTGGGAGGAAGAGGTAACGTAAATTGGGAGAACTTAACTGACCTGTTTGAATCATTGAGACTATTGAAGTCATAACTATCTGTGTCCATGTTTACAGGGAACCAGCACCGGTGGTGCATTCACCAGCCAGGCTTCAAGCAGTGGTGGGTTAACTTATAGCAGCTACACAGCAAAAGCCTGCTCTATTAACTGTGACAGTGTAAAAATGGACACATAACTATCTGTTAGATCAGTGGTTCTCAACCTTTTCAGGCTGCGACCCCAAAAATAATCATATTTTAACTGGGGTCCCCCCACCCTGATGAGCACTAAGAGTTGAGGCATAGCATTTTGTAAAACATGGTTCTATTGTGAAAATAGCAGATCTACAAGCTCACAATGCCTCGAGTTGCCAGGCGTTGTGAGCATGTAGATCAGCTATTTTCACAATATCTGCCTCTAATATTTGACAATTTGGCCAATGCTTAATTTGTCGTTTTAGAGGTATTAAAAAGTCCTTAAATTGTCACCTATGTTGATTTGTTTACTGTTGAGAGAGAGAGAAAACAATGTTGCACATTAAGTTAATCATCTGGGGACCCCCCACAATAATTTGGGGACCCCCCTGGGGGTCCCGACCCACAGGTTGAGAACCACTGTGTTAGATTAACTCTCAGAATTGTACTGTATATTGACATTAATATAATGGACTTTATTTTAAACTAGTCATACAATAGAACATTTCTACCACTGACTGGAGTATCTTCATGTATGTAACAGTGGGGGCAACATTTAAGAGTGTTATCAGTTGAATGTTCATATGGGTGATGGTGATGGATGTTTGTTTATTTTTAGGAAGCTCCTGGAAAGACAATGGAGGTTTTGGAGGAGGGGATGACAGAAGGGGTAAGTGTTAGGGAAGGGAAATTTGATTCCTTAGGTTTTGTTCCACCCCTGGGTCTGGGCCTGATGTATAGTTCCAAAAGGTCTGAATGGGTTCAAGTGCAATTTTGATAGATGGTCACCATGTAGTTGAATGTCTTAGACTTTGCTCTGACTTTATGGTAAATGCTGAATGGGGGTCCCATTGTGGAAATAGCCAATCTGAGCTTGTAGATCTGTTTTCCACTATTTTTGAAAATGTTTAACATTGAAATGATAACGACAATTATGCAAAAAGATGGAGATTATCTTAACGATAAGGCGATTATGTAATTGTCACAGACCTTTCAAGGGTAGTCAACAGCAGTGATCCCTTCAAAAAGTTAAAATTCTCAGATGGAACACTAACTTTGCTAACGTGTCTGCTCCGGGTCCTAATTAGCATGAATTTGAACTCTACACCTATATGCACAAGATTAAACTTCCAGCAATATATGTCATTTACCAAATGGAGGATGTGTGTGTTTTATAAAGGCCGTGGAGGAAGAGGCAGAGGGGGACGAGGAGGAGGATTTAAGAGTGACTTCTCTTCAGGTAAGAACACATTTGGGTTGCATTCAAATATGTTTGTTTGATTGATTGATTGATTGAAGAGTTAATGGTGAAACGCATCCGTAAACCGATTATTTTCGAAGCTAGCTAAACTTTTTACCTTTCTTTTGCAGGAGCTGATGGTAACGCGAATGGTAAGTACTAGTATTAATGGGGTTGACTGTAATATGTGTTTATATTATAGGCTACTATGTCTGAGTTGTGCATTTTGTTTGTTTAGAAGAAGCAGGCAGCAGCTGGAACAGTGGAGGAGGAGAGAGAAGAGGTCGAGGAGGCAGAGGTGAGACAGGCTTTAGCTGATAGTTCTACATGTAATTCACACTGTAGCTTCTTGGATGAAATCCATGTGAAAACATGCATTAACCAAGACAGACATTGAACTTGGTGGTTCTTACACATAATATTTGTAATTGACAGGAGGCGGCAGAGGAGGTAGAAGTGATGGAGATGATGATGGAGGATCCAGAGAAGGTAATGAAGGGGAGATGTTGATTCAACTAGATGAACTGTGTTAACTGTGGCAATGGATCATATTTATTGTTCACAAAGGATTTGCTATCAAACTGATGGTATTTTTCAATCTGTAATGAATTTCTTTCTCAAGTAGTTAAAATGTATTGGTCCATAAAGTGAATGATGGAAAGTATTATTTCTTCTTATCAGGATTTGGAGGAGGTGGTCGTGGAGGCAGGGGAGGCTTCCGTCAAGGTAAACTTTTATTCAAATTCCAACTTAAGTAATGTTAATAAATATTGGTAAAGTGTGTTAAAATTATACTCCAGAGCTTTGCTATCTGGAAAGCTCCACAACAAGCTTGTAGCATCCAAAAACATGTCAAACTGGACTTCCTAATGGTGTTCCTACATTAACCACAGTGCATTACAAATGCTTGTGCCTGAAAAGGGAAGAAATATAATGTATTCCTGAACTAATTCTATGCTGAGGGATTAACTGCAAAAAGTTGATATGTAGTTAAATTGTGACTTGTCTTTTAAGGTGGAACAGAAGGTGGAAGTGAAGGTTCTGGAGGAGGTAAATTTACCATGATGCATAACATCCATACATAACTATAAAGTGAATTGTTGAGTCATGTTCATGAGTGAATGTCAACTGATCCTCCTTGTTTGATTCTGCAGGGTATCGCGGCAAGGATGAAGAAGTCTTTTCTAAAGGTAATTCCATGTGAATCAGGTTCTGTGTTTTAGTTGGTCAGCTTGTGTTGGGAAACATGCTAAAAATCTATTTGTGTTTCTGTAACAGGTTCAACAGGAAACACCGAAGATGGAGGTGAAGAGAGTAAGTAATTGTATCTTTTGTGATCAGTGTTTTATTGTATTGGTGATTTAATGTTTGGGGGCACGCTGATTTAATGACGTCACACACGTCTCTTAACACCTACCTGTACACTTCTGGAGTTACAGTAGCCAGACCATTGATATGCATCCAGGCTTGTGCATATCGGTGTGTCCCGAATTCTGACACGACCAATAAAACACTGATTGTGATACATTTCTTGTACGCTTTTGTCTAAAGTCTGTCTAACCTCGCCCCCTCCAGGACCAAGGGTGACCTATGTCCCTCCAGAGCTCTCTGAGGATGAAGCATCCATTTTCTCCCACTACGAATCTGGCATTAACTTTGACAAGTATGATCAGATCATGGTGGATGTTAGTGGCAGCAACCCACCAAAGGCCATCATGGTATGGATCTTTTTGCAGCATTCTCATCTGTTCAGTAGTAGCGAGTCGTTTTCTCAGACAGCAATGAAACCCTGTTTGTCTCCATCTTAGACTTTTGAAGAGGCACAATTCTGCGAGTCCCTGAAAAGGAATGTGAGCAAGTCCGGCTATGTGAAGCCAACTCCAGTGCAGAAGCATGGCATCCCTATTGTCACAGCAGGCAGAGACCTCATGGCCTGTGCCCAGACTGGATCAGGCAAAACGGTAAGATTCAGCTGATGCTTTCATCTAGAATGACCTAAGGTACAGGACACATAGTTTGTTGTAGGGATTGGAACTATGTTTGATTGGTAATGAATCACTACATGCCCTCTGAAGATCAGGAAGTGTAGATGAGCTTGGTTCCCTGTCAGGGAGGATTGTTGTAATGTGTTTTCCTCCCTACAGGCTGCCTTCCTGCTGCCAATCCTCCAGCAGCTGATGAAAGACGGAGTGGCGGCCAGTCAGTTCAGTGAGCTGCAGGAACCTGAGGTGGTGATCGTTGCTCCAACCAGAGAACTGATCAATCAGATCTACATGGAGGCTAGGAAGTTTGCCCATGGGTGTGTATCGTAACAATAGTTAAATGTTCTGCAGTAGCACATGGTAAAAATAATTATCTGCACGCTCAGATGTTTCAGGAGTCTTTAATGGAGACAAGAAAAACTGACGCATTTCGGCATGTATAGGCCGTCTTCAGTGTTTCTTTCTTACTATCTATTAAGTGGAAGTGATATACAGTATATACTGTAGCTTATCAGTTAGGATTATACAGCTGTGTCTCTTTAGTGTAGTAGCACATGGAAACGCCATAGTATATTGATACACAATATTTTCTTATCTCACCTGTGTAGGACATGTGTGCGTCCTGTTGTGGTGTACGGTGGAATCGCTACTGGACACCAAATCAGAGACATCTGCAGGGGATGCAACGTGTTGTGCGGGACCCCAGGAAGGCTGTTGGATATGATTCAAAGAGGAAAGGTGACGATGCCCTCAATTTAGTAATGATAGCAGTGAAACTTTCCAGCTGTTGACATAGTTCAAGGCTTGCAACTATCGCTTATTTTCTTTGTGATAATTCTATTGATTGCTTTTTTAAATTAATCAAATCAAAAAGCATTTTTTTAAATGTATATAAATGTATATATACAGACCTGCCAACCCGTACGCATTTTGCGTACTAAGCACGCATTTTAAGGCTCTGTACGCAGGTACGATATTTCCCCTCATTGCTACGCAATTTCGGGGAATGGGCGCGGCCCGCGGCGTGGTATAACAACACATTCTGCAGCAGCAAACGAGGCAAAGATTTTTGCAACCTGCCGTGTAGTTCCTCCCAGGCACCACTTGAAAGGTGTGTGAATGGGGCGCATGGCGCTGGGGAGCACTAGAACAGAAGATATGCTCGTTTTTTTCGGCAGAAGAAGAATTGAACCGGATGCCATGCGTTTGTTTTGGTTTTCAGCGCGGTGCAGCATGTACACTTACGCTACAGTACTCATCATAGAGTTATAATAAGAAGCTACTCATCTCATAGCTATCGCCGCCCGGTTTGTACAACGGCGATATTAATACGATTAATTTATAAAGAAGATAAACGGAGAATGGCCGTGTTGTGCGATTCATCGGTGTCGCCCCTACAATGCTGCCGTGCAACGAGTAGTCTGACTAACAGGTAATATATTAAGATAACACTCAGCTAAGGTGAATTCACATGTCAGCAGCCACGATGGTGAGAATGAAATGGTTGTTATGGTGTTGTCGCTCCTCTCCGCGACGCGGTTAGGGTTTTAATCAAGTGAATCAATAATATTATACTATTAAACTGCGGTCGCCCCCGCGACAGCTTGTTGTGTATGAAGCCTGTGTTATACTTCGTCATACGACGGTGTTGCACGTGAGCGAAGTCGGGAAATGTCAAAACTTGTGACCAGGTACAATGAACTGTAGCATACATTGACCATGATTAGGCTTTAGAGTAAAGATCCAAACGAATGAAAATAAAATACTGGGCTCCCTGTTCCACTATCTCTAAATGAGTATGAATGGAGGAATTAGGGGGACTATGTGTATTGTCAAAAACATTAAAGGTGAACAAGTTATTTATCACCTGTGAATATATGAAGACATTAATGGTTTAACAATGAGTAGCCTGTATCCTCTATGAATGAATATACAGACTAGACAGTATTTGATCTATACACAATGTAGGCCTATATATCAATTAATGAATGCACTAGAAACCTACATGAGTTGAATACTTTCAACTTCATGCAAATCATGCACAGAAAGGTGGTTTTATTTAGGCTGCTCAATTAACAATGTTTAACAAAGACACAGGTAAATATTTAAAGGTAAATAGCCTACCTGACAATGTAAAGCTATTTTGCTATTTGAATAACATGATTATGTTGATGTATGTTCATTCATTAAGTCACTGGTGAGACTGTTTTGCTAGTCTATTGTTAACTAACTCTGAGCAAGTGCAGTTAGTATATTTTATTAAAGATTTGTCAACAATATTGCCAAAGCAACATTACTGTATTGCCTGGTAATACTAGCCTACTTTTTCTCCAGACCAAATGGCATTTTTATTTAAAAGGTTGTTCTAACATCTTGCCTCCTCCTATTAGTGTAAGTCAAGACATGCAATGTGCTACATTTCTGGTGTGAAATTTTGTTAACATAACTGTAAAGGTCCCACCCAAAAAGGTGCATGGAACCCCCCAAAATATACGCTGTTTTGTGCGGGAAAACAACAAAAATTCGGCGCCCGCGCCCGCTTGCGGGCGCCGCGCGGGCACTTCGTGCCCGCGCATGAGTACTCAAAAAAAATTCCCAGGGTTGGCAGGTCTGTATATATATATATATGTATAAATGTATATCTTGAGTCGATTAACCATATAGTGCAAGTGTTGTTTTTATACTGTCACAATTTTGAATTTGTTTTCAAAGATTTTTGTCTTTGAAGAAATTATAGATGATCATTTCTTTTTTATATTCAGTTAAATAAATTAGTTGGATCAACTAATTTGCACCGCTACTTATATTGTTAAGATGCCTTGTGTTTACATCAGTTTCTACTGACAGTTAAACAGTAGAATTTGCCCCCAGAGAAAATATGCTATAATAACTCTAATGTGCCCTCAAGGTGGGTCTCAGTAAGGTCCGTTACCTGGTGTTGGATGAAGCAGACAGGATGCTGGATATGGGCTTTGAGCCTGACATGCGCAAGTTGGTGGGCTCTCCTGGTCTGCCACCAAAAGAGGAGCGCCAGACCCTGATGTTTAGTGCCACCTTCCCTGAGGACATCCAAAGGTACACTGCATTATGCATCATCTTCTACAGGTTGTCTTTATGTGAAACTCCTCAATACTGATGCATTTCTCTGCATGGTGGTGTGTTTTTTACAGACTGGCTGCTGACTTCCTGAAGACTGACTACTTGTTCCTGGCTGTGGGTGTGGTGGGTGGAGCCTGCAGTGATGTGGAGCAGAAGTTGATTGAGGTCACCAAGTTCTCAAAGAGACAACAACTAATTGATGTCCTCAAGACCACTGGTAATGTCTCTAACTTCAAGTCTCTACTGTTAAGCCACTTGAAATCAACAACCTGAACTAGCTTGAAAAAGATAAACAATTGCAGCTATTAGGGGGGAAAGGCTACAATTAACCCTGTCTTCTTTGAGTCACTTTCGCTCAACACGTTTCTGATTGTATGTGTTTTTAAACTGATATTTTGTTTCTGTTATTTGTAGGCTTATAACTTAATAAGCCTATTGCACCTGTGTCTCCCCTTTTTGTTACAAACGTGGCAATAACTAAACAATGTCTTTCTTGATTTGTGTTGGTTTGTACAGGAACTGAGCGTACTATGGTGTTTGTGGAGACGAAGAGACAAGCCGATTTCATTGCAACATTCTTGTGTCAGGAGAAGGTTGCTACCACTAGTATCCATGGGTAAGTAAGTGGTGGCTTGATACAAGGTTTCATTTTTATTTTAGTTTAAGCAAAGCAGCAGTTGATCTTTACTGTCTTCTGACAGCGACCGTGAGCAGCGTGAGCGAGAGCAGGCTCTACAAGACTTCCGCTCTGGAAAATGTCCCGTCCTGGTGGCCACCTCGGTGGCTGCTCGAGGTCTGGATATACCAGACGTGCAGCACGTGGTCAACTTTGACCTCCCCAAAGCCATTGACGAATACGTCCACCGCATTGGGAGGACCGGTCGTTGTGGCAACACTGGGAAAGCCATTTCCTTCTATGATCGTGAGAACGACAACCAACTGGCTCGCTCCCTGGTTAAAATTCTCTCTAGTGTAAGTTAAGTGATCTTACGGAACACAGCTTTGACAATGCTTTAAAAAGCACAACGCCAGCCCTAATGGTTCCTATTGGTTTGACTGATTGACAGGCCCAGCAGGAGGTGCCTGCATGGCTTGAGGATTCAGCGATGGGAGCCACTGGAACTTCAGCCTTCAACCCAGGAAGCAGCACCTTTGCCTCCACGGACTCAAGGAAGGTAATGTATTTGTAATTCACTGCAATGAGTGCAATAGAGCAAAAAGCTTTGACTGTTCATATGTGGAGACTAATGCCTCATTCACACTACAGATATATAGTTGAACGTTTTGCTTGGTAATTCAATGTAATCTCAATGGAAACCAGCTTTAAAGGCTGGATTCCAAGGACAGCCGACACGCCCAGCCTTTAAAGCTGGTTTCCATTGAGATTACATTGAATTACCAAGCAAAACGTTCAACTATATATCTGTAGTGTGAATGAGGCATAAGTTTATTCTTTTGCCCTCAGGGTGGAGCCAACTCTGCAACCAGCCAGCCACAAGCAGCTGCTGGAGATGATGAGTGGGAATAGACTTCCTGCAGTTATTTTTCCATCTTTAGTTTGATCAAAGTGAAATGTGATCTGTGGTTTTCAGTTTAATGCATTAAGTGCAGTGTTCTGTTCCAATATTTGGTGTATTGTTTAAGTATGAGTCAAACTGTGGTTTGAAATGTGAAACAGCATTATAAAAAATATATACTAGTTAATTGATTTGCAATTAAACTGCAACCAGGCAGGCAGCCACAAGCAGCTGTGCAGAATGGAGATGAAGATGAGTAGGAATAAACGTAACCATTTGTACGTTGTCAATATCTTTAGAGTTAAGGATAGGTTTTTGTTTTTGGTTTACTTTGTCACCTGCCTGCCCTGCAGTCCAGGATTAATTTTTGTTAGTTAAAATTCCACTAAGTCTGCAGTTAGTTTGTTCTATTATTGACTTGACCATAACTGTCAGTGGGGATCCCAAACTAGTACAGTAATACTACAGCCTCACTCTTCCTGGAATGTTTGCATGCTGAAATAAGCAATTATTGCATCATTAAAAATAAACACCTTGTTCTGTACCTTCAATTAAGTTTCCTTTCATATATTCATTACACGTTACAAGTGAAATAATACAGATCTGATACCGCACCTGTGCGTCTGATGTGCACTAACTCTAGTCCACAGTGTTGGCTCTCCTTAATGCTATGTCACCGATGAGCCCTTGTACTCACACCTGTGGTAGCCCAGGCTGCTCAGCCCCTTGTCTTGTTAAAATAAAAATAACACTTTAGCTACTCACCAATACAGTTTTATTCTGTAGATACTAGATGTCCACCAGAGTCTTTGTTCCGGCTCACAGGGAATGTGGTGGCTGGTTCCGCCCCAAACTAGACTTTAAAGTGCCAACCAGAGGAATAAAGGCAAGTTATTTCCCTGACAGTGACACTATAGAGACCTCATCTGGAGGGGGTTGACTTTGGGATTTTCAAATCTCAATCATGTAATGAAATGAAAATGTCATGTAAATCAGTCCATTCATAATAGTTTTGTTCAGGTATATATTGTATAAGTATTGTGTTTTTCATTAAATATAAAACAAAATTGAAGTGATAGTGAATTACATTTAATATATCCTACATAATATAAGATCTAAGATACAAGCAATCACTCTGCTGTTATTTTAGTAGTGCAGTATTAAATGGAGTTGAATAACAAATAGGTCTTCCAGGTCTACCACAAGTGAGGAGTGCATGTTATGATATGAAGGATTCAGCATAATGATCTACATTTATTACAGGTTTTATTGCATGATAGAGAATATGCCTTCTGTGACTGGACCTTCTTTTTAATATACCTTGGCTCCATTGAGGAAATTTAGACCCTGATGAGTGTTGGGTAGGATACCTATTGGTTGAAAAGTAGTACTGTTTGGAGCTCATAAGCACAATATCTCAGGTGGCCAAATGAGAACTACTGTACCTGTTGGTTGAGTTTACATTTTGGAGACCAGGGTTTGAATGCCAGGTAGGACATTGTTTCAAATGTCATCTTTAGTTTGACCCATAATGTTCTAACAGTGATCTACTGCTCCATATCAGTTCAAAGAGTCAACTGTTCTCAGATCAACACTGGCAAGTCCAAATCATCACTTTAAATCACGTTCCGTACTCCTACCCTCACTCCTTTGGTAATTTCCCTTTTCCATTGTTTATTTTTCTTTTATTTCGTTGAAACAATTCGACATTGTAACTACTTGATTTTAAGGAAAAGTAAAACAAAATGACTTTTCAGCACATTTATTGAAAAGAAAGAAATCAAGTGAAATCAAAAATACAATTCTCAGAAAAAATGTAAAACAAAAATAAATAAAAAATAAATTACAAAGTACAAAAATGTGTAGGTTATTTAAAACGTGGAGGAAAAAAACATTACATACTCCAGAACAGCCTCTTGCTGAGGTTGTGGGACAGGCAAAATTGAAACAAAACAAAATGATCTTGACAGAAAAAGCCAACATACAGGAGAATTGTAATAAAATGTTTTAACGACAGTAATATTTTCATTCGGTTTTTTAGGTATCAACTTTTATTAGATTTCTCTAGTCATTACAAATACACATATTTCCCTGAGGAAACGTCAACATGAGGGGTCCAAAGACTCAGTGGTTGACCCATTCTAAATGCCTCAACCATTTTTGCTTCAACCACGTGAATAATATGCAGACAATGCCAAGTAGAGATGTCAGTCAGTATTGTGGTACCTATTATAACGCATAGCTTTTTAAAGCACATTATAAACTGTTTCTATGACATACTGTATTTATGTCGGAGTAAAATGTAGAATTATAGCATTGAAAAGCTGCAAGCATTGAAGCCTGATTTATACTTTGTTGTAAGATGGTGTTGTGCGCTGAAAATAGCGGATCTCCAACCGTAATGCAACATAGTACTGTTATATATAGTACTACAGTACTGTACAGTAGGAAAGGCCATTGTCATATAAATCAACTCCAGGTACAATTCCAAAAATAATTTCCAATATGTGGACATTTGTTTGGCTGCCAGAGAAGTTTGTTAGCGAACAAAGACACAGCAAGAAATGAGAATGACAGCTCAGATCAGATTTTCCCTTAATCTACAAGGTTTTAAATCAGCTGTTTTTTGGTGCATAATACCGTTGTACGACGGACTATAAATTAAGAATTACAGTTTAGACTTTAGACTAAATGAAGTGATGAAGTGAAATTCTTAAGGTGCACCAGTACGACAGTTGGAGCTGAATTATTGTTTAATTACTCAGCTCCTATGAGAAGAGAAGACCGTACAAAGCCACATTCCTAAGCTAATAGCGACATTTTGATTCAACATGTAAAAACTAAAAAGGAAGAGAATTCAGTATGAAATAAAAAAAAATGGTTGGATGACTGATGGATGGTGAGCAAAGAAATACAAATACACAAAAATCAAAAGATTGTCAGACATAGCTGCTTATAATCTGAATTCCAAGAGGATTCTACAAACATTACATTAAAGTAGAATTCCCTTCTTTCCCTTGTAAGACCCCTCGGTGAACACCCACATACTGAGACAGACAAACCTAAACATGGATTAATTTAAAGACTAAATGATTTTAATCCTCATCTTCTCATTATAAGATGGTACCACTTCTGTCTACCCACCCTGTCTCTCAGAGGTGGGCCGTTCAGAATTATTACTCCAATCACCTCATCAACAGAGATTCCAAGCGATTAGAGAAACTACAGCCTTTGTCTTCCTGGAAAGTTAGCACAATAAAATGGAAGCATCAATATATATGTTTTTTTTGGTTGAAATGTTACTTGAAATGACCACAGATGGTCATTGGAATAAAGTTTCATTAGGGTCCACAGCCCACTTCTGAGACAGAGTAAAAAGAACTTGTGCCATCTTATGAGCAATAAGTGGGGGCCAATTATATGAAGAGAACATTGAAAATGGGTTAGTGTCTCTTTAAAGGGTCTCATTTACTTGTTTGTGCATTGGTGTCCCGCAACAAAAATAGCAGTTCTACAACCTCACAAAGAGTCATGCTGCGACGTGTTATGAGCTTGTAGATCTGGTGTACAACACCAGCGCATACCAAATATACAGTAAATCACCCTTTAGAGATTTGCAGTGACACCTGTGATCTAACCCGTGATCCAAGTGCCCTGATCATTGTACACCAAAATAATTGGCTGCAATTGTGGGGAAAAAAATTAAAATAAGCACAGGAATCATGACTGAACCAGAAGACGCAAGCTTATTGCAACTTTGTAACAAAAGTGACAGTACACAAGTAAATCTAGACAGTACAAATAAAATGTTGACAGACAACTGATTATGACAAACAGTACCAAACAAGTAGAAGAAAAACCATCAACACTTCAGCCCTTTGATATAAAAATGCATGACTTTTTCCATACATCATAAACAATCATTTTCAGATTTTTTTTCTTCTTTTCTTTACACACATGGCTACTGTAAATGTACATCTCAAACAAATATACAAATAGATTACCACCAACATAAATTCAATCCTATTCAGTTGTCTTACATTAGGGTATTCTAAAAAGCTGAGAATATTCTTTTTTTTTTTTTTAACAATCACTGTACCAGTGTTTACTAAATGTTATAACTCTTTGGGAAATGCAACTAATCAGTACTTCTGTAGGGAGAGACACCAAAACACTGCATTTCTTTGGAAAATCGAATTGCCATTGTTTGTTTGTTCTTTGTGCAACATTCAAGACCCTTAAACCCGATTTATAATTAATCGTATGACGGTGTACAAATTAACCACTTAAACCCTATACTGTATACTTAGTTGACTGGGGTCCCCCATATACTAGCCACCCCTCCACCAAATCACAATCTCTCTTCATCTAAAATAACCAATATTACAAGCTCACTTGAGCTTATAAATCTGTTATTTTTCACTGAATGTTCATTCAGGAATAGGGACACTAGGGTTAAAGTGGTTAAGCAACAGTTTTACCTGTTGTAATAAATAAAGCTCAGAAAGAAAATCATCCAAATAAATAAGAGATTCAGAACACCTCGAGTCTGTCTAGGCCTCACCAGATTTGTCATAATATACAACTGCCTAATTTTAGTCCAAATGTAGACACAGCAAATTGGCACAAGGATGTCAGATCCAGCCACATCCTAGCCAAGGTGATCCACAATCCTTCTTTAGTCCTTCTCATAAGGCTCAAGAACATTTAAAATAGCAATATATTTCGCCTACTTAATGTCTGGAGCAAGTATAGTTCAATATCCAATATTTTAGCCCATGTCTCTCCCCAGATTAATACAAATGTATTTTATATTCTTTATTACTTTCATATTCATATAATCAAAATGAGATAAATAGCCAACAGGCAAACCAAACTAGTATGATATGTGATCGCTTGCGCTGAGAGGCATACATACATATTCACCTGAATTGCAAACAATACTTTGATGGAAATAGCTTGACAATGCAGAGTAGGACCATTGAGATTCTGATCCGACTGTATATGTCAGTCCTATTCACTGAAGCATCATAGAGCCTAGGTCAGTGTTTCTCAAAGTGGATTCCAGGGACTCTAGGTTCCTTTATGGGGGTCTAAATTGACCCTTACAAGTCTGTAACTTTGACAGTGTACAAATGGATCCAAATGAAGTTCAAATTTCAAAGGTTGAGAACCACTGGCCTAGGGGACATGAAATATAGCCCTTTGATATCTCTGGACTCTGCAGGTATGTCCAAGAATACATGTATACCATAATATGGTGTTTTCTTGGACTCACACCACAAGTGTGAAATGGGAGTGCGTGAAGAGTGCCGCTGCATGGTCGTTTTGAATGTGCCTTATATCAGTGAGCCGAGGAGGGTCACAATGCCCAGCCTTATCTGTTTTAATTGGTCTTCCATAGGAAGCAATGTGATGCAAGAGTAATACAGATAGCACAAAAAAGCAAAGGCAAGACAATTGAGCTTCCCTCCAAAACACGTGTGTGTGTGTGTGTGTGTGTGTGTGTGTGGGGGTGTGGGGGTATTCAGACAGTATTTCTAAAATATCAGGTTTGTGACAGTTTGAGCATTTAATAAACCATCTAATTTAAAAGTTACATATCATCCTTTTAAAAAGTACCGTAATTCATTGTCAGTCACTTTGTCACAGGAGTGACCTTGGTGGACGTCATTTTGGAAGGAAACTCTAAAACTGTAAGTGGAGCAGTGCTGGCCCATGTCGGGGACCATTGTCTTCTGTACATGCACATGGGGACAACTGTCCATGGTCCCGAACCAGATGCATGCTGCCTCTTGTGCGTAGTTATTTAGCTTCTTTTCCTTTTTAAATACAGACAGAAAGGTTTGGTTTAACAATACAGTAATGTTGGCTGTGTGGTACTACTGTTCGACAGCTGTCATATGACCGTGGCATGGTCATATGGAGCTGGCTTCATGCAAAGTCCATGCATGTAGCTTCCTGTGTGATGAGCTGGCTGTAGATGAAGGCTTGATGAGGTGCACAGAAACAAAAGCTATCGGGAGGATCCTGGAGAATCGGCGTGAAAGCGATTTAAATTGTCGATTTTCACACAGGTGGCGATTTGGCTCATCCATCATAGTTGGGTAGCGTTCCCACCATCTGATTATGATGTGAGAGCAACATGGGAACGATGTGAATATGGGTAATTGACTAAATTCATTCCTTTGTAGAAACGTGACAGCGTTTCTCAGTTCTCTGCACATGTTGTACACGGTATTAAAAAGCCTTGAGGCACAGATTCACCTCATAATAAAATGTGCCCTCGGCTAGAGAAGACACAATGAATGGAGTGCTGGCCACAGGTCCCAGCCTGTGGTTGAGCCTACAGTAAATGAGGGGTGTGTGTGTGTGTGTGTGTGTTTCATCAATCGTGAAGCTTGAAGGCTTGTTGGGACCCCCATAAACACAGAGACGGAAGCTTCAGGAGGGGCGGCCTGTTGAGGAAAAATGTGAGCAGCCAACATGCCTGGCCTATCGCCCACCAATAAATGCGCTTATAAAGCCATCTTCTTTTATAGTTACAACTTCTATCAACTTGTTCCAAAGTCCAAAAATGGGTATATACTCCACTGGTCATTTCAGTCAGAGCATGGGGACCATACTTATTGTATGTGGGGTTTGTAAAGGAGTTGTGGTTGAGGTCATGGCGGGGGCTAGGAGTTGATCATGATCTGGTAGGAGGAGCCGTTCTCCGGCCGGGGCTTGGCTTCAGTGGTGGTGGTGGGCTTGGGCGGCCAGTCGGGGTCCACGCTGAGCTCCTGGGCCAGGTGCATGTAGCGAGCCTTGGGGGCCACCGGCTGACGACAGCACAGGTGCGCCAGACACTTGCGCCCCCACACGTCGACGCCCCCCTATAAATACAGCGGCCCCACAGAAAACACATGGGCAGAGGGGGGGGGGGGGGGGGGGAGACACTGTGAACTGGTGTAGCCTGCATCCCTAAAGTCTACACACATGCTCCATTCTTACAACAACAGTTAAAATGCGAATCATTCCATGCCGATATCATTTCAACATGCACAATGTGAACTATATACATCTGAAATATAGCGGTATTTGTAATACATCATGCACATTGGTATACGGTTATATCAAAACCAATCTAATGTCTGGGTTTGTAATAGTCTGCATGCATTCAGGACTTTCAAAATAAAATAAAAAAATTAAGCATGATAATGATAATGCACTTAAGGTTGGTGCGAAAAACAAACATTGTCCAAAACAACCTAATGTTGATAACAAATTGACATGAATTGAAAACGATATAACCACATAGTTCCACAGAGTAAAGTCAGAGTCTTGGTCTACAAATCGTCACTGTTGGGTGGAATGTCCAAAACAGTTTTAAGGTAATTGAACGTTTGTTACAAGCTCTTAATATGTTTCATTGGTTAAATATCTTTTTTAATAATATCTTTTTTAAATAGCACATCTACAAGCTTGCAATGCAACACATCATATGCTTGTAGATCAGCATTTGCATGACAATGTCATATGATACGACAAATTAAAAAATAGGTTGTTAATTTATGGAAACATAAGGTTTCTGCCCGACAGTGATGATTTGTTTTGAAGAGGCAGAGCCTCTAGACAGAGCTAGCCTGCTTGGTCTACAAATACATACCTCGGCCATGCTGATTCCAGGGATACAGAGCGCTAAGGGGGCTAATGGAATCTAAACAGAGGCATGCTAGGCTGAGGCTAGCAGGATATTAGACAGCCTTAAGAGGAAGGGAGGGAGCAGATCAAATAGGGAGCGATCAGACTCCCCGAGATATGCCATTACCGAGGGCATGGAATACACATATGGAGCCAAAAACGAAAAAGAGATAAAGAACAATAATAATTGTATAACTTATTGATAATGTTTTACAGGCCCAGTTCCCATAAACATGTCTCCAATGATTGTGTAAATTGTGTCTTATACACCCACCCATACAAACACAGCCCGGGAGCAACACATTCTCACTCCTAACTTGTCACATATAGTAGGGCAGGAGAGAGGGGTCTACCAGCACCCCAATGACATGTTTTCGAAACCTGTTTTTTTTGGACCGTTATGATGTCTAGTTATGATTTCTGCTTGTTGCCGTCGCCAACTAATACCCCATGGGGTTCATTTTTAACCTTTTCTCACAACTATTCCCAATCTGAACCATACAATGGTCATAACAGAAAATGCCATAACGCTTGATGTAAACAACCTACAGGGACAAATGAACACACTTTTCTATATGATTTTGACCCAGGGAATTCATTAAAGTGGTTATTTTTTACATTTAAGCACATCTTGACCCTATTTCAGGACAGAAACGGCGAAGAATAACCCAAAAATGTTCAAAATACGTCTATACTTCTCTTTGTACAGATGAATTAAGGTGTATTCTTTTGATACCACAGGTTTTTTAGGACCCTTATGATGTCTAGTTATGATTTCTGCTTGTTGCCGTGGTCAACTAATGTCCCATGGGGTTAATTTTTAACCTTTTCTCACATATCCCCAATTAGTGTGGGGATTTAGGGGAGCAAATGCTAAATTCGTGCAATTTTGACTTAAAGCGCGAAATTTTGCACAGATGTAGCCCAGGGCTTGCTCTAATGATTTAGCTAGGGTGCCCGAGTCTGCGACCTTCGGGGTCTCCACAGCGGTCAAATCAAGTTGGGCTTCCATTGACTTTCTATACAGGAGGAAAATACCCAGAAAAAGATTTTTTTTCTGGGTATTTAAGGAGGATCTGAGGGGTCTAACTAGGGGTTTGTCATGATGCTGAATCCATTGCAGGCATTTGTTTTGCACAAAAAACATTCAGTGGGCTAGAAATGGCCTTAGAAAACAATACACGTATGGGTGAGTATTCATGTTAGTCGGAGGCCTTAGGGGGTTTTTTTCTCGTGCTAATCAGTCTAAAAGTTCAAGATTTTGCACAGATGTAGCTCAGGGCATGTTCTAATGATTTAACTAGGGCGCCCGAGTCTGCGACATTCAGGGTTGCCACAGCGGCCAAATCAAGTTGGGCTCCCATCGACTTTAGTGATGAAAAGTGATGAGTCATCACTTTTCAGAGTTGTGTGGGTGCTGTGGCGACCCCGAAGGTCGCAGACTCGGGCGCCCTAGCTAAATCATTAGAACATGCCCTGAGCTACATCTGTGCAAAATTTTGAACTTTTAGACTGATTAGCACAAGAAAAAAAAACCCTAAGGCCTCCGACTAACATGAATACTCACCCATACGTGTATTGTTTTCTGAGGCCATTTCTAGCCCACAGAATGTTTTTTGTGCAAAACAAATGCCTGCAATGGATTCAGCATCATGACAAACCCCTAGTTAGACCCCTCAGATCCTCCTTAAATACCCAGAAAAAAAATCTTTTTCTGGGTATTTTCCTCCTGTATAGAAAGTCAATGGAAGCCCAACTTGATTTGACCGCTGTGGCGACCCCGAAGGTCGCAGACTCGGGCGCCCTAGCTAAATCATTAGAGCAAGCCCTGGGCTACATCTGTGCAAAATTTCGCGCTTTAAGTCAAAATTGCACGAAATTTGCATTTGCTCCCCTAAATCCCCACACTAATTGGGGATATGTGAGAAAAGGTTAAAAATGAACCCCATGGGACATTAGTTGACCACGGCAACAAGCAGAAATCATAACTAGACATCATAAGGGTCCTAAAAAACCTGTGGTATCAAAAGAATACACCTTAATTTATCTGTACAAAGAGAAGTATAGACGTGTTTTGAACATTTTTGGGTTATTTTTCACCGTTTCTGTCCTGAAATAGGGTCAAGATGTGCATACATGTTAAAAATAACCACTTTAATGAATTCCCTGGGTCAAAATCATATAGAAAAGTGTGTTCATTTGTCCCTGTAGGTTGTTTACATGAAGCGTTATGGCATTTTCTGTTATGACCATTGTATGGTTCAGATCGGGAATAGTTGTGAGAAAAGGTTAAAAATGAACCCCATGGGGTATTAGTTGGCGACGGCAACAAGCAGAAATCATAACTAGACATCATAACGGTCCAAAAAAAACAGGTTTCGAAAACATGTCATTGGGGTGCTGGTAGACCCCTCTCTCCTGCCCTACTAATACTAATACTTGTTCAGGACCCCTTGGTGTCAGTGGACAACGCACTGCGTGGCTTAATAATGTCCAGGGTAGTCTGTGTCATGTGACATATACTGTAACGCAGACAATGTCGACTTGAAAACATCATTAAATGCACTGAAAACGAATAGAAACTTAAAACTTAAAACAAGGCAGGAACAGTGTCAGAAGCAGACTTGTGTCCCATGAGGCGCCCCCAGAGTGGTGCAATGTCTGCTTCTGACTACATACCGATAGGCAGAGAATCGTAAATGACCTGTCCTCGTCAATATGGTGGGTGAAAGGGGTACCTATGGTGTCCTCGCTGACACGATAGGTACATTGACCAAGCGTCAACATGACGACTTGGGAGTGAGAATGCATTGCCCAGAGAGATCTTTCCTCTTTCCTACTAGGACCCTTTGGGGTAAAGGTGTTCTTAACCAATATATCTCTAATATATACGTATATTTGGTTTGGTTTTGGGATAGGCTTTTATTTTAACAGATGGTAAAATCACGCACGATTTGAAAAAAACTAAAAAACAATTTGGTTTGAAGTCCTGCGCAGATAGGAAAGCTCCACTGTCTGTAGTGGAGGCAGGCACGGGTAGGAAGAGGAGGCACGGGAGAGGTAGGGGACACAGATCAGATGGTAAATTGAAGGCGGCGGCCACATGCTCGTGGTGTTAGGAGGTTATTGTAACAAGGTGCTGTGTGAGGTTAGGGAAAGGAGGATAGGCTGAGAGCGAGAGAAAGGAGGAGGGGAACGGGAAGAGGTCGGTGTGAAGGAGAGAGAGAAGCAGGAGAAGAAGAAGAACAGGAGGTGTCAGAGTTTTTCCAACCTGTGATGGCGGCAGGGCGGCGGAGCTGCCCTGTTTGTCTCGGCTGAACACAAGCTTCCATAAGACGATGTCAAGGACGAAGGTCTATGGAATAACGCAGTGGGCAGGGAGAAGGAGGAATGGGAGCATGAGGAGGAGGGAGAGAATTACAGAAACAGACTACTTGATTTCACACTGCGTCTGGCTTCGTTGGTTTAGATCCATTTATTTTTCTTTTCTACGTTTGTTTGTGATGCCACAAACTGGGAGAAGATTCATGAGGGGTAAGTTAAGTTATTCTGTGCATGAGGTTTTGGGGTGTGCATCATCTTCTCCCCTATTTCAAGCTGTGCGTTAGTCGTGAAAGAGTCAAACAGTGAGCAGTTAAACTGAACACACACACACAAAAGAATTAGAGTGAGAAAAAAAAGAAGGGATTGTTTTTCTTACACAAAAGAATGCCGCGAGTGATTTCTGTTATGTAAAATGGGTTTCTGTCACTGTTTTGACTTTCTTTCCCCTTCAATTCATGAGACTGTATGCAGAGGGGGTTGACTTGGGCAAACTTGGTAGACAGCGCCATCTAGAGTATGCTAAGCAAGGCTTGGGAGCTTTCAAAGGAGGAGGGAACAGCACAGCAAATTTTGCACTATATTGCGGGTGGGTAGCAAGCTAGCTGACTAAATCATAAAGGTGATTTAGCATTAAGTCTTGTCAATGGATTGATCATTCTTTTTTTGAATAGTATAATCTTTTCCCCCGGTATTCATGGTTTATTTCTGATAGTAACAGTAAGACGGAGACAGGAGGGGCGGGAGAGAAAAAGGGGATGACAGCAAAGAGCCTCGGGTGGGATCTGAACCCGGGCCAGCTGCAGGAAGGACTAGCCTTATTTATGTGGTAAGCACTCTTACCCAGGTGAGCTACCTGGATTGATCATTCTTTTCAGGAAAGAAGCTTGCAATTTGTCAGGCCACAAATTAGGCCAGAAACATATTGACAAGGGATCCTGCTTCCAAACCTTAAACAAAATCATTATTAATGGTTTAGGCACGTTTCAGAGAATCACATGTTAGCTTAACCCTTAAGTTCATACACGTCTTAATTGGCCTGGGGCCAATTCTGATATCTTCACAAATTGGTACCACCCAAGGTGACCGTACATTTTTTACATTTTTGACTTCCTACATGTCTCTAGTTTACATTTTGGTATGATAACCCTTTCTGAGACCCAGCTTAATTGATGTTATCAGCCGCTAGAGTCGGTCTCCCATCGACTTTCTATACAGGAGGAAAATAGCCAGAAAAGTTTTTTTTTCTGGGTATTTAAGTGGGATGTGAGGGGTCTAACTAGGGGTTTGGCATGATGCTGAATCCATTGCAGACATTTGTTTTGCACAAAAAACATTCAGTGGCCTAGAAATGGCCTCAGAAAACAATACACGTATGGGTGAGTATTCATGTTAGTCGGAGGCCTTAGGGTTTTCTTTCTCGTGCTAATCAGTCTAAAAGTGCAAAATTTTGCACAGATGTAGCTCAAGGCATGCTCTAATGATTTAGCTAGGGCGCCCGAGTCTGCGACATTCGGGGTCGCCACAGCGGCCAAATCAAGTTGGGCTCCCATCGACTTTAGTGATGAAAAGTGATGAGTCATCACTTTTCAGAGTTTTGTGGTTGCTGTGGTGACCCCGAAGGTCGCCGACTCGGGCGCCCTAGCTAAATCATTAGAGCATGCCCTGAGCTACATCTGTGCAAAATTTTGCACTTTTAGACTGATTAACACGAGAAAAAAAACCCTAAGGCCTCAAACTAACATGAATACTCACCCATACGTGTATTGTTTTCTGAGGCCATTTCTAGCCCACGGAATGTTTTTCGTGCAAAACAAATGCTTGCAATGGATTCAGCATCATGACAAACCCCTAGTTAGACCCCTCACATCCTACTTAAATACCCAGAAAAAAAAGTTTTCAGGGTATTTTCCTCCTGTATAGAAAGTCGATGGGAGACCGACTCTAGCGGGTGATAACATCAATTAAGCTGGGTCTCAGAAAGGGTTATCATACCAAAATGTAAACTAGAGACATGTAGGAAGTCAAAAATGTAAAAAATTTACGGTCACCTTGGGTGGTACCAATTTGTGAAGATATCAGAATTGGCCCCAGGCCTAAATAGCCTGTGTAGCCTGACTCTCTGAGGATGAGGACTTGATCATTTTCATGTTACACTATCAATTCTCTGATCCAACAAAAGATGAGCACATTGCATGGGAGAACAAAATAGAACGTGGGAAAAACAATTTGTGTGCGTGACTGCGTGTGTGTTTGTGCTCCTTACCTCCACCAAGACAGACACAGCAGCGTTGATGAGTATGACGATTAAGAGTTTGACTCTCCATTCAAAGGGGACACAGACAATCTAGATGGAGATGACAGAGAGATCAGTACATACTCATACCCTTAGGGGATTGTGTCTTTACTGTAGGCATGACTCTTAATGATAGGTTGGGATGCCTGTTCAGCGGGTTGGGGAAACGGGGACGAAAGTGCTACTGTAGCTGTGAATCTCTGCTTACATTATACTCTTTACGTGAAACGACACACTCGCCGTCTAGTGAAAAGAAGTTAAACATCCTCCGCAGGCCTACAGTGAGGGTTGGTTGGCAGTGAGCAGCGCATTACACAGGGGAGCAATGACTAAATTGGGAGAAACAGTTGCTAAACGAGTGTGTCTCCACGTACCTCTAGGAATTCGTCAATGGCGGCAACTGGGTGAAACATGATGAACAGCAGGAATGCATACAGGCTCAGGGCACAAAACACAAAGGGCCCTGGGAAACACACACACACACACACACACACACACACACACACACACACACACACACACACACACACACACACACACACACACACACACACACACACACACACACACACACACACACACACACACACACACACACACACACACACACACACACACACACACAGTATTAAACCTTAAGGTTTTGAGGTATTGCATTGACAATATATCCATTCCCCCAACCCTCACCTAAATGTAAACCCCTTGAAAGTCAGGACCACGAAAACGTCCTCATTCTGAGGGCGTTCCATCAGCTAAGCTTTCTAAACTTGAGGTTACAGGTTGGCCAATCAATCTCCTGAAAACATAGAGAATGTGTGTGATCTCCTCAGGCCCGTGGACTGACAGATACAGATATTCGTGGTTCTCGGAAGCTGAGACTTTGAGACTGTTTGGTCGGATGCTTTCTGAGTTACACCGGCCACACAGAGTGACACACAGGCAGAGATTTGGCCAATTATAGTATGTGTTGTAGATATCATCAAATACAAAAAAAAAATGTTTTAAAGGGATTTCCCATAATTTCCCATTAAAACACTTTTTTGCATTTGAAGACAGTGTGCAAGATGTTTTTTTTTCTTTTCTTTTTCAGTTTGTCAGACTTTTGTTTGCACCTGTCGCCTTTGTAGGTGTGTAAGAGACTTTCTTTTCACTGTATAAAATCAGCTTAAACAGTTTAATAACCCTTTACATTGGCTATCTGAAAATACATATCTACAATCTTATCTACAGTAAAACATATTACATACAAAATCACTAATGCATATTAATGTGGGGGTCCTTGCAGGGGTCATCACCATGTTGCTTGCGGCGGACATTTTTGTAAAAAAAAAAGTTTTTTGCCACAGACATACGAAAGGAGCAGACACTAATATTACCAGAAATACATAAAGACATGGCCCTGAATGACAATAACAGGTATGTAACTCTGAGAGCGTACAAATGGAACCAAATGGACCACATGTACACACTCAATGGTGGTCCTTGCAGTTAAAACATTTGAGAACGTACTTGTACTAGTGGAGTCAGAATGTGCCATAGTGTCGTAGTAAATCAGTGTCGTGCATATTCTGAAGAAGACCTGGAGACTTTGCGTTCAGTAACTTGGTCTTACGATCAAAATAACAACATTATAATGATGTGTAAGACAGAAAATCTAATATTTGCTATAGACAAGGCCAAGTCTCTGCCACGGACACATTATTTTGTCTGTGTACGGACATATTGATGACCCCTGGGGGTCCTTGGCATGATAAAGCTTGAGAAGCTCTGTCTTACAGTTCTTGTAGCTGGGCTGTCTAAAGGGCTTGCCCTTGGAGAAGACCACGGCCACGATGAGGTACTGGAAGCAGGACACGTAGAAGAGGCTGGTGTTCTCATAGTTCTGGATGTTGTGGTCGTCCACCTCAGTGGAGTTGAGCTCTGACACGTTGCTGTTGTCATGGGCTGAAGACAGGTTACATGCACTGGATGAAGAGCACAGAGAGATTCACATGTTAGATTGATCAATTTGGGCTGTGTAGAGTAACTTATATCACTTTATTATCAGTAAATGTATGGTCCTTTAAGCTGATCATACATTTACTGGCCCCTCTAGATATCCATATACTGTACAGCAGTGGTTCCCAAACCTTTTAGCTCGAGACCCAAAAGAAACATTAGACGTTTAGCAGATCTACAAGCTCAGAAGGCGTCACTTCGCACCATGCTGTGAGCTTGTAGATCGGCTATTTTCACTACTTCTTAAACATTTGTTTTCTAATTCATGGAATTTCTATTATTTTTCTTTCATTTCTTCATCAAAGTACTGAAAATGTTTTGAAATAATAATAATTTTAAAACAAAACGTAGGAAACAAAAAATTAAGGAACCTATAAAAATGTGTCCGCGACCCACTGTTTGGGAAACAGTGCTGTGTACAGTACATAGTCTGTTTCACATGCAGTATGCATTCAATCAGAGAGGTCAGAGAACATGGTCGTATTCATGATGCCTGTCTCTTTTTACCACTGCTTCCATGTGGGGGAAAAAAAAAAAATAACTGATCAACAATCCTCCTTTAGGGAAATCTTGAACTTTATGGAATCCAAACTACTGAAATCAGTCATGGCGATAACTTTCATCCATGAGGACATGTTGCAGGAATTGGACCGTACAGAACGTGTTCTCTGACATGGTCTCAAAGGGAAATGAGGAACTCACTCTGAGAGGTGCGTCCATTCCTCGTACCAGGGCTGCTGTTTGACCCAGAAGAAGGCGAACATCTGGAAGCCCAGACAGATGAGGATCTGGGTCAGCACCGAGAACAGCAAGGGTCCCGAGATCAGACCTGAGGGTGGGCGTCGCGACACCAGCTCCTTCCATGCTGGGTTCAGACTCACTGGAACGATGTGCGGAGGGAGATTGGTAGATGATGAAAATGATTAGGAGTAGCATTATGTGAACTGTATGTGAAATGTTAGCACAAACAGTAACCCAATTATATACAATTATGTAATTATAAATATTATTTACATTTCTTTATTCATTATTAACCAATTAAGACATGAGGAAATTCTACAAATGCCTTCTCAACAATACATCTCAAACTTTTTTGTGCCAAGGACCCCTAAATTGTTATGTATTTGGCTACGGACGTAAACACCTGTTTGATTGAACTGACCCATCTTATTTATTTTATTTTATTTTTTGGCTCAATAAAGAAGTCTAAACCATGGGCGTCAAACTCATTTTATATCATGGGCCAGACTAGGCTAAATGAAAATGCCTTTCCATGTTGTAATTATTCCCATAGGTGACACACAGACTGCATGAGGGGAAATTAGCTTGCCTTGTTGAGGCCCTGGACAGACTGATGGGTTGATCTGTCACACACAGTGGGTAGTTAGCATACTACTGAGAGCAGTACACACAGATACAGTACATAAGAAAATGTTATAATCCTGAAGGCTGGATTGGACTCCTTTGCAGGCCACAGATTTGACAGTACACACCGTTGATGTGCGTTTAGTTAGTCCTCCATAATGTAACACTACTGTAGCAATTAGAGAGTATAGTAGTTACAATCGTTTTTCTTTTTTGTACTTACTGGTGAAGACAATGAGGAGGATGATGGCGATGTCAATGAAGAGGAACTGGAAGTCTCCGAGGTTACTGAGGATCTACCAGAAACAGGGAAAAGAGAGGTCAAGGGTCTATCAGAGAAACACATCCTTTGTCATGTCCTCCAACATTTCCCTTAACCATTATCCTTGTCACATACGTCTTTATACAGGGTAGCTACTTCTCTTACTACTCTAAATGAACTGTAAAATGTGCTATTGTAAACAAATCCTTTCAGCTTTTTGTGTTCTTGCTGAGGTAATCGAGGCTCTTGCATTTTTTCCTTTTTTAAAACTTGGCTATGACCTTGGTCCTTCCATAGAAGTGGAAAGAGATCCCAAAGAGGATCATCCTCCTGTCTTTATAGGTGTGTCCAACATTCATGAATAGTCCCTGTCATTTTAATGTAAAGTCTTTTCATTCAAATGGGATCAGTTCATTGTTGGCTCACTTACAGTCTGTCTAGTATACAAAAAAGAGAGGAAAAAAAAGTAGTAATCTATAGAAAATAAGTCATTTTGGCAGTGAACTACTCCTTTATTTTATTTATCGTCTATAGTTATTTTTCATTACTCTTTTAATCTAATAATTTAACATTAACATCTTTATCAACAGGTGCATAATATGTTTTGAAACCAACTAAAACTTGGTTCACAACTTTGAATAATAAAAGAAAATCAAAGTAAAAGAATCTACCATATCAGCGTCCTTAGCCATCTATCCTGATAATGGTACAAAATGCACCGACAGTCGGACTGTCACTATTTGAGTTGTGGTTACGTACGGAATAAAGGAGGGTGACACTGATGTACTGGATGATGCTGTAGAGGGCCATGAACTTGAACACACAGAAGGAAGTGATGAGAGCAGCTCGGCCCTCCCTGTGGACAACACAAAACACACATGACCACATGGTCACCATTTTCATAATGGTATGAAGAATGTTGAATAGATTAGATAAGCAAACTGGTGCCCTTTGGAAATGGGAACAAAGTATAATAAAATGCTAATGCATTTTGATCAGAATGTCTTAATCCAGAAATGCCAATTTAAGTAATTAATTAAGGTTTAAATGTATTCATCCTATTCCACTTCAGTATCTACTTAAGAGTACCTGGATGTTTTGGAAGTAAGCAGTACTTTGTGGATTTTGTTCTATAATGTATTTCTACTTTGGAAAAGCTGAAATGATCAGCCTTTCTGTCTGTGTTGTAGTTATTTATCAATGTACAGTCAGCTACTTTAGAACTTTAGATTTGCACAATTTTGGTTAGATTGAAAAAGGTGTGGGATGGTAAAAAAAAAAGTCCCCAAATGCAAGCTTGAAGTTTGGTTATTTTCCCTATTTTTGCATGACACCATCATAAGACAAAATATAGAATAGGGCTTAATCTTTCCTAGAGATACATTGAGATATTGGCTCTGGTGAGCTGTAGTCGCACTGTACTGTACTGTGGCCAGAAGCAGAGTTCCATAATCCATACATCAATGCCACTATCACGGTATACAGACAACAGCGTGTATTATTCCAATTATACCATGCATGTGAAGATTTAATCTCATTCCTTTCAAGAGCATACAGATCCTCGTTTGGGTCAAATAAATAAACTGTTGTTCGGCACATTTAAGGCATTTTTTGTTGCAGGCTGGTCATTGGTATTACAATCATTGTCATGACAAAATATTTGACGATTAGCAAACCGGTGCTGGATGGTGGCTGTTGGCCGTTGCTAGGTAACAGGTATAATAAAAGGGTAAATACTACAGGAGTGATGCTTTTATGGAGATGCAGTCTAAACTCTGAATACTGATATTGACAACTAACCCTTAGTATAATACTATAATACTGATACTGTATATGATGCGATGGCAGTATGGTCACTTCTGCTGTACCTAATGAGGCTGGGAACACAGGAGATGTTGGGGGACTTGGAGGTAAACGGAGAGGCGACTGAAGCCTCCAGTTCCGACAGAGAGATGCCACCATGAGCCCTCTTCAGAGCCTGGAGAGGAACAGAGGATCATATACATGTACAGTAGGTTACAGGCCATACAGTAGCAGAAGTTCTACTTGTTTTGTACAAAACTGAACTGGTCTTGTGTTACAGCGTACTCATTTGCCTTGACTTATCTCCATGTAAAGTTCAAAGTAAAGTAAGATGTTTCTGCTGCCCTAATGTAGTAGTTTGCAGGTAAAATTCCTGAAGTGTAACAAATTAGCTAAGGCTGGAAACAAACGTGTATGATATGAATATGAGTGTCACATTGTAACTTTCATCCAAGGCTGGATCGTTGCATGTCGCATTCCAAAAATATTAGATCAACAAGCTTGTAATGTATTGCACTGTAATGTATCGTTGAGCTTGTTGATGAAGTATAAATCAATCAACGAAGTACAAACCAAGCTTGAAGAGGTAGTATACTTACACCGCAGTCATTGGCACCGTCCCCACACATGCCCACAAAGTAGCTATAGAGAGAGAGATAAGGAAGAATAATCAGGTTCCTTCACATTTTCATCGCAAAAGCTACCTTAACAAAAGTTAAAATGATGCACTTGTATATACTAATAAAATATGAATGACATGGCAGCATCCTGGAATATGCCTTCTAGATCTGAGATATTCTGTGCGAAAAGTAGATTTTGGCCTGAGGGTGGCGCCACAGCATAATTCATGGATTCACTTAATTACAGTTTTCATTGCATGTGCATTTTGAAATTCTGGCCTGGGGGGTGGGGCTAGCAGAGAGGCCATTGAATCCACAAAATCAGTATGGGCAATTATCTGGGGTGCATTTTGTGTGCACAGCAAAGTCTATGGCAATCCAGCTAGTAGTCTTTAAAGTATGTTGTAGTAACAAGAGAGGTTGAGGTAAAACAGGCTGAATAGCCAGACAGACTGACCGAGAGCCATCAGATCATTAGAGCACCGATGGCAACAATAAAGGAGAACTTATGTTGTAGGCTTCTCTCACCACAACCACATACTTGGCCTACACAAACTACACAGTAATATGCCTATTAATCAAACCAACAATCAATCAGCTGCGTCCACTACTTTTCACGTAGCAATATGATAAAATGGTTGATAGAAAGTATTGTTAACAGAACACTACATAACAGAACAGTGACAGTAGTACTCACTCTACACCCTGTAGTGCTTCTATCAGTTGGGTCTTCTGATCAGGGGCCATCCTGGCAAACACTGTTCCATGCAGGACCAGCTACACACAATACACATGCATGCACACAGTGTCAATTGCAACCCCTAAACTGCAATCACAACTGTGTTTACAATTTACATTGTTTAGAATTGCACTGTGTGCAATTCTGCGTTTCTATTCATCCCTTTTTGTTAACAAATATCTACAGTATAATGATTATAATAAAACATATTAAAAAAGGGATAATACAAATGTGTAAGCTCTAATAATTGTTAATGATGAATTAATTATGAAAGGTGGATGTCTATAGACAAATCCACAGAGTGCTGCCCTGCAGTTGCAGTGTCGCGGTACCGCTTGACACAGCAGTTATGATTGCCGCTCTGTGGATTTGGTAGGCTATACATTGTATCTGTAAAGCCTGTGATAATCTATGGCGAGTAAGCTTGACAAGTTTATTTACAGTAAGAGAATAATGTCACATTTTGCACTGTGATAAGGCATGTGCTCCAATAAGAGACTCTACTGTAAGGTTTTCTGTCCTGAATAGGGTGTCCCCTACCTTCTGGAGCATGTCTGGGAAGTGTTCGTCGATGACGGCGAAGGACTTTCCGCTCATGGCAAAGTGGTAGTGCTGCTGAGCCTTGGGCTCGTCCACATGACACACGTCATCCAGACTGATTGACACTTCCTGTCCGGGACAGATACAGTAGGGGTACAGATTAGAGAGCCAAGTTGAGCTGTGAGAAGATAACTTATTTAACCTCACACAATTCAAAAGTGAAACAGTTACATTTGACGTCCAAAATGAACCATGTAACTTTCCTGTTCTACCCTGGATTTGAACCTGGGTCTACTGCGCAAGTAATTAAATGTTTACCACAGATATAATATAAGAGTCAACCTGCTTGCTCAGGGGAGAAATTGAATTTTAACCTCCAGTTGTGTCAAACCAGATCTAAATGTCTCATTAGAAGAGCTGGGAGACCAAATACAGCCACCCAGACAAAATAGCCGGCTTGTTGTGTATACCGGTATGTATAATATTTTTACCAATTACTTGAATGCCAGCTTTAAAGAGTGATATGAAAACATGCTCACCGGGAGCGACTAGGGGTTCAGAGTCTTGCTCAAGGACTCTTCATCACTAACTCTGGGGGAGTCCAGGATCAAAATGGGAACACTTCTGGAACCCTCCGTGTTCTAAGATGGCAACTCTACCCACTGCTTATTATTTGTCCAAAAATAGAATAAAGAACCTGTGTTCCATTCGATACAATGGACGTCTGTCTGCATGCAGACATCACTGATACTAAACAGTGTCATCGCCATGGTAATAATGCCCAACTGACATCAACAAAGCCCAACTGACACCAACAAAGCCCAACTGACATCACTACAGTGCCCAAATTTGGAGATGATATCACAGACTGGCCTGGACATGGAACACCATATATGGGCATAAAAGGGTGCCAGCCATCTGCCCAACAGGCAACGGTCTGGGTTCTCCAACATTACTTCTGAGACTCCTACATTCAATCCCTCATCACACACCCCTGGGCACAGGACTTGTATATATATAAAAAGAAATAAGTAAAAGTAAATAAAAAAGTATTTGTATGACCTTCACATGCTTCCTCACCTCTAGTCGTGGCATCTTGTTGGGCTTGTCAGCGTATCTCCAGGTAATCTTGGCAGACTGTCCGTCTCGGGGGGGCAGGGCGTCGGCGATGATGACAGTGTCTTGGGGAGGGATCATCCCACAGTCTCTGGCCACTGAGATGGCGGTCAGCATGTTGTCCCCTGGATGAGGGAGCAGTGCAGAATGAGAAAGGTGTAACTACTGTGGTACTGTGCTGACTACAGTAACTGTCATGGCCTTTATGTCCTCTTCCTTACTTGCAGTTGGTCCAGAATGCTGCAGCTTGTCGTTTCAAGAGAAAGTTTCCTAGATTTCAACCTAATCCCATTTTTCTAATTGGAGGTCATATTTATAATATGGCTAACAACACCCTGGATGTTTTCTATACTCAAAGCTCACCTGTGCAAATTATAGAAAGGTACATCTAATGATGTCATCGACATTTCACTTTTCACAATTTACGATCAATTTTAAGATGTTATTGTTTGCCAACAGATCATTAAATATGCTACAGCAGCTCCCACCTCTCTCTCTGTCATTTTACAACCACACCGTCCACCAAGATCTCTCATAGCCGCCACGTTCTGGGTGGAAACCTTATATCTCCAAAACCGGTAATTTTTTATTGTTTTTTAAGACATTTTAAACATTTCAAAAATAGCCGATTTACAAGCTAATGCAGTGAGCTTGTAGGTCTAATTGACGACAAAAACAAGGTTGAAATATGGAGATACTGCCCAACGGTGACCATGCTTTAAACAGGTCTTTTATTGCATTGTTTTGAGGTTTTTGTTATATTTGATTGTACAGCACTGGGGTCAACTGTTGTTATTTAAATAAGGATTTGGATCACCAGAATCAGCGTGGGAGCTGGGCTGCCTCTGGGATAGAAGGCAGCTAACCGGATTATAGGAAAACACAGCCACATCCTATACAGTGTGTGTGAGTGTGAGTGAGCGCACGCGCCATGCATGTGGAGAGTGAGGAAAGACATGGCACTCTGACGCCGTTTAAATTAGGTTGACTACAGAGAGAGGCAGTGCGAAAAAGAGGAGGGAGGGAGAGTGAGAAGAAAAAAGGAAATAGCAAAAGAAATCTAATAAAATTAAGTGACAGAAAGAGAAAGAATGAGAGAGAGAGAGAGAGAGAGAGAGAGAGAGAGAGAGAGAGAAAGCGCATTAGGTGGACTTTAGAGCTTAAGCTGATTTTCAGACAGTTGAACTTTATTAGTTGACATTCCAGGAATAGCTGAATAAACACCCAGAATGAACCTGAGAAGAGCTTCAGAGCTCCCAGATAGAGTGATCTGTGTGTGTGTGTGTGTGTGTGTGTGTGTGTGTGTGTGTGTGTGTGTGTGTGTGTGTGTGTGTGTGTGTGTGTGTGTGTGTGTGTGTGTTCTCACCAGTAACCATGACAGTGCGGATATTGGCTCTGCGGAGGTCCTGCAGAACCGCTGGAGTCTCTGCCTTCAGTTTGTTCTGCATGATGATCAGACCCAGGAATTCCATGTTGGTCTCAATGTGGTCCCTGCCATGAACACACACTCATTAGAATCACCCAGTAATTATTCGCAACATGTCAAATACATTGCAATATGTTACAGAGAAAGATTGCAGTGCTCTGAAGTGCCTTCAACTTGTTGAATCGCAATCAACCCGTTTCTGAAGTTATCAAACATTATAACCAAACAGCGGCACGTGTGAGCGTGTACAGCTCTCAGGGATCACTCACGCACACGCTTTAAACATAAAAATTGCAGCGTTTTCGGCAGAAGAAAGTGAAGACTAGCCTAAAAACGAGACCTGTCTGCCATTGTAAAAAAAATTGCCCTCTGCTGATTTGGTCTGGCACTGCTCAGTAGTGATTGGATTTCACTCCCTCTGAAGTAGTGAGGGACCAATCAGGGCCCAGTATGCAAATGTGGGGTGGGTTAAAACCAGAGGCGACCTTGGAAATGCAGGTTCCACACAAAGATAACCAGACTAATATCTACGCAGCAATATTTGTCTGGCCATGCCAGGCTAAGTGAAGATCAGCTCATTGAAGCATTGACCTGTTTGGCCATTATATACTGTATACAGACACGTGTCTCTCTCTCTCACACACACACACACACACACGTAGGCACACATAGTGTAGTGATGCATGTTTTTAAAGAACTACCTTTGACACAGAGCATGAAATGAAATGAACTCATAAAAGCACTGCTCACTTCACACTGTGTGTGTTTTTAACTAATGCCCTATTTTATTCTCTGTATGACAATGTTTGCAAAAATAGCTACAATCGCACAAGATGTATTGTGATGTTCTAGATTTGCTTTCTTCCTCTTCTTTTCCCCCCCACCAAGGTTAAAGTGGTTAGGTCTGCCTGTGGCTCTTATAAATATTTAACCAATGGAAAGTATTACCAAGGACTTGTGACAAAATAACTATATTTTCCATTTCCTGAAAAGTAATGGTTTTGGTTATACACGGTCACCTGACAGTGACAATATGTAACAGGGTGACACTGAACTGGGGTGAAGGGCAGCTGTGATACCTGTTGATGTTCTGGACTTTGTGCCAGGTGAGTTTGGACTCGAGGCGGCGGTGTGCAAGGGCAATGACCCTGAAGCCCTGCTTGGTGTAGTCCTCCAGAACCTCTGCAAAGTTCTCTGGTACTGGAGAGGAACACAGAGAGACGCCAGGAATTAAAGACAAACACATGCAGGGAAATACTCATCTCAGAGGAGGCTGTATGAATGGGAAGCTGACAAAAGCTGACAGTCACACCTGAAAGAAAGAAGGGGTGGAAAAGGGACATTGTTTCTGTGAGATGATGCCGTTTCGCAAGGCAACTGTAAAAACGGAAACAAACGAGACGGTCGTTATGGTTGGAATGTTGAGGACAACAGTGTTTGTGCATGGGGGCCATACTGTAGCTGAATGGGTAGAAAGACCACATAGGAAACATTAGATCCCCAGTTCATGTCCCGGGCTATTTGCCAAAGGGTCCCTGAGCAAGACACCTAACCAGCAACTGTCCCCCCCAGAAGTAGACATCACGTGTATCGGAAATGCTTGCCTACACAATCCCTAATGAACCTACCAGTAGTGATCAGCAGTGACAAGGGACAAAAGTTGAGGGAATTGGTATAACAAAATGGAAAAGTAAGAAAGAATAACAACACATAATAACAATAACAACAACTTGTAGTTATGTTGACATCTCACCTGTCTCCTTCTTGCAGAGACTGGCCACCACCTCTGGCGCCCCCTTCAGGTATGCATCCATACGTTTCTCTCCCAGCAGGCGAGCCACCACACTCATCCTCTGGCACGCCGAGGAGAAGGGGAACTGGCGTACAATACCAATCTCATACGCCGACTGCACAAAACACACCAAAAATACACACTTTAATTTGACCTAAACTTTGAATGCACTGTATTCATTTCTTATATTAGATACATATTAGTACAACAGAGGAGAGAGAAGTGACAATGACATTTGGTGCTCATCTGAAGTCCGATTGCTGTGACCATATCGCTTTGACTAGTTGAGCTACCAAGAGACTCTCATCCCATAAAGATTCACTACTCACTAAGTACTTTCTCAAATTGTTGAATTTGTCCAAAAGGTTAAACAAAAGGACAAAGTAGGTTTAAAGAGAAATAAGGAAGAATTAGCGGCGCATGGTCAACAAAAGGAAGTGGGACACTTACCGACAGCTCATACAGTTCCTGAAACGACACAAGAACAGAGCATGTGATGAGAGCGTGACATTCTGGTCTAACAGCAAAACCCAGTGCAGTGCCGAGACATGACCTGGTCTTAAAGTTGAGGTCATCCCAAAGATTTGCCAACTCAAATCAGACAACTTGGATTAAGGTAGATTCTTAAAAATACGTAATCAAAAAGGGAATAACCGCAATCAAAATAAATGTCAATCTTATTTTAAAGCAGCAGTCACAGAGACGTGCTTGTTCTGTGACTGCTGCATTGAAATAAGCTTGAATTTGATGGTGTATATTCCGTCTTTACTTGGCTTTACTTTCAAGACACTGAACCACTAACTGCTCCCGATGAGCAGGTTGGTGCCTGCCTTGCATGGTTTCCATCAGTGTGTCAATGTGTGCGATTGGGTGAATGTGAAATGCAGTGTAAAGAGCTTTGGAGAAAAAGCGTTATATAAATGCTGTACATTTACCATATCAATGAAGTCCATTTACTTGTAGTTGAAGTCACCAAGGACTGAGATTTGTTCTATGCATTTTGGTGCTGTTTTGCTGTATTCCGCTGTGATGTGTTGCTAGCCTATCATTAATTCAATGAAATACATGATACAGTGGAATTTGGTTCTAACCTATCATCTATGGTAGATAACATTTCTAGCAGGTGGTGCTTTCTGGGTTTGTGCATTGCTGAGTTGTGCATCTGTCTGCTCGTACTACTGTGCTGCATTCACTTGAGCTGTAACATAATAAAGTAAATCAATGCAGGCGTACATTTGTTGCTTTATCTTGTTCCAAGGTGACATGGTTTTAGAAAACGAGACCTGTTCTTTGTTTTTCATCTCTGCACCAATCTGTAACTGATTTATCATCTTGGTATTGTATTGTCATTTTAACCTCTTCATGTTGTCATTGTGTGTGTACTGTAACAAATATGCAAATATGAATGAATACTATTAATTATCTCAGATTTTGTCCTGCCGACTATGCTGTCAAAAATAAACTTTCATTTTAAAATATGAGACAAGCATTCACATTTTGGTGAATCTGTACAAAATAAAACATGTTTAGAGCATATGCATTGGGTTCACAATGGAAAAAAAATCAAGTGATATCTATAGAATATCACCGGTTGCTTCAGTGATTTTAAAGAAAATATTACATATTATCCCACACTTTGTGTCTGTATTTTGAGTACACATGCAGCTGTAGAAATTATGTAAAAACATCATGGTTATGAGCTGTATTTAGACAAAATAAATGTACCGCATTTTAGAAGAGAGCTTCATCTCCCTACAAATTCCGACCCACCGCAACAGCGTACCCACCGCCCAAGTGGCAACAGACGCTTTCCGACACTCATGGTGTTTAATGCATTTATTTTTGATAATTGAATTACTTCTTCAATCAACTGTTTCACCCCTAAATTGAAGCGAACTAAGCCAAACAGAGTGTGTGTGTTAATACGCACCATGTCCTGCTCTGTGGAGACAGCGGGTTCGGGGGGTAGCAGCTGTTTGGGGGGGCGCACCACGGTGGGCATGATGCGGTTATGGAGTGCTGTCTCCTCCTCAGTCGCTTCCTCCAGGATCTGAACAGACGAAGGGAGGGACCAGAATGTTGACTTGAGGATTACACAGGGAGCATACTGAAGACTACTTCATTTTATATCGTCAAGGTCAGGGAGAAACCTTGTATCTCCAAGTTTCAAATTTGTATGTTTTTTTTTTTTCAGAAACTAAACCCCTACTTCATCATACAAAAGTGTAGCACAAAAGTAGTGAAAATAGCAGATCGTCTATTTTCACTAGTTTTAAATCATTTTTAAGATGATAAATACACAAAGAACGGTTTTGGACCACCCGACAATGACGATTTTCATTTTGTGTTTTGTCACATCCTTCTCCGAAGCCTAAAATGTCCAGGAAACATGTATATATGTTTTCTTCATATATCTAAGAGCATAGGTTTTGCCAGCAGAGTGGCAACAGTGGAATAGAGCAGCATGATGCTTCAGCACCTTGCTAAAGGGCAGCAGTGACCCCCCAGGACAAAAGTCCCATCAGAGAAAGCCCTAGAGACCGTCCAGGACAAACAGGCCCATTAGAGAAAGCTCCAGGGACCAATGTGTCTGCCCTTGGAATGCTGCCAAGTCTCGTTGTCAGAAGAATAGTAAATGAAAGGCATTCTTGTTGGCTTAAGTGCTAAACGTTAGAAACAAATGCTGCTCTGTCTGAAGCACGTGTGAGAGTGAAGGGTAAAGGAATCAGGACCAGGGTCCACATCAGTTTATCAACATGTCTTTTTCATTTTATTACGTGGGTTTTTGCTTTAATTACAAATTACCATAGGACAACTATTCATTCTTGAACTCAACAGGCCTGAATCTTTCTCAAATGTCTAGTCCAGATATGAAAGCGGCGGGGTGAATGAATTGTTTCACTGTAGCCAGTTGATTGCATTAATTGTAACATAAAAATTGTCCTTGGCTTTAGTACAGTACACACACACACACACACGCACGCACGCACGCACGCACGCACGCACGCACGCACGCACGCACACACAAACAATGTCCCAGGCCTCACCCAGCCTGTGGCTTCAAACATCTTGAGGTCGAGTGGGTCTCCAGACAGCTGTCCTTCTATCTTGGTGAGGGAGTGGCAAGTAGCCATGCAGGCCACAAACTGAGACTTCACCAGGCTCTCCTTGTATGCATTCTCCTCCGACAGGTGGAAACTGAGCAGAGAGCAGGAGGGAAAAGAGAAGATGAGGCAGAGAAAAAGACACAGAAATAGTAACTGAAAAAGATAATTATGAAAAATGTTACTTGATTACAAAGATCCCATTCCTGATATGCCCAATCATGTCATCTAGATTTTTTTTTAAATCCAAAAGTTAATCATCTGTTCAAACAGCCATGACCTTGACCTTTAACAATTTATTTGAGGGTCATTTAACCCATTAAGACCTGACCTCTACAAATGCCTTCTAAATCAGTCGTTCTAAAACTTTTTTTTACATTCATCTGGAAATGTTTTGTGCCAGGGAGCCCCAGAAGAGAAGATTTGTGTTTAAAAACGTTCAAAAATAGTAAATGTACAAGCTCGCAGCACGGCATGAAGTGACACGCTGTGTGCTCGTACAGTATATCTGTGTGCTATTTTTGAGAACCAACAGCAAAACCATATCAAATATCTGTTTATAAAGTCCAAAACACAGATCATGTGGGGCTTTAACGTGTTTTCTACCGTAATCGGTCCAGTAACTTCCCAAAATATGTCTATAGAAGTAAATAAACTTTTTAAACACTTAAGGGCTAACCGGCTCACGCATGCATGTGAATGAGCTCCAGTTGAACCCTACGGGCACGCCTATGTGCATTCACTCATGCATGTGCTGTGTTATTTTTGTCTTCTGTGTGGATATTTTGGAAATGCATTTAAATTCCATTCATCAAGTTATTTTTGGATTCTTCATTAACTCATACCTCGCGATCCCCGTAGAGACCGTAGATTTCCCGCTGTACCGCGCTGCCATGCCCGTAGAGCCCGCAAAGTTTAATTAGCTTTAATCATTATGAAAGGATTAAAAGTATTAGCGCAGATTTTCGCTGATTCTGGCTCTTTAGGCCCGCCCCCCTAACTGTATCCGGTCATTTCCGGTCTGGACCGGATCCAGCTTTCCGTATCCAGTCTGAGCCTGGGCCATAGTCCCGCCTCCATTGGTTTACTGTGTAACAGAAGTGGAAGCTACTGGGCGATGGAACGCTCGTTTTTCAATCTGATTTTTGCGTTTGGAAACTTTGATCCAGTCTCTCCACGCCTGGATTATGATCCCCGCACATATCGTGCGTTTTGTGCGCGAACGTGTCCACGTGTTACCATAGCGCACAGTTGGCTTTTTTCAATGCTTTTTCATGTAAACACTGGCTGATAAGCAGAGATACAGCGTGGCAACGGATATGTCTTGGGGTTTTTTGTATTCGAAAGCTTGTCACCGAGTCTACACGTCTACTAGATGAGTCGCGCACAGATTGTGCACGATGCGTGCGCGTGCCCACGTTAAAAGGTAAGGACAATTTGGCAGCTGCTTACTACAGCTATGTTTAAAATGGCAGAGAAAAAGTTAAGGAATGTTTTACAAACAAAAAAATAACCAACATAAATAAAGTAATTTCTTGGGTGAAGTATGCCTTCAAGGAAGGGCACAGTTCTGTACTTTATTGGTTATCTAGTAGTTCACCATCATACCTGCCATTCTCTGCTCTCTGTACGCCCCATAGGTCAAGGCCATCTTCAGTCAGAGTTCCAGTCTGATTGGACAGAAAGACAACACACGTCATGATCAACCACTTCCTCAACCACACTTAATCAACACAAACACCCACAACACTGGTCACTTAAGAGCTAATAACCACTGAAAACGGCTGAGAAAATGTACTGTATCTGTTGTGCTGTAAAGTTACTCAACCGCTTGCCTCCAAACCTAGCGCCACTTGAGCCCTATGTACTTTGTGGGATGATAAATAGGGAGCATTTTGACTTTTATTTCAGATTGAAAGTTGTTAGCGTCTCCATATATGGACACAACAGTTACCATTGCCTCACAACGCCAATGTCCATATTTGGGCAGAATCTGCTCGCCCACCACAGATATATAGACCTTTCCCCTCATTTCACTGTCAAATGTAATCACATACATTACTTGAATAATTCCCCTTGAATATAGGTTCTATATCGTCGTTGTCGGGTGGAAACCTCGTATCTCCAAGTTTCAAATTTGTATGTTCTTTCGCAAAGCAAAGCCCTGCTTCATCGTACAAGGCCGTCGCACAAAAGTAGTGAAAACAGCAGATCTACAAGCACACACTAGTTTAAATCATTTTTAAAATGGAAAATGCAAAACGAACGTTTTTTTTGGACATACAAGGTTTCCACCCGACAACTACGATATACTGATCTACAAGCTTGCTTGGGGGGGGGGGGGGGGGGGTTATTATGAAAATGATCATCCCTTGCAGCCCTACAGACCAACATTTCCTAATAAGGTGCTGGTGTGAGAGTCTCCACACCTTGTCGAAGCAGACGAGGTTGAGCTGCCCACAGATGTTGATCCTCTGAGGGCTGATGCAGAAGATGCCGATGCGTTTGAGCCTCCGCTGGGCGTAGACGATGCCCGCCGTCATGGCAGCAGGCAGCGCTGGGGGCACTGTGATGGTGATGATGTCCAGCGACTCTATGACGATGGTCTTGGCTGGCACCTGGCAGGGTACATACACACATTTAACTGAAATGTTTTAAAAATATATATATTTCGCTTTGTTTATTGGCATATAATAGACCAGTGTTTCTCAAACTTTCACATTTTAAGGTCTCGTCTTAAAGGAGTAGTTCACCCTCAAAATGACTTTTTTTCTATTGATTACTCATGCCATGGAGTACAATAATATTTTTTTGTATTTGTCGCATTCCTAAGACAAAAATGTGACCCAAATGCATGGCCTTGAATGGCGACCCAAATGAATGGCAGTGGATGGGGAAACCGTCAGGGTACTTTTTTTTATAATATTATTGAACTCAAGTCTCCATGGCGTGAATAATCAATAGAAAGAAAAGAAAAAACATTGTGGGGGTGAACTACTATCCTTTAACTTTGACAGAGTACATAAATAGTTCCATTTGTACACTGCCAGAGTTACAGACTTGTATGGGTCAATTTCCTAAAAGGAACCCACAGTCCCTGGAATCCACTGTGAGAACCACTGGCCTAGAACGTCACAAACTCACAATTAACTAACAAAAGAAATACCAGATAGTGGGATCAATAAGGACTCGGATCGATAAGCAGTATCGATAAATTGATCAATATATCAATAAAAATTAACAATCTCCATCCCTGGTGGCTATGCCCTGGATGGTCGCTGCATTAGTTGTATTCAGTAGCAGTAGTCAATTGTACAAGCCTTCCCCCATTTACTGTGTTTTGAGTGCAACCGAGCTAAATCTACCCTGGGGCACTTTTAATGTAAGCTGTTCATCTAGCCACAAATCGACTGCAGTGTGCCACCAATACAGTCTAGCAGAGGTCAGCCAAGCGCCTAATGCAGTGTGCTTCTCTATTCTGTAGAAATATAACTGTCTGCAACCTTACCAATGTTATTTCCATTACTGTATGCTAATTATTCCACTAGACATTTTGGCGGTCGTTTTCCAAAAATCTTTATTTATTTCATTTCAACCATCTAATTATTCTATTTTGCCAACATGTATCTGATAGATGTCTGTTAATTACTCACTGTACGGTTTGCATTTACCCGGTGCCTCTGTCCCTTTTATACATCAAGGATTATCAAGTGCGAATCTCACTATAAAATCACCCACAGATTGCTGTTTTTTAAATCCTTCCAATTGATCAATTCAGCAGATTCCAGGTGCCTTACCCCATTGGTGATACTGAGGACAATGGTATAGATGAAGCCAATGCCGGCCACCGCCACGAGGCAGAGCAGAAAGAGGTAGGCATCGCGGTAGAGTTTAAAGTCCGTAGGTTTTGGGTAGAGGATGGAGCGCACCAGTTGGCCCTTGGCTGTGCTGAAACCTGCAGGGGGGTGAGGTAGAGGAGGAGGTCTAATAGTTTGTTTGAACACAATAAAAGGGGAAATAGACAACATTCAGCCACTAGAAGTCACTCCGAAATTCGCTCCTATATTCGGCTGAAAAAACGCAGCAGTGTGCAACCAGCTTAAGTGTGTACTGTGTATGCCTAGTCCACTCCACACTTATTTGATATGAAACTATTTGTCGTCTGGGATTTTCAGAGATTGTAATATTGTGACATGCCATACTGTAAGGCAGGGTTCCCCAATTAGTTTTCCCCAAGGGCCGAATTATGTCTAGGGTACCAAGCCAAGGGCCACAACATTGCAGGGGGCGACGATGGCGTTCCCACTGCTCCAGCGACAGTTTTCGTCGTTGTCAGGTGAAAATCTTGTATGTTAGTTTTGAATGTATCATTTTAAAAATGATTTAAACTAGTGAAAACAGCCGATCTACAAGCACACAACGCCTCGCACTGCTGTTTTCACTACTTTTGTGCGACGGCCTTGTATGATTTGCGAAAGAACGTACAAATTTGGAGATACGAGATTTCCACCCGACAATGACGATATACTAGTGTTGTTGCTGCTCTTATACCACCATTATTACTGGGGTTGGTGTGGGCCAGACAGTAGCCCCCCGTGGGCCGCAAATGGCCCGCGGGCCGCCTATTGGGGAACCCTGCTGTAAGGGCAGGCAAATACAAGCACACACTCTCAAACACAAACACACACACACACACACACACCTGTGCGGACTACCACAGCCTTGACCAGCTCTCCGGTGTAGAAGCGAGTCTGGATGACATGCGTGCCACAGAATAGAGTGTGTCTCTTGTGCCCTTCAGTGTTATAGACCTGATCCCCCTCTGAACCCTTATCCGCCGGGGATGGGTTGGGAAGATTGGTCTTTGTGACTGGAACACTCTCACCTGCAGAGAGGCAAGGAGGGGGGAAGAGAGATTGTGTTACACAGTATTTATAGCAGTGGTTCTTAACCTTTTCAGGCCGCGACACCCCCAAATAATCATATTTTAACCAGGGACCCCCCCATCCTGACAAACACTACAAGTTGAGGCATTACATTTTGTATAACATGGTTCTATTGTGGCTCTATCGTGAAAATAGCCAATCTACATGCTCAGATCTGCTATTGTAGATCTGCTATTTTCACAATTTCTACCTCTAATATTTGACAATTTGTCCAATGTTTAATTTGTCATGTTAGAGGTAAGAAAAAAAAACAATATAGCACATTAAAGTTAATCATCAGGGGACCCCCAAAATTATTTGGCGACCCCTCTGGGGGTCCCGACCCACAGTTTGAGAACCACTGATTTATAGAGCAGTTGAAGAGGAGAGTGAAATGTCATGGAAGGAAGAATATGGAGCAAAGGATGGTGTGTGTGGCACTGCTGGCACAGATAATGAGCTGGACTGGAACCTCAAAATGTACTTGTGTAAAAGTACAAAGGTATTGGCATCAACATATACTTAAAGTACCAAAAGTCATTATGGAGAATGTTATCATTATGTCTAAAATGTATAAAAACGGCAGATCTACAAGCTCACACTAGCTGCGGTATACATGACAGCTTCATTCCAATCTGATCTAAATAAACCCGATTGAAGGTATTGGATCAAGTGTTTACATGGGGTGAGATCAATCCGATCTGGTGTTTACATGTGCCCACTTTTAAATCGTGTTGTGATCGCATTTCCCTGTATCCATTAATAATAATAGTAATAATAATGGATGGAGCCTAATGCAAATGCACAGCCCCACCAAAGTGAAAAAAAAGCTGCAATGCTCTTTTAATTAGATTATTGGGGATGCGTGGTGTAAAGTAACTAAGTACATTTACTTAAGTACTGTACTTAAGTACAGTTTTGAGGTATTTGTACTTTACTTGAGTATTTCCAGTTTTCACTACTTTTACTTCTACTCCACTACATCTCGGATCCAAATATTGTACTTTAACTCCACTACAATTATTTGAAAACTTTAGTTACTAGTTACTTTGCAGATATAAATTATTATATTATTAAACATACATTAATGCACTTTAGCCCTAATCTATACCTTAGCTATTTAAAAATAGCCGATCTACAAGCTCACAACGCGTCGCGATGTGACGCGTTGTGAGCTTGTAGATCTGCTATTTTCAAACATTTTGTACTTTTACTTTTGGTACTTTAAGTACATTTTGATGCCAATACTTTCGTACTTTTACTCAAGTACATTTTGAATTCCAGACTTGTAACAGAGTACATCTACATTGCAGTATTGATACTTTTACTTAAGTACAAAATGTGAGTACTTTTTCCACCAGTATACACATGTAGGCCTGGCCTATCATTATTATAATCATCATCACGTCACAATCCATATTTGCGCCTGACGGCCCATCAACATAATAGGCTTCATGGACAAGTGCATTCACGATAATAAACAAAAAGTCTGTATAGTTAAATACTTTTAAAATCGACTCTTATATCCCCTTAACCCAGTCCCCTTTAAATATTAGGCTATTTATCTGATGAAGGATATAGGATAAAGGATATTTTGCTGGTGGTTTCTTAGGTTATTTATGATCGCAAGAAGACAATTAGTTATTGGCCAGGTCAATCTGACCTGGTAAAAGACACACAGGACTCGACAGGAGGATAGTTGAACGGGAAAGGGTAGCGTCCAGTTGTGCTAGAATCTTTCTCTTTCTCACACTCCACACGTACAGTACCTACAGGTCCATTTAGTGAGTTTGCGCTTGTGAAGTTTTTGGGTTGGTCTCTCTCTCTCTCTCTCTCTCTCTCTCTCTCTCTCTCTCTCTCTCTCTCTCTCTCTCTCTCTCTCTCTCTCTCTCTCTCTCTCTCTCTCTCTCTCTCTCTCTCTCTCTCTCTCTCTCTCTCTCTCTCTCTCTCTCTCTCTCTCTCTCTCTCTCTCTCTCTCTCTCTCTCTCGTGATTGTTTTGCGTGTGTGTGTGTGTGTCTCGCGCGTCTCTCCCCTCTCTGTCGCGCTCATCAGCAATATGCTTCATGTGCTTCGCTGAAAGAACATGTCACATTCTAATCGGGTTAGGTGTATACATGGAAGGATTTTCCTTTTGATCGGGTCGTAAAATAGTTTAGACCACCCCTCTGCATCCGAACAGAATTTAAATCGTGTTGGTTTTGATCTGGTTTATTTAGGTGTATACATGCAGAATTAGATCGGGTTTATCTAAAATCTTGTTTTTAATACGATTAGAAGTGTGCATGTATACGGGGCAGCAATTTTCAAATAGTCTAAGTTTAAATAGGGCTTAAGTGGTTCATTTATGTTTTGTAAAAATAATCCAAATCGACAAACTAACTAGTAAGTATAATATTTGTCTCTTGAGATGTAGTGGAGTAGAAGTTAATGTATAGACAATTGAAAATACCCCAGTAAAGAAAAAGTACCGGTACTTTCAAGTTCAAACTGTACTTACAGTAGGTACAGAACGGTATGCATGTTATATATACATGCATTGACTGGATGAGCTGCCAGGATGCACAAGAGAAGGGTACTGTTGGCTAACATTAATATTAATATGGTGCGGGGCTGAGCAACACTTTAACATTGTCATGACATTGATCTACTTTTTACCTGACTAAGACGGTGAGATCTGCCAATACATTAAGAGGAAGAAATGGAGGAGGTAGAGTAGGGATGTATGTGTGTGTGTGTGTGTGTGTGTGTGTGTGTGTGTGTGTGTGTGTGTGTGTGTGTGTGTGTGTGTGTGTATGCTTGTAGTGTAGTCCTGTAGTAGTACTCATGGTCGTGCAAATGCTGATAAATCTTTGCTGACTGCTTTAAGTTTGTCCACTTTGGCAGATAACCAACCAGGTGCTTTTGTACCCTAAAAGCCATTTAGTGAAATCCACCAAACAGAGCATCTGCTACATGGGAAACAGTACACACACACACACACACACACACACACACACACACACACACACACACACACACACACACACACACACACACACACACACACACACACACACACACACACACACACACACACACACACACACACACACACACACACACACACACACACACAGTACAGTACAGTACAGTAGCAAAGGAACTCGGGTTCCATTCCTGCTGTTTTGTTTGTTTTTAGGAACACCGCAGATACAGTCTTATGATAAACAGATAACTGGGTTAACTGCAAATCCATTGTGATGGCTATTTGTGGAAGCTTTGTTTTCAAATTCTATGTCCACCTTTCTCCTTCATTGCTCTGTAAAGTGGGTTCTTATAAAACTCTGCACTGAAAATGGATTTCAAAATCAACTCGAATTCGACTGGAAACATTTTAAGAGCCTGGGTGAGAACTTCAAAACACCAAGGACTGGTCAAGGGCTTCAAACATTTGAAACACCTTAAAGTGGTAGTGCATGCCTCAGTGTTAATTCAATCCCAACGAGTCCACAAATGGAACCAAACGGACCCCTCATTTAGGTAATTAACAGCGAAAATGTACTATGTAGCGAAAGACACAGAGTGGAAGGAAAACGGGAGCGTCGAGCTCTAACCTGTGAGCATGCTTTCGTTGACGATGCAGGTGCCGCTGACCAGCACGGCGTCGCAAGGCATGATGGTCCCGTTGCTGGGTATGACCATGATGTCACCGGGGACCAGGTCTGTGGACATGGCCTCCTCGATCTCTGTTGGGGTGGGGGGGGGGTAAGGTAACAAAAATCACAGTGATGAAACAAAGATGGAAACCAGAGAAGGGAGGGGCAAAGTGTGGGATGCCAAGCAAAAAAGACAAATCAAGCAGGGTGGAAGGACAGGTGAGGAAGAGAATGGATAGAGGGGAGGGGGGGGGGAGAGAGAGAGAGAGGTATTTTGTGCGTCAGAGCCCCGGAATCTTGTTCAGCACATCAGTCACACCTCTCTGAGCAGTGAGAGAAAGAGCTGAGGCATCATATGCACCCACTGCACCACACACACACACACACACACACACACACACACACACACACACACACACACACACACACACACACACACACACACACACACACACACACACACACACACACACACACACACACACACACACACACACACACACACACACACACACACACACACACAGTGCAAAAGCATTTATCCCATGCTGGATCCCCACATAGTATAAATCAGCCATACTGCATGTATATCGAGTCTGAGCTCATGTCAACTCTCTGGTTTAGATTGGAGCAGCCCCTCCCCCCACAAAATTTAAAATACAAAACTAATAAAACACAAAAATACATATATAAATGCAAACTCAATAGTGTATGATCTTGCTCCTGTTAAAATAGTCAGACATTCCACTAAGAAATAGAAAACGATGGAGTGAAAAAAGGCACGCTGACAAACCGTTGTTGGCTCGGCAAACGGACACGCGGACAATACTGTGAGCTGCCACCATGTCATGAAGCATGATATATTGCTGCAGAGGGAGAGAGAGAGGGACACACACACAGAGAGACAAAGAGGAGACTGGGTCAAACTTCTGGAAGATAATGTAATATATTCACAACATATGCAAACTTCAAATGGCTTCTCTGTTTTCCTTGAGTGTTAGAATCCCTACTGCCCCTACACACTCTCTCTCTCCATCTTCGCCCACCACCTATGTGATTGTAAGGATGTTTTCTTCTGTGTGTGTGAGAAAGAGAGAGAGAGAGAGAGAGCGTGTGCATGTGTGTGAGAGAGAGTTGTGGGGCGAACTAATGAACCCAGGGGTAACAGACCATGTGCAGATGGGTCTTTATGCCGTGCTGAATGGACCTGGATTAGACTGGGTGTGGGGCGGGGTATGGTGGTGGATGTGTGAAGCTGGCTTAGACCCGCTTGGCTCAGCTTGAACTGGCTTGGACTGGTCTCCTGTCTTCACTGAGTAATGTTTTACATAAAAGAACAGAATGGCAGAGGGGACCACACAAAGGCTCAGCCCTGGACATTATAGTATTCTATTCACAAATAGTTCTTCTAGTTTGTTTTACCTTGCTTTGGGATACCAGCTGGGTGGGGTGATTATGGTGCATTTATACATGCCACAGTAGTATATAACCCAAGTATGCTATCTGACCTGGTGTCTGTACTATACTGTAGGTAGCAGTGATGTGTGGTGGGTTGTGTGTTTTCGTGTTGAGGCTCCAGCTACGAGTTATTTCCCTGTGGTAATGGTATCAGTAGCTTTCATTTACAATAGGCCTAACTTAAATTGAGACGAACAGTAAGTTGTATGGGGGATTTGGGCAGGTTGTCCTGTATGATGAGCTTGTAGAAATCAGGCTTTAGACTGAACCAGCCCTGGTTGTATTATTGACTTCACCTTTTTAATGGTGTACAGAGAGGTAGCTATGGATATGACCGACATGAAGACGATGGCCATGGCGTAGTAGTAATACTCATCGGCACTCCACAGGATCACACTGAAGAGCTGGAAGATGTAGAAAGGATTGAGGACCTGCAGGAGGGCAGAGCAAAAGGAGATGAAGAATGATGATTACGAGTAAAATTCATAGAAATGTCTTGGTGCCAGTCCACCGTAGACAAAGATACAATGGCCACTTAGAAACTGTTTACTTGCAGTCGCACTGCAGCAGAACTTGAATAAACAAAAAAGCTGAGAGGAGACATATCTTTATGAATGGATTATCACATTTGAGAGGCATCACATGGAACAACGAGCCAATTTTACAATCTGCACCTGTATCTCTGTATCATTGTCATTTATCATTTTTATGTATTTATTTGTTTATTTGTCTGGACTGTGGACTGTCCCAGTCTCATATATAAAAAAATGTGTCCTCATTAACATGACTTTTATATTCATTGTCCTGCAGACAATGAACGAAAGTGGGAAGTAGCGGTAACGACAGAATAAAGACACTGTGGGAGACGAATAGACTGTGGATCAGCTTCCCCTCAGGGTGTTGGAGATGCTACTACTGTATGTGCATTACTAATGCAGATCCTGTTAATCCAAAAATCTGACTGACTGTCTGTCTGCGTAACACACTGACTGACTGACAATGATGACACTGACAACTAAATCCCTTCACTAATGAGGCATGTCAAAAATGCACAAAGTACCGTAATGTTTTTTTTCTCTTCCTTTGTATTTGTTTTTAGGAACATGTGCACATGGCACCCTACAATGGATCATCAAAGTACTTGACAGCACATGTCACTTTATGTCATGTGTACTCATGCCATGACTGTGTACATTTATGTCATGTGTTTTTCCTTCCAGAAACTACGATTACATACAACTCTACTGCCACAGTATGAGTTCTCGATGAATCATATAATCCTCCCTTGTCCCACACAGAGCTGTACATCTTCACAGTAGATGAGTTGGCAAAGTGCAGTACGTGACCATAAAAAAACCTCCTGGTATGATGCCCACTTTAACTACTCTGTGATAAGACAAATTCCAGTTCTTAGCATTGCCTTTTTCCCACAATGCAATTGGAAACATTAAAAGCAAAGTATCAAACTAGCTTCTAATTATAGGTTTGAAATTCCAGAGTAACAGCTGAGTGTGTAGTGTTGTGCAGGGCCCCACCTCTTTGATAAGCAGCTTGAAAACGGAAGGCACTTTCACTGCAATCTCATTCACTCCAAAGAACAGTCTCCTGTCAAGGGTCAGACAGAGAGGAGAGTCAATTACACACAGAGGTCAAATGTCACAGTTTACACACCCATCAAATGTAACGTAACTCTCAGTAAAGTTAAAGACTTTCTCATTAAATGCCATGCAGAGTTGAAGAAGTTATGTAAACTGTCAAAGCCCGGAAGGCTATTATCAGTAATCCAAAAATAAATATTTATACAGGTTACCTCATGAAACTATCTATGTGAAGTGTATGGCAAGTGTTCATGACCAGTCAACCGGTGCTGTACAACAGAGGTTCTTGAACATGTTTGACTCAGGGCACCTTTGTAAACAACATTTTCATCCATGGCACCCCTGAATTACATTGTTACTTTATAGCACCGTACATTTATGTCATAATACGGTATGTGCATATGTCAATATAAAGGAAACTTGAGAGAATATCCGTTTCCATTATAAGATAGATTGAAAATAACTATCTACTTGTTGTTTATCCCCAGCATCCCTATTCTGGGGGGAAACATTTGTCGATCTACAAGCTCACAACGCGTCACAGCGAGACACGTTGGGAGCTTGTAGATCTTCCATTTTTGTCAAAGAGATTTGGCGTAGACTGAAAAGGTCCGTTTTACAAAGTAAATTATTATAAACGTATTCTGCGGCACCCCTGGACTTGTGTCACAACACCCACTTTGAGAAACCCTGCTGTACAAAGTATTAACACTAGTACCAGTACTGGTGGAGTTACCTGTACTCCTGTTGGTTGCTGGACAGCCCTGTGTTGTGCTCCGAGTGTAGGGAGGAGCAACTTAACCCCCGATCCTCCAAGCCTCTGAGGTCACAAAGACAAATCAATGTTATGGATTTTACTTTTTTTTTTGCCAATTTTCAACTATAACAAATTCTACCTCCCATTCTTTTCCCAACTTGCCAAAATTGATAATTATGAATCTCATCTCATCTCAGGAGAGACTACATGTCATCTCAGAATACAAATATTTAGTACCACACACATTAATATGTTTCCACACCCATATAAACACCCACTGTAACATAGTTAAGTTCAGTTTGGCAAATGTCTAGATTAAAAGAAAATTCCTATGAACCGAGGCAGCTAAATATACTTAAGGTTAATATATCATACAGCCTTAAAATCACTGGAATAATTATACAAACAAGTACTTAAATCTGAGTCAAGAAACCATTCAGTTGCATAGAAGTATAATCTGCTTAGCTGGAAAAACCTCATCAAATATAAGAAAGGTCTACCTACTGCCTAGTTTATGAGATTATGCATGGTTTAGCTCCCTCTACTCTGTCTGGTTGCATCAACCTCAAATCTAACGAGCTACAGTATACTGCTAGAAGAGCAGCTAGGGAGAACTGCAAAATCCAACTACACAAAAACTGCATTTAGCCAGGCCCAATCACAAACATGGATCTGCCACTGCCACAATTAACTATCATTATTGATTTAACTGATGGTACTTCTGGCAATATGGATGTATGTATCTGTAACCCTATCTGTACTGTAGGTCTCTGATGTGCGCGTATGCTTGAGGAGAGGCAGCAGACACAGCGATGCTGAGGCTGTGAAGGTGTCAGCAGATACGCAGACAACAGAGTGCTTACGTTAGAACTTCAAAGTTCTGCAGGTTGTCGTTCCAGTAGTACGTTGTGCTGTGGAGCGTAAAATAACGGATCTGAGGAGAGGACAGGACAGGAGGAGGGGGGGGGGGCGAAAGGAGCATGGGACAGACATGGGGAGAGGCAGGAGGAGATGGAAGTGTGGAGGCAAGGAGAGAGGAAGGGGAGGTTGAGGGAATGGATATAGAGGGGAGATGAGAGAGAGAGAGAGATGGAGAAAAACAATATAATTTGTCATCAAAGATCTGAGGGAGAAACTCCAGAATGAAATGGGGAATGTCCGAGAGAGAGAGAGAGAGAGAGAGAGAGAGAGAGAGAGAGAGAGAGAGAGAGAGAGAGAGAGAGGGTGTGTATGTGTGTGTGTGTGTTAAGACTAGAGTATGAGAGGGAGTGTGTGAGTGTGTGTGTGTGTGTGTGTGTGTGTGTGTGTGTGTGTGTGTGTGTGTGTGTGTGTGTGTGTGTGTGTGTGTGTGTGTGTGTGTGTGTGTGTGTGTGTGTGTGTGTGTGTGTGCCGGATTGGTTTGATTGTGCTTATGATGTCTTTGCTAGCATCCCAAACACACCAGATATTGTTTTTGTTGACCCCAGACACAGAGAGGTTCTGATTTTGGAGGTGGGTTGTGTTTTCGACCTGTACATGGACCAGGCTTTCCAAGACAAGCACTCTAAGTACCAACCATTGCTTGAAATCATAACAGATCTTGGGTATAGATGTCGTTTCTCTATACTCATATTTGGAAGCCTGGGCCATGTACATAAATTGACCAAGAGTGGTCTAGCAATCGCCGGCATGACAAAGGCCAAGGCCAAACAGCTCTCACAATACTGCTCTGTTTCAGCAGTTATGGGCAGTTTGTCTGTGTGGAGAAGAAGGTGCTATGTATATCCATGAGGTGTCCATGAAATATCAAAGCCCGTTAATATTTGTTTCCCTGTAAATTAATTGTAATTTGTGGATTCAAATAAAGAATTAAAATGTGTGTGTGTGTGTGTGTGTGTGTGCGTGCGTGCGTGCGTGCGTGTGTTGCATGCTGCAGATCCGTGGGATTCAGACCTGCGTGGGCTGGTAGTCGGCGTAGCGCCTGATGAGGTCCTGAGCGGGACTGCTGTCCGTGGGGTGGGGGGTGTATCCGTTGGCCAGGGACGGGGAGGCCGAGGTGGGGGAGGAGGAGGGGGAGGGGAGGGAGGTGGTCTGGGTCTCCAGGCTGTGGTAAGGGTTCCTCCCAGGGGCCAGCATCACTCGCACCTTGGCCAGGAACCAGCGTCTGAACTCATCCTGGTCACACAGACACACAAAACGCTATGTACGGCAGGGGTTTTCAAAGTGGGTGACGGGGCACCCTGGGGTGCCGTGACAGCAGTCCAGGGGAGCCGCGAGATCATTTGATAATATTTGGAATTTATTTGGATACTTGAAAAAATATTATTTAGTGTAACTAACCAAAATGGCTATTATCTCAACGTTTTCCTCGCAACATAATCACTAAAATATCGTCACTGTCGGGCAGAAACCTTGTATCTCCAAGTTTCAAATGTGTACGTCTTTTGCCCTGCTTCATCATACAAGACCGTCACACAAAACTAGTGAAAACAGCCGATCTACAAGCACACAACGCCTCGCGAAAGCTTGTAGATCTGCTGTTTTCACTAGTTTAGTACATTTTATAGATGATAAATACAAAACGGTTTTGGACATACAAGATTTCCACCTGACAACGACGATATGCTACAGTATAAATATAACGTGCTGGGAGTGAAAATTATAACGTAGGGGTGCCTCGGATTAAAAAAGTATTCATGGGGTGCCCTGGGAAAAAAAAGTTTGGGAACCCCTGATGTACGGTATGTGCGCATGCAGACACGCACAGATGTAAACAACAATGAATCACTAATGCAAAAACTGAAATGGAATACAATCCTGTATGTTGTAATAGTCTGTAGTTTGTCTGCCTCTCAGCTTCAGACTTCTCTTCACAGTCACGGGAACACACTCACATGCGCGCACATGTGTGTGCCGTGTGCGCGCGCAAGGCGCTGCTGCACAAATGTCAAGTTGTTTGTACAAGCATGGATGCATGTGAGCCTGCGTGGCCTGGTTGTGCAGGAGATGTATTTTCTGTGCTGATACAATCAATTGGTTGTATTCGCTCACATGTGCTCTGTGGCACGTGAGAATGAAGTTAAAGGGATAGTTCACCAAAAAAAAAAAAATTCTATCGAAAACTGACCCCATGAAGACTTGAATTTATGGATATCTTTTAGTTTTTGTCACATTCCTAAGACAATAATTTGATGACCAGCAGTGGTTCCCTATGGAGACACAAAGAACCTGCTTTGTTCCCTATGGAGACACAAAGAGTCTCCTCAGATTATTGTCTTAGGAATGCGACAAAAACTAAAAATACCCATGAATACAAGTCTCCATGGGGTGAGTAATCAATAGGAAAAAAAGGGGTGAACTATCCCTTTAAAAAATAAAAGCCCTGGGCTGCATGTGGGGCATTTGTTTGGAGGCCTCAAAGGCTAACTTGTGCTAAATTTATACTGCGTTTTGTGGAACAGGTATTGGCCATTATGAGCATGCATCGTGATGCGTTGTGACCTTGTAGATCGGCTATTCTGAACATATGACACCATCATACAAGTAACGACAAAGTATAAATCATCAACATCACACATGATGATACAGCAAACTCACTTATTGGATTCTGCCAGGATGAGGAATTGGAGTGGAACGATCTTTTGGCTTCGTGGGCCCTTTTCTGCTTTTTTATAATATAGCACAGTGACGAATGAAAGGAATGACCAGAGCGAAAGGTCCCCGGCCAAGACTTGAACCTGAGACACTGTGATTCTGATACAGTCAGTTATCTAACCATTCCACTATTGGGAGTGGATGTTAAACTGTGACTTCAGTTCTTTCAGACCCATCACATTACTGATATCGTGAGACATTGTCTCGGTATATTGGATACATTGGAGCACAGTTCAAATTACTGGGGTTGAAAGTGGTTGTCAATAATATTGTATTCTATTGACACCTATACCATTCCTTATAATTATTAATGTAGTTAGATGTGTATTTTGTCTTGATTTGTTTATGTCATTTCAACCCTAAAATCTTTTGAAAAGTACCGGTAAGAACCAGTATAATTTGTACCTGGTGTGGCACGGAAATAACTGAGCTACGCGCGCTGTGAGCTGGTAAATATGCCATCTTTGACACATCGTATGACAGAGTATAAGTTAAGCATAACTTTCCACATTTTCTGCCTCTTTCTGTCCTCCTAGGGCAGTGGTTCTCAAAGTGGTTTCCTTTAGGGGGGGTCTAAATTACAAGTATGTAACTCTGACACTGTACAAATGGAACCAAATGAACCCTAACGGGTCCATTTGGTTCCATGTGTACACTGTCAGAGTTAAGGAGAGAGAGACCTTGAAATGTGAAAGTTTGAGAGACACACTGTCCTATGGGATACCTGGTCCTCACAAGGACATTACGTCACTACAAACAGATGACTCACGGTGGAGCGCAGCAGCACCACCTGGGCGTCGCGGGCGGTGGTGCGGCTGCAGGTGGACTTCACACACCACTCAGGCATCCAGTACAGCAGCAGCAGCAGGAAGCCCCCCGTGCACAGCACGCCCAGGCCCACCAGAGCAAGACGCCAGCGACACAGACGGTAACTCTGCAGCTCCTGGGGGGGCGGGAGGGGAGAACGGAGATCAGGTCGGTGGCGTTTGACTTCAAGGGAGTTTCATGGCCAAAGCAAGTTAAAGTGATTGCAAACAGTGAAAATAATAACCTATGTTTATCGCAGAGACACGCAATAATCGATTCAAAATAACACACACACACACACACACACACACACACACACACACACACACACCTAAAACTAGACCAAAACTCTGTATGGGGCTTGAAATTATGGAAATTAATAGATTGATGTAGGTGGAAATTACAATGATGTGACAATATATAGTCTGATGCCAGGGGGAGGAGGGGGAGATTACTTTTACTGCATTACCCAGCAGATGGCTTTTTAGATGGCTCTGCTGAGCACACAGAGAAGCCGTTAGGGGTTAAATGTTGTGCTCAGGGACACTTTAAAACATAAAAAAAATTCAATTTGTTTTGTAAGACATTGTTATAGAGAAATACAGATGAGACAAAGAAATACTAAAAAACAGGTGAAAAAAAAAAGAACTGTGTGGGTGTCTGCTTAAGTTATCATGCATCTCTGAAAGAGCCGTTAAACTCAGGAGAGCACATGGAGATAGGAATGAGGGAGAGGTATGTGAAGGTAGAAGAGAGAAAAGGAGTTACAAACGAGAGCGACAGATTAACCCATTAAGAAACGGGTACACATTATTGTGTATCATTATTTTATGCTTCAACTATTGAAAAATAGCAGATATACAAGCTCACAGCGCGGCACTGAGTGCCGCGTTGCGAGCTTGTAGATCTGCTATTTTTGAAAAATTGTGAAAATTTGAATTTTGACCCGATTCTATAATAAGATTTTTGGAAAAACCCATGTTTCTATGTCAGCAATCTGGCTTAGCCATCGTCAAAGAAAAAGTCCTTTTCACTTAAATGGAGCTCAGTTAGTCTGTTCTTGAGAGACTACTGGTTCTCAAACCTTTTCATGTGAAGGACCCCCAAAATGATATTTATTTGGCCACAGACCCGCATCTCAAAATATTTAGTTCCAGGGACCACCCAGAAGCAAAATTTGAGTTACAAACGTTCGCTTTGAAAATACATTATTCAAAGATTTGCACACATTTTCACGACTTTTTCAAAAATAGCAGATCTACAAGCTCGCAGCGCGGCACTCGGTGCCGCGCTGTGAGCTTGTATATCTGCTATTTTTCACTGGTTAAAGCATTCAATAATTCTAGACATAATTGGGTTAATGTGGAATTGAGAAAAGGACCGGGGCGAAGGAGAGACAAAGGTGGAGTAAAGAACAGGAGAGTAACGAGGGGTTGAGAGATGATTGTTGAAGAGAGAACAAATGAGCAGCAGTCATGTGGAACGGACCAAAGAGGCCATTCATTAACACTACCAGTGCTTAGGGCTGTCAATATTACCTCATTTTACATGACGATTAATTGTCACACAAATAATTGTGATTAACGACTTAATTGTGTTTTTAGATAATTACATTTCTGTTTGTCTTTTAGGCTTTGAAGTTGTACATGGCAGATATGACAAATAACCTCAATATACAGAAATGACTGACATATTTAATAGCTTTATACAAAAAAAGAATTAATGTAATAGTAGAGAGCTTGTAGATCTGCTATTTCCAAAAAAATTGAAAGTGTGAACATTTTCCAACATGGAAATGATTATGACGATTATGATGAAAGATTAAATTGCGATTAGACAATTACGTAGTAATTGTGACAGGCCTACCAGAGGTGTGAGATAGAGGGATACAGTTAGAGGGAAAGCATTAATTGACGGTACCAGTGGTACATTGTGACATGAATGTATAGCGCATTCATTAATGGTACCAGTAGCACTGTGTGAGAGTGAGAAAGAGCATTCACTAACGGTACCACTGGTACAATATGAGATAGGGGGATGGAGCATTCACTAACAGTACCAGACCAGTGGTCCAGTGTGGAATTAGAGGGATAGATAGAGCCATCAGTCACATACCATCTCATCCTCCTCTCCCTTGTTGAGAACCTTCATGTCTTCTCGCTCCATGCTGCAGACTGTTTAGCCAAGCCTTCTGCCCAGTTACTGAAACAACACAACAAAACACACAATGTCAGACCAGAGAGCACAGACGACGACATTATCACCCCCTCATCAATGACCACATCATCACCCCCACATACAGTACATTACATCACCTTGTCTTCATGTCAAACAATAATCCACATCATCATACTGTTTACTAGTACACCGGCCCTAATCATTACACGGTCAAATGCTCAGCATTAATTTAAATTCATTTGTTTCCATTTGTTCTCTCTTCAGTTAAATCAACATTAAGGATGTTACTGTGTATATACTGTAGATGTCGAAGGGGATAAAGAGTTTTTTAAACTCACTGCACTAATCTTGGACGGGTCTGGGACCCCTAACAAGAAGCTATCAGGGCAATAACATCGTTTACAGATAGCAAACTGGATCAAGCTGCATAATATCTCAAGCAGAGACCGGTTTAAGCTTCCTGGAGAAGGTTAATGAGCCCAGTTGTTCCCACAACGATACGAGTATCGGAAAAGCTGCCGACACTGGCCAAAATGCTGGTATTGCTAACGGCGAGTATGCCACTCTATGCCATTCCGATACCACGTAATTGATCACGTGAGATTTCATTCACAGTAATATTTTGAATTGATGTTGCCCTACTGTTTTATATTCTTACTATACTATTTACGGTACATTATAATTTTACTAACTTGGAGCTTTAACTATTCACAGATTATTCCTAGATCTGTGGTTCTCAAACTTTTTAATTTCAAGGACCCCCATAACTCTGAGAGTGTACAAATGGAACCAAATTGACCCGTAAGGGTTCATTTGGTTCCATTTGTACATTCTCAGTGTTACAGATCTGTACGGGTCATTTTGGAACCTTCTCAAGGAACCCTGAGGGTCCCTGGATTTTTAAATACACTATGGTATCGGATCTGGATCGGTACTTGGTATGGACCGAGATGCAAGCTATGGGTATCGGGAATCTGTATCGGGAAGGAGAAAATGGTATCGGTACATCTCAACTAATGAGAGTACACTGAGAAAAAACAATGAGACCCTTGTCACTCAAGTGGAAGCTCTCCAACAAAAGCTGGATGACATTGAGAACGAGGTGCAAAGGAATAATTTATGTTTCAACAGCTTTCTAGAAAGCAGTGAGGAGGGCGATACCCTGGCATTCCTAGGAAACATTTGAATAGACACTCTGAACATACAGTAGACTTCCCAAGGGAACTGGAAATGGGAAAGAGCACGCAGGATTGGAGTATTGGCAAACAAAGGTCTGGTTCTGAACCACCCTTGACAGTGTGACCCATAATCGCCACATTCCTGAGATTCCAGGAGCAGAACCGCATTGCAGAGGCTGCGCGCAAGGTGCGTAAATAAGTCACCAAGAAGCAGCACTACATCATGGTCTTTGACTATTTAGTTCAAGTTGGTTCGTGAGAATGTTTGAAAAAGTGCAAGAAGATTTTAAAAATTCATCTTTTGTCGGTTACATTTTTATATTGAATCCACAGTACTGGGAACTTGGTTACGTCAGAAAGGTTTTCTCCCTTTTACGCAATGGAGCAGTTAAGTGCGAAACAAAAACATATGATGGATTGACGCTTCACTGCGTCATTGCCTGCTGAAAAAGGTTGACGCAAACTCAACTTTATTCTGTGGAACGTCACACCAGTCAGTGGCGGGCGTCAGTTTGTAGCTTAATGTTACTCACTTCCCCTTGAAAATGACTTGTAGCCTGTAGTTTTGTTGTCCCTAATGAGTGTGTGGGTGGGTGAAGCAGGGAGAAGTCATTGATTCTTTGCTAGATCCAGGGTAACAGAATTATACTAGCAAATGCGTATGCTCAAAATATATTCTTATGGAATAACAAACGTCCACAAATGAACTTCACGAAACTAATTGTTGTTGATTACTTTTAATCTCATCGTTATTATTTTTTTCATCCGTTTGTATTTATATAGCTTCCTATTTATTTCCCCAAATTCCATATCAAGTTGAGATTTTAATTTGTGATTGAAAGAATTGCATTAAATGTATTTTACATAAATTATTCATGAAATATAAAAATGAAATTAACCGTTTCAATATTGACTATTTCTATAGCAATGAGCGTACAAACACAGTTTAATTGTACTTAGGTGAACTGGGGTAAAGGGAAAAGCCATCATAATGGGCAGTACAGTGTTACAGTATTATGATAAATATAGAGTACAGTAATGTCTAACTATAGCTCAGTGGTCCATCATGCCGGCCAAGGCCACTACTACCCAACCACAAGCATGACAGTACAGCTGACAGCTGTTTGACCTCCCTGGCCTGCACCTGAGACTATGTCACTCTAACACACACCCACACCCACACCCACACACACACACACACACACTTCCCTGGCAGTTAGAAAGTACCGAGGGACAGCTGAGAGAAGGGGAGAGGGGGCACACTGGATATAGGGTAACGCAAACATCTGATGACTCAGTTATTCAGCTGCTGGCACAACCGGTGTGTGTGTGTGTGTGTGTGTGTGTGTGTGTGTGTGTGTGTGTGTGTGTGTGTGTGTGTGTGTGTGTGTGTGTGTGTGTGTGTACTTGACATAGAGGAGTCAAAAGGTGAACTGCCTTGAGTGAGGTTATCAGTTAGGCTTTAGGCTTCTCAATGCCATGTACAGATGAAACTAAGCAGGAAAAAAAAAAACTAACAGCAAATTACTTTACTGTTTTATTCATTTGCCCATGTAGACATTGGGACCACTAAGAATGGTTCTTCAGTTGAGCCCAGACCTAGAAAACAACACACAACACACACCGAACTTCAGTTTCAGCTTAACCCAGCTGAGTGTTGCCCACAGAGGAGCGCAGAGGTGTCTTGCTCAGAGACACTTCGACACATGGCTGGCCTCGCCTGGAATCGTACCTGCGACAACCCGGGGTTCTGGTTCCCCAGGCAGACTCACTAACCACTCAGCTATGGTCGTCCTTGTTAATTCTATGGATTATTTAAAAAAAAAGAAAACACACACATCATAAACTCTATGGACATATAGAAAACATCCACAAGAATGCATAAAACTGCAATTACCCTCACATAAAAAGGAGATGCAGTCAGGCAGTAAGCCAACAGCAGGGCTGCTAGGGACACGCTTATAGATCTACAGTATGGTAAACAAAGCAGCTCTTTATCAAGCCTGACTCCAGTTCAAATCAGCCTTATAGTTTCCTTCCGTCTGAAGTATAATTTCTGTCTTTGCTTTAAAACCCTGCTAATGGATAACTCTAGTGTTCAGTAAATGGTAAACATTGACTCCACAGATTGCTGTACACATACCCAGTGACCCTCACCTCACTGGAAGAAAAGCCAGCCAGCTAACTGAAATGTAGCGAACCGACTGGCGAGTTAGAGAATGGAATTACAACCAACTAGAAAAGTATGCACCACGGAATGCAGATGTCCCCAAGTCCTTGTGCAGTTTGTGCGATGCAACTGTGAAGTGAAAGCAGTTGGTGGTGCACTCTATAGAGGCCCTCAATTGTACCCAAATTGGTCGGACGCCCAAATTCGCCCCGGTAATTTTTTTTGCGCCGTCCGACACCGGCATGACGCCGTCTTTTTGATGGAGCCCTGGCCTTAAGGGTTCATTGTCTTATCCAAGGACACTAGCCCAGGGGGGGGGGGTGCCGGGGATCAAACTGGGAACCTTCCGATTCCCAAGCGTCCGCGCTACCTCCTGAGCCACTGCCGCACCAAACTAACCATCATCCATATACAGTAGATTCCAGCTCACTATAAATGGAAAAATCACACCCGTGTGAACTGAGCGGTGGTTTACCCACCTCATAGATCATGTGTACCGATTTTTGTGACATTTGAAGAAAATATGTAGGAAAAGGAGCAAAAAGTGTGTTTTGGAGAAAATTCAAGATGGCGGAAAACCTATCCTGGCGCAAATGGGCGTGGCCTATATGGGGAGATGCGTCTTGACCCAAGGAATCCAGGGAAAAAATAATTTTAATTTTCCGATCTACGGTTCAAGAGTTACGGGGCAAAACGCAAAGTGGGCCGTTATAGCACCACTATGAGGCCGAGTGATGTAATTATTTTTGGATTCATTCTTAAAATCATTATGAATCTCCTCTCCGAGGTTTGAAACTGTAGCTCCTATGGTTTACGAGAGAAAAATACTTGAAAGTGATTTCTTGCATTGTCCCATTATAAGTCAATGGGGACAATTAAGTGTCGTTTTTTGCCGATTACGTCGGCATGGTAAGGCGGATCGGAACGAAAGGTAATAGCACACCATTCCCGGCCGAGCCGCACATTTTGATGTATATATTGCGCGAGTGGCGTAAATGGTGCGGCACTAGTTACGCGCCGAAGTTTAGGCTACATACAGACAGACACGGACGGACGGACGGAGACCCACACACACGGCCACGTATAGGAGCGTTGTGACCACCGCTCAAAAACAAGTGATTGCCAGGTGACGTGAGGAGAAATGAAACAATTAACAAATTAAAAATAAACTTGCTGAATGTTTTCCATCACTTCCTGACCTGGTGTGACCAATAGTGCATGTGGTCAGAGGTCAGAGATAAATCTCTCATCTGCAAAGCTCTGGATGCCGACTGGGTTTCCACCCAAACAGGAAACATCCCACCATGCCAGGCAGTTGTCATGCCAACCCAATTGTGGGTGGTACAGGCAGAGGCAGTATGTGGATGGTCTGATGGGATCACAGGCGTTGTGCCACGCAGAGTAGGTGTGAAATAACAAAACAAGAGTGTTTGTACCCAGTGGGACGCCCATTCTCTTTGTGCTTGGGGTGGATTTGGGTGTCACTGGATCTAGGTGTGAGTGCAAGATAGATAGAACAAGGCATGCCGCTGAGAGTTTGATGGCATTTGTACTGTAGGGTGCACACATGTCAGGGCTCGAAATATACTTTCATGCATGGAAGCACCGTTGTTCCCAAGTTAAAGTTAGGAGCACTAGCAAAAACGACAATAGTAGTACGGTTTATAAATAACAAAACGTTTGAAAGTAGCCTTTAAAACTATGTGGTAGGCCACATGGGGCTTTAATCAATGTCCTGGGGCCATGACTTAAAATTATGTCTCCTGGCTGTCTGTCCCTCTTCCATCCATCTCTCTGTGGCATCAATGATCTCCAGAGGAGGACCCTCTACACTTATTACAAATCAGATGTTCAACTGTGTTTTTATATCTGTTCACCTTCATAACCCATTTGGTTTACACACACACACACACACACACACACACACACACACACACACACACACACACACACACACACACACACACACACACACACACACACACACACACACACACACACACACACACACACACACACACACACACACACACACACACACACACACACACACACACACACACACACACACACAGAGTTTCTCTCTGCAACCACTCGTCTCATTTCTCAACATGAAAATACATTTTACTTACTGGCACATGGCGAGAGCGAACGCTGGAATGACAGCTCAGTGGCGCTCCGCTCCATTATGTCAATGAGTAAACTATCTCCACGCTACTAGAGCACCAGAGCTACTGTCAGTCATAAGGGAAGAGGCAAGTTTGTTTTTCCAGATGTCTGAGGAAGAGTTTGTTCTGGTTCACTATGTGTGCCATTTTGCTCTCACCAAAATGATTATTTGCACTCAAATGCTCCCAGCTTTATTTTGAGGTCACACAGATTTCATGCACATACTGTACGCGGCCAAACTGTTTGCAATTTTGAGCCGTGAATGTATGTACACAAACGCACGAAAAGAACCATGGTTTGGTTTGCAACATACAGGCATAATTTTGACATAAGTTTGAAAGCTGGGATTAGACACTGAACTACGCTCAAAGGACAGTATTATATAACCTGGGCATTCGTCATTACACAACAAATGCTGATTGGTCCGATTGGTCAGCATTTGGGTTAGCAAGAAAACTTCAGGTTACTTTAAACCCTTGGTTTTCTGAGTTATGACGACAGTGGTTCACTTCTTATCAGGGTATATCGCTATGGTATCTACACGAACCTGCTCCAGAGCAGTTATGTTCAAGATAACAGATCAATGCATATAAAAGCACCGCCTACTGAACAAAAACGTCATCACCATTCGTAGAAGATCCCATGGAGCTCATGTGAGGACCCTGAGAGGGCAAGAGAGTTTAAAGACCGTCAAAACTCTTTGGCATTCCTGGCAATTTGTATATGAAAGGAAAAGATTCTCAGAGAGAGTTATCTGGGTCAGCTTCTTGAGCTGTTGGCTGCAAGCAATATCAAAGCCATTTCATTGTGCTTGTATACCTACAGCATATCATCCTACTAAAGAGACTGATTGAAACACTAAAGCCTTGTACTTGCACTTATGATATCATAAGTGCAAGTACAAGCCAACTTACTGCTTTGAGTTATGGCTTTATTTTAAAAATATATTTGCCATCGAAGTAATTCTTTACACTGCTGTGGCTGGAGCTGAAAGAATAAGGCTCACGTGAGCAACATTGTTGCTGGAGAAACTCACCAAGTCAAACATGGTCAAAACTCTGCCACTAAGAACAGTTGCTGTGTTCTCAGCCAACTCCCTCACCACTGTTGGGGAAATTCCAGTGGTGGGACTACCATTTCATTTGATGAGGCAGTCCAATTAACTTGTGTTGTTTTTGTTGTATTCCTAATGTTTGTGAATAAATGAGGCTGCGATGTGATACAAGACAAGTGCGGACTAGCCAAAACTAACTCGGCTGAACTACTGAACCACTGTTTTCCACACCCGTCTAGAATCAGGGTCTTGAGCTCTGCAGCATGGTTCGCTCTGCAGTCGTGCCACAGTGTGTCTACATAGGTGGTAAAAAGTATGACAGAACCATGTTCAGTAGTAGAACATGTACAAGAACATACACCTCTGGTGACTGGCTTTTGTCTTGGCCTCAGACAGTAAAAAAAGAAGAAAAAAAACAACAACCTAAGAACACAAAATAAATTACAGGGAGAGAGAGAGTTTTGGCAGGACATGCTGTCAGATCAACAATGGAGCGACATTACTTGGGGACAGACGGGATGGAGTGGGGGGATAACGAGAGCAAGAGAAAGACAGACAGAAAATAATGTCAATCAAGTAGACAAAGAAAGAAAGGCAGACGGGGAAATAAGAGAGAAGGAAAAAAAAGATATGGGCAGAGTGCTTTGACCCTGTGGCGAGCGGCATGTCAGGGTGTTGTGGCCGAGGGTAGGGCAACCCCGGCATCTCCCCTCCTCCCTGTACCACCAGACACCCCCCCCCCCCCCCCCCCGCCTGCACAGATCTTATCTACCCACTGCACCCGATGTGCCGTTTCCCTGGCACACAGCAGCATGTTTTGCTTGGGACCAAGCCCTTCCTAGTATTTTACTGTAGGAGCTCCCCACCCCGCTCCTCCTCCCCCCAGGCCGGTGGGCGCTAGACACTGGGCGCAGGGCGACCGAGCCCCGGCCGCCACTTCCACACGCTCCCGCCAATGACTGGAAATGCCGGGGTGAGTGCATCATTCGTACAAACAACGCTCCATAACAACTTTGTCCAGCTAGATTGACTCAGAATGTGCACATAATATGAATAGACTGCGCTCAAACAATGGCCTCAAAGGATGAATATTATGCAGTCTTTCAAAAGCGCGGGCCAAGTTACATAGGCGGTTATGTCAGGATCACCTAGTCAGATAACAGTTGTTTAACCTCGTATGCCCTCCTGGGAGTCCATAATTACAGGCTCCCAAGAGAGATATATTACCCAGTCTGTTACTGGCAATGCTAAATAAGTTAGGCTTTAACCAGGAACTGGAAAACAAAGAGTTTATGCTGTAAGTGAGGTGAAGTGCAACAACAAATCGTATGCATCAGAGCAGTATTAGGAATATGTAAGGAAGAACCGTCCCGGATGTTCCCAGTTGAGCCCTATATACAGTACAGATCTACAAGCTCTTGAATTAAATGTATATATTTTTTAAGATTCTCGCCTTTAATAACAATGTCCAAAATAGGGACACCAGGTTGAAAGCTGAAATCAGGAAGACTGGACTCTGGGAACATGGGGACCAATATGCAGTTAAAAGGTGTCCTTACCTTCAGAGTCTGGGCCGTGATGCCCCCGGCAGTCCTCCTCCCCTCGCTCAGCTCACTCTCTCTCACCGCACCAACCTGGACCCCTGGGAACACATACACACTAGGGTTGGAATCCGGAAAACAGAGGAATCGGTGGAACAGGATCCAACATTAAGGAACCAGAATTTCTGGAACCAGTTTTATCACACTGTCAGAGCTTGCGTGTGGACTTCAGGTCTGCTATACAACTACAATACTGTTGGTTCTCACACTTTTCATGGACCACCATAACTCTGAGTGTATAATTGCATTTGTACACACTCTGAGTTACAAACCTATTAGGGTCAATTTAGAACCCCCTATAGGAATCGTTGCAGGGAACCATTAAGGATTATTACACAATCAACAAATCACTATTATTTGAGACGACCAGAATTATTTTGCATTTAAAAAAAAAAAAAGCGTTTTCAAAGATAGTGGAAATGGCAGATTAACCAACTCACGCATTGCAAGCCTGTACGTCGGCTATATTTCTTTACAAATGTCGAGTATAGAAATGTTTGTAATTACATTATTTTATTATTGGTATCAGTCGTGTCAGTTATTTCTTATTACATTTTATTTTAAGTTATTTGTCATATCTGGCCAGTGCAATTTGTGTTTAAAAGCCCAAAGGCCAAATAGAAATGTAGTTGTTATGTTCCAATGTTCAATAAAAAAAAGCACAATTAAATGGTTTATTGCAAATATTTGTATGACAATTAATCGTCAAGGAATTGTCATGATTGTGACAGATGAGAGCGTCTGCTAAATGCTTAAGTTGCATTTGTAACTAGTGACTTTAGCACCTACTGATACATCTATACTATAATTTTGCGAATGTCTGAGTGTCTGAGTGTCACAGCGTTTCTCCTCAGTGGCTGGAGCAATAACCCACACACTGCACATCATTTTGGAGCTCATATCTTTGAACGGGTAAGGGCTAGTTTAGGCTGATACATCATTATGGGAGATGATCAACCCACTGTCTGGATGTCACACTAAAAATACATACATTTCATTAAATATTCATCTGGATGGTGAATTTTAAGAATCCACCACCAGGGAAAGACAGGTGTCCAGTTTGCGCCCCGACCCTGTTGTGTTGTTGAAGTGTCCTTGAGCAAGACACTTAACCCTTGACTGCTCTCCGGGGCACTGCCACTGTAATGCGGTGCCTACAGCTCATAAATAGCTAGGATGGGTTAAATGCAGAGGACACACTTCACATACAGTAATGCAAATGTACAGTGACAAAGAAATAGAGTCCATATTATTATTATTACATTACCTGAATGGCAACAGTAACAGTTTAGTGTTAAAGACTAGTCATCATCCAGAGGTTATTTATCTATAAAAAATGCAGAAAAAAAGAGTAGACGTAGCTGAGTTTCAGAATCCACCAGCTGATGTGGCTTTACTGGCTTAAGTGGTAAATAAGTTGGTTTCTTGCCCAAGTTGTGGGGATGACAAGAGAAAAATGTGTCTGTAAATACTGGGATGTTGAGAAACCCTTCGTGGGGCCTCAGTGCATCAGCTCAACCTCAGGGATATTTATAGGTTCTATGGTCAGGCTTGTTGTTGTCCCCTCATTTGATTAGCCTGCCATTGTGTCTGGTCAGCCTTAGTAAAGCTCTGTAGGAAAGGACTGTGAGGCAGCTGGTGGCCTTTGGTTGGACCACAGAATTAGCTGTGACCGTCATCCATGTTGCTGGGATGCATTAGTAAACATGGGCTTGAGAAGGAAAGTCATGGTGTTGACATAAAGTCATCACCACTACCGTGATCATGAAATGTAAAAGAATAAATACAAAAATATAATGGTTTGATGATATTCCTCATAATATCGCTTAATATTCTTTCTATATCTACTGTACTGTATATGTAATTTTACAGAGGATGGATATCTGGTCAAGATATTATTAGTGTCTCTGGTAAAAAAAAAAAAAAAGAATCACAAGGAAATGAGGAAAGATGAGGAGCAATATAGAGGAAATAGACATGATGGAAAAACTGACACCACTTGATTGCAGGAATCACAAATAGAGGAAATTAATGTAAAATAACTCAAAACAGCTACTGTATGATGATATTAAAATCCTTAAAATCTAATCTCAAATCAAGATATCTAAATATCTATCGATATATAGCCCAGCCCTAGTCAGGCGCTTACATTTAAATAGGATAAGAGTATTGTCTTTTCTTAGTCACTACTTATTGTCCTGGTGATGCAGACAGTATCAGCATCAAGTTATTGAGGACACATTCTAGGTTTAAACCCGATCTGGGTCTTCACTCAGAGTTACGCAAGTCAAGTCAAGTTTATTTGTATAGTCCTTCTTAATCGCTGTTCCAGTAGCAAAGGGCTTTACAAGCCAACATCTAACAAAGGAAACAAAACATCACTTCCTGAAAAGAAAAGAAAGAAACCTGGGGAAGGTTACAGTTACTGTACATACAGTATTGTTCCCTCTCTGCATCCCTCTTTCCTACCCCTCTCTCCAATGACATGACCTAGAGATAATCCTAAATACGGAAATGCAAATGATGAGCGTCACTGGACCATACATGTGCAAGGTTGAAGCGAACAGCATCTACAGGCCACCTCTCCAACTGGTTATGCAAAGCCTCTGAAACTCTTCAACAATGCAGCTCAATGCAACCCAAACTCACTGCAGTATATTTTTAAAGAAAGATTCCAGACATAAGTAGATATAACTGAGGCGCTAACCAATAACATGCCATTTAATCCAGTGGTTACAATTTTTTGTTTTCCATCCTACCAGCAACATATGTACTAAATAAGTTTCTTTTAAGACCTGTTTGATTGAAAACCAGCAGTAGGCTAATACGAATCCTGGGGGCCGAAGTACAAAACCAGTGGTTTGAACTATTGCACTTTAGTCCTTTCCAGTACCTTTAACCCAAAGAACACAGGCATGATAGTAGGGTGGATGTGTGTAAAGAGCTCTCAAAGATTGAGCAATTCCTTTGGAGTCGAGTAGAGTCATTTCCTTCAAAGACAGCAGTTCAGCCGCCCCCACAGTGCATTTCACAACATAGCCTGCCCTGGCTGCACACAAGCAAAGCTAAATGATTCTTCACAAACCAAGGACTGCAAATCAGACAGATTAAAGAATGTTTGTATTACTTTCTATTCTTTTACTCCCTCCTGTTCATGAACTTGCTGATTGGTGTGTAAAACAATGAGCCATGACCCACCGTCAGCTGTCAATTCATGGAAGCATTCTGAGGGAATATAAAATCGTTGTCCTTCATTCTTTCCGCTCAATATGCTTTCTTCATCACTTCCTGTTCTAATCATGGGGCATTATGGCTTGGCTTTGTTGTCCTGCTGTAGATCACTGTGGCTATTGGCCTTGGGTTTCAATCTATGACTACCTGCGCCCTTCCTTTGGTCACAGGACAGGCCAGGTTGCGATCTGTGACCCTTCAACAGTAGCTTTGTTTTACACTCTCGCTCCTAGGTTCTGTCCAGAAAAAACAACTTGAATATACAGGAAACATTTATTATCTACTCTGCATAACCCGGTGATATCATAATATTCAGTATGAAATATGCTGATCAAAGTGCAAGCGGTGATTTACAGTCTGAGATAAGCAGTTAGAGGTCTGACCATCTGTGCCAATCACAGGAGTGTGTAAACACAAGTCAAAGGGAATAGTGCGGCTGGCTGTATTGTAGCTAAATAAACAAGAGTTCCTTCCACCACAGAGCGCTTTCAAACTATCCTGCTAGTCTAAACATGAAACAGCCAATTCCAACCCACCTGCAAATGTGAAAAGAAATTCCAGAAACCTTTATTGATAATCCTGAGGATAGGCCTCAGCTGTAATGCAGACACTTTCCTCCCACCAGACCCAGTGGAGCAGAATCCAGAATGAAGAAGTCCAAGATCCCCTGGTGTTTTGAGAGAGAGCACTAACTTTATATATCAAACCTGTAACGCTGACGTTACCATGCTACGAACAGCTTCTGTCCATCCAGGAAGACAGGGGCGGAGTCGGTGTTGACATGGATGAGATGAGGGGAGTGAGGGATGAGCGGAAAAGGTCTATAAGGGATGATATAATGTGCTGGATAAAAGGTGTGTGCTCGGAATCTGGGAGGTTACATCCCAAGGGAGAGCCATGAGAGCTGAAGAAAAGTTGAGGTGGGACACGTCACACACACACACTAACACGCAAAGAAATCTAGTAGAGATCAAACGTGTGCAGAGTTCTAAGTCAAGCCACACGCTCTTGGATTAGTAGAGGCATTGCTCGACAGCCTGGAAAAAGCTGCTGATACCGTCGTCCGTGAGATTGTACTGTAGTTGTTTTTTGTACTAAGAGAGATGCTTTATGGTGCTGAATGGCCCTTGGTGAGGTAGGAGCAGATGTGAAAGGCTGCAATGAGATTGGGATTTACTATCGTTCACCAGCCCTATATATGCTAGGACATTTTAGCTATTTATTTTCCTCCAAGAAAAGATAAATTAAAAATTAAAAAGACATTCACATCACAAAATGACCAGTAGAGTAAAACTGGGTTATGGATAAAAAGAGAAAAAAAATTAAATCCACGCAATGTAGAGTCTGAGGAAGAGCCTGTGTTGCTTGAAATTAAACACCACTGCATAAAACAAAGGTCTTGTTCATTTGAACTACTGTATAAGTCTGCTGATCTTTCTTTCTTTTCTCTGCCAGATTGGCACTAGGGTATATATAACCAGACAACATGAAAGGATTTCTGGTCAAACAGTGGCTGGTGAATCTTGCCAGCCGTTGTAGCCGTTGAAATGTTTTAGGCACTTGCTGTCGTGAATTTGTTTACTACAACGGGCCAAATAATCTTTTGCCAGAAACAGTCATTACACAAGCCTCATTCTTGACAACCCACGTTAAGCTAGAAATGCCACCTACATAAGGTCAAGGAGAAATGTCTCAAAACAAGAATGCACTAATGGTCATTATGAGATTTAAACCCTGCCAAGTCATGATGAACCACACACAGAGACTGTGGCAAGAGACAGAAAATATGGTAAAGTTGTCTGATCCTCAAACACATGAACCATAGTGTCCCTATTCTGGGAATAATGATAAGCAAACATTCAGAGAGAAAATAGCAGATCTACAAGTTTACAACGCGTCACAATGCTTGTACATTGAGCATTTTCTACAAATAGGTTTGTTGTAGGGGGAAAAGGAGGGGGGCAAGTACGTGGTCAACAAAGTATTATATAAGGTTAAAACTTTAAATAGTTAAGAGATGCAGCCTCTCAGCATCATGTCAATCTAGTCGATGTTCAGCCTTTGAACGTGCCCAGTTCTGACTCCCCCTGTGGCAGCAATGGACTACTTGTATCTCAGGTTTGCGTTATCATGCTAAATTTCACAGTTGTTTCTATTTTCAACCAAAGCACTTCATCATGCTTCTAGTGATGGAGGGAAGAAGGGGCAGCTGGTTTGTCTTGGCTTTGTTGGAGGTAAACCGCCAGGGCGGCACTATTAAGGCCCAGCTCTCTGAAGTGCGAATCAGGGGCTCCGAGGGTAAACAGCACTAGGCAGCTCAAGGGACTTTCACCATGTCAGGACATTTCTCATCCCAGCTCTGGATCAACATTGGCCCATCTTCCATCACAGGCTGCTGTCTTAGAGCTCACCTGTGAAAAGTACTCAGGCACTAGCTCAAAGGATCGAGAAACATTGGCGCCACACTTCTCAATCCCCCAACCTAAACCACCTCCAAATGTCCAGTTTGAGAGGACACCAAGCTTTCTCTGGGAGAGAGGGAAAAGGTTTAGAGGTCAAAAGGACAAGATCAATACCAGGGATCTTGACCATGATGGTGAACCTTTTCACCCGCTGCACACAGGGGTGCTGGAGGGGAGGGGGGGTGCATTAATGCTCCAGCCTCCAGACATACCAAAGGAACTTTAACAATAGAGAAAATCCACTGAGCTTGTGGCGAACCCAAATGCCATTGTCTAACCCGGTCCATAGAAATGCACAAGGCAAACGTGTGATAAAAATAAAGGAACTGTGACAAGCCTATTCTACAGCTCTACAACACAACTCTACTAAATGAACCAACCACGATAAAAAGCAGATGGAGATAGGCCTTAGCACAGCCAAGCTAATCTCTTATAACACACGTAATTCCAAGACACCATTGGTCACAAAGAGACACAACAGTCAATAATATTAAGTTGCCCATTTATCTTCTTAATAGGACATTATTAAGGAAGCCTACGGAACATAAAAAGCACGCCAACTGTGCTTTACAGGGGGAGGCGGGGGGGGGGGGGGGGGGGGGGGGGGGGGTAAAGCAGCGTCCAATTCATTCCCTATGGAAGTCACATGGTTTTGAAGAAGCAACTTGCTTTAAGGCTGCCTTCCCCCATGAAGCAGCCATAAAGCAAGTTGCTTCTTCAAAACCATGTGACATGCTTTTTATGTGTATTTATTTTGTTACAGCAACAGTGACTAAGAGCTGTACAAATAAATGTGACTTGACTTGATTCAACAGCTAGGGCATCCCCAGCTTCTGAAACGAGAGGCCTCCTAGATATTTAACTGATTGGGTCATCTCTCTACAACTGGGCTGCAAGCCTTGAGGTTATCAGAGCTATGCTGCCTGGAACTCCCTCAATAAAAATGAGTCATTGTTCACATTAGGAAGGGGGGGGGGGCAGGGGGTATGAGAGTCAGACAATACATTATTTTATGAGGACATGCGAGCAACAAGCAACTATGAGCATGTTTGCATTGGCATGCGGGTATCATTGTGACCTCTTAGTCACAATTTCCTCCATCAAGTACCCCCCTATTCATGAAAAATAAAAGCTTTATCTGATTATTTAAACTCACCAATATTGCACCTCTATGGAGAGCTTGGGTCATCCTCTTTGTATCTGCAACCACAAATCAGCGTGTCATGTACACAGTATGTGGCTGAGCAGCTTTCTGTCAATAAAGTCTGTGTTGTTCTTTTACATCTCTCTAGGTTGTATTCGAGGTTTCTTCACATTAAAGGAGGGTATTTTATGGCCACCATCACTACATGCTTTGCACAAATGGCATCTGTTGGGTCTCTGTAAATTAAAGACTATGGTCTTGACCTGCTCTATACAAAATGTACAGTCTTATGAGATAACTTTACTTGTGATTTGGTGGTATGCAAAATTGAATTTAAACATACTGTACTGTTTTCCCAACTGGTTCAAATATAGTTTCTATGTATTTTAGGATCACATTTGATGCATAAGAGTAAGATTCATACTGTATTTTAATCATTACACAAATGTAAAGTATTTTTTACTTGATACGCCTCTAAAATCAAAATTGACATTTGATACAGTGTATCACAATTACAAGCCGTATCGGGATTCTCGCGTCATTTCATTATGTTAGTCCTGCGCATGTGCATGTATGAGGGAAGCCACATGGTGCTGTTTTTCTGTGCATTCTGCGCATGGGTGCTTCTGACGGGGGGAAATGGAGCCGACAGACGAGTTGACAGAGAGAAACCACTGGTAGTAGTGTTGCATTCATTGTACAGTCTGCAATACCTCGTTTCCCCATCTGTCCGATAAAAAGATGACTGACAGCCAACAATCCCAAACTCCCGTCCCACATTATTCGACCCGCTGTCGAATAATAAACCAGCGCAGTCGGAGTGACATGCCACCCTTTTCAGTGGTGGAGAACACAGCAATTAAACATTTAATCAGCGTTCAGAAGTTAGTGCCGAAAACGGAGATCTGTTTTTTTTTTTTTTTTTTTTTTTTTAATGCGCAGTTCTGTGCCGAGGTCGGAGATGTCCGTTTTGATATATTTTTAATGCGAGCATATTAATATCACTGTTCGCTACAGTACGGATGATCTGCAGTTGCTAGGAAACCAATGCATGCAAAGAAATGAAAAGCATGCCTCCATCCGGTTCAACTTCTTCTTGGGATTATCTCTGGTTCTAGGTTTCCCCAGCAGCACCATTCACATGCTGTTTAGTGGACACTAGGTGAAGCTACAACAACCGGAGAATTTATTTTTCCTGTCTTTCCATTCCACCAAGATGACGATCGTGTCCACACAGACAGGGACATGTGTGCGATCGCCCCCGAAAATGGGTAAAAACACAGAGAAACCCTGGCACTGGCTACAGAAAAAATTAATGAATACCTGGCAGAGTGTTAAAGTCAAATCCAAGATTAGGTGAATCGTGACACATTCAATGTGTGTATTCTCTACTCTGTAGATTTAAGCAAACACTTTCACCATAGCCCGTAGGTAAATACATTATGTTCAACAGCTGAACCCAAACTTTTTGCTCTCATTTAAGCTTCACTCTAACTTTTATAACCGATTCAGACATGTTATTCAAACCTGGTTCCGCCGCACTAGGGGGTGACATTTTTACCACTGATAATAGAGCATGCCTACTACCTCAGTGGAGAAATGTGATTTGAACCTTCAGGCATTACCACTTCTCAACTAGTAGTGACCCTAGACCTAAACTGTGCATAGAGGTGCAATATGGTGAGTTTATTGCATCAGACAAAACTTGAAATTTTTATGAATAGGCACTCTATGAGGGGAATATTTGTGATCAAGATCCATACACTACCTCATGCTAATGCAAACTAAGGGGATCCACTTGCTTACATCTACAAGCTTGAAGTTGTAGATCAGCTTTTTTTTAACTTTCTGTAGTGAGAACGTGACTCATTCATTACACTGAGGTGTTATGTTAGGCTGTATGCAGCGGTGAATGAACAAGATGCACCAGGCAACAAGTTACCATCTATCCTATTCTGCCACATTTTAGGTGAACTTTGTCCATGATGGACCTGGAAGATTTAATATTAAAGCTGGTATTTAACATTAACTACTGGCAAAATATCGGAGGGGAGAAACAAAGGACACAGGATTGAAACAGCGGAAATCCAAAATACTTTTTTCTGTCTTTGACCCAGGGCGAGCGTTCTCGTATTTGAGGTTCCTGGAACAAAGTCTTAAAGGACAACTTTAGTTTTTTACAACAAGGGTTCATATTTTAGATTGTAATTAAATAATATAAAAGATGAGTATTGAAATGATTTCATTTACTTCTTATTGTTTTAGAGATTCTTATTTCAGTGGTTGGGACATGTGTACAAGTGGCTAAATATGTCATTTTACACAGAACAAGCCCATTCCCAAGATACAACGCAACCTTTCATGGTTGGATGTGACTTATGGGGGCTAGACGTGTTACTTTAAATAGCAATAAAGAAACTGCTGGCTTATTGTGTCTAAAAATACATATTCAGCCACCTGTACGCATGCCCCCATGCGTACGCATGCCCCACATTTTAGCATGGTAAACACGATAAAACAATAGAACAAAGCAAATGAAAACATTTTAACACTCACTTTTTCTTTTCTCTAATTACAATGTAAAATACTAGAGGCTCGGCCGGCTTTGCCGGCCGATCATCTCGTGTCACAGACAAACCCCTCAGGCACAGGGTGGCTTTGAGCAGATTCCATTACAATTGGCCAGTTGTGCACAACCTGGCCAGATATTCCACTGCTGTGCACAGCTCTCCAGGCTAGTGCACAGCATTTAAGGGCAAAAATTACCTCATGACAATGACAATGCTGTTGAATTGGCTTGTAAAACCTCTGTCAGGGACTTAAAATGTTACATATATTTCTGTTGCTTAGTGTACTTTGTGAAACTATCAGAGGAGACAATTAATGACCTTTAACGGGCTTCACCTGTGGACATTCATTAATCCAGCGTGTGGACATACCACAAAGTGAACAGTCTTTTTCTTTTCAGCCGAGAAACTGGAGCTGATTTTCCTTTTAAACTGGCTAAAATAAAGGGACTAATGGCTTTTTCTGTAGCTTGCAAAAGCTTTTGCAATTCTGTTGCATTCTGTTAAATTAAAGTGAAAGTAAACTCCTTCTGCATGGAACGTCTGGATAATATTATTATTATTATTGTTATTGGCTAAAAGTAAGCCTACTGAAATTGATTTGATGACCGAAGCAATAAGAGTTATGTTTAATAATAAGCACTAATTACTTAAACGTGACTACCTCTATAATCACTTCAATACATGGAGTGTATTTGCAGACAGAAACATTCCCACTCGGTCTCTCATTTGGGAGGGGGGGGGGGGAATTTAATGAGACCTCTATTCACACCTTTCAACAAATAAAACAATGAATTTATAGCGATTTGCATATAAAAAAGGACATGGGCCGTTGACACAGTTGATGTATCACGTTGGAGCGAATTATTAGATTTTATTATTGGAAAATGTAATATGTCACAATAATCTGACTCTAGTCTGTTCCTTTCAAATATGTAAGGGCAAAAGTTACCTCATGACAATGCTGTTGAATTGGCTTGTAAAACCTCTGTCAGGGACTTAAAATATTACATATACATTTCTGTTGCTTAGTGTACTTTGTGAAACTATCAGAGGAGACTATTAATGACTTTTAACGGGCTTCACCTGTGGACATTCATTAATCCAGCATACGCACATACCACAAAGTGAACAGACTTTTTCTTTTCAGCATCAGAGAAACTGGAGCTGATTTTCCCTTTAAACTGGCTAAAATAAAAGGACTAATGGCTTTTTCTGTAGCTTGCAAAAGCTTTTGCAATTCTGTTGCATTCTGTTAAATTAATGTGAAAGTAAACTCCTTCTGCATGGACCGTCTGGACTGGAGGCAGGAAAGCATGGTGACACGATGCTTTTTTTTCTTTTTCTTCTTCTTTGAGACGACATTGACACAGGATTATGGAATATATCCTTACATTGCAAAGGTAGGCTAATCAGCACCGCGGTATAAAGTAAAACGTTGAAAAATTAAAAATATCCGTGCCGTGTGTCTCTCTCCCCCCTCCTACTCCGTGAGGCTCTGTCATCTCTCTCTGTCAGCACGCAGGCAGCTGCTGTTACTGGGGGCTTTTACACCGCAAACGGTGACCTATAGAATCTGGTGACAATTCGAAAATTGCGGCGTGCGTGATTTGTTGTTTTATATACTGTTTTTAGGTGATTCACACAGACAGAGGAAATATACACTCTCTTTCTCTCTCTCTCGTTTCTCTCTCTCTCGTATTGGGTGCCCCCCCAAAAGGCAACTAAATTAAATAGGTCCTTTTTTGCTGTAAGCTGCTTCTCTCTCTCTCAGAGGGGCTGCGCTCTCTCAGGGGCTGTGTGTGTGTGTGTGTGTGTGTGTGTGTGTGTGTGTGCTGGCTACGCCCCCCTCGGTTGAAATTGGATCCGCCGGTCCCATAGCTGGGAATACGAGCCAATGGACGGCTATGGGCGGTATTATTCTGTACGTTCTTCTCCCTACCGTTGAGTTGAAGTGGATGCAAAGTGGGTGTGAATGGGCTTGGAAGCAGAGATGGGAAAAGTACTTGCATTCTGTACTTAAGTAGAAGTAAAAGTACTTGTGAAAAAAACGACTTTGGTAAAAGTAAAAGTACTCCATTCAGATAATTACTCAAGTAAAAAGTAAAAAGTACAGGCTTTGAAAAGTACTTTTAAAGTAAAAGTAAAAGTATTTTTACCGTATGTTTCTGTGCAAAGCCAATAGAATTTGAAGGATATTAAACTTAAAAGATCCCCACCAAACACACATCTTAAAACTGGCCCAGGATTGGTTTCCTAACTATGATGTGAAATCTAAATGCAGCAAAGGTTTTCTACCTTTTTAGACTGAGTACCACTTATATAAAAAATATATAGGCCTATACATATCCCACAATCCCAAAAAATTGTAGTCAGTAACGCAATCCGATTACTGCAATTTTAAAAGTAACTACTAGTTACTTTCAGTTAGTCGATTTATGATGACTGTTAACAGTTTTATCATAAAATATCTAATTTTAAAGAATCACATACTGGATAACACAATAGTCCACTTGTACACATACTGTAATTCACAAAAACTACTGCATGTTCAGAAAATAGAATAGGTTAGATCAGTTTCTCAACCTTATTTTTTTACCAGTAGGCCTACCACTCAAAAAATATTTGTCTCTCCAAGTACCACCATATGATGTTAAAATACAGTAGCGTACACCTTCCCCATCCTATTCATAGACAGGCACAGTACACAGAAGGCAAAAGTATTCCTACAAACAAAATAAAGAAAAACTAATAGCTTTATATCCAAATGACTGGTACTTTTTAAGCAATGGCCAAATGTATAATGTACATATACTGTACTGTAGGCATATATAAGAAATAGATGTATTGCTGAGAACGACCAGCATCCGTTCTCCCATCAAAAATTAAATAAAATCATGTTTTACAATCCATAACCAGCCTCGATACAAGACTGTCTTGATCCGAGGCTAAACAAGTGAGAAGCACCAGCGCCCACCAAGTTACACCCCTTTTTCATGTCAAGGACCCCCAAAATGACAATTATTAGCCCATGGACCACCAAGCATCACTGCTCAACCATTTTAATTCCAAGGACCCCCAGTTTGACATGCATTAGGCTACGGACCCCCATTTATTGGGTAAAATCAATGTTAATTTAACTCTGGGAGTGTACACTGTGAGAGTTACAGACCCATTGTCCATTTGTTTCCAAACTAGCATTTAGCTGCAAGGGGGTGCATTTCAATTTTGTACACTCTACAGATCCATAAGGGTCCATTTGGTTTCTTAACTATCATTTAGCTGGGGACCCCCTGGGTTGGAACTCCCTCAAGGACGCCTGTAGGTCCCCGGACGGTCCCCACTTTGAGAACCAATGGCTTAAACAAGCCACTTTATAAGGACTGCCTTTTGCTTACCGTTTTGTAGAAATAGCGTGTGTAGCCCATAGGTGTAGCCTTCATCATGCATATCTCCTTCTGCCTTGTGTTGTGTGCAGTTTTCCTTTCAGATGTTGTAAATATTCCATAATCGCCACTGAACCTATTTGTTGGTGTTAAACTTATCAGTGCTGCCATTGTAATCAAAGGCAGATACAGTGTTCCTAAATCAGATTATTGGCTTTTATTTCCCAACAGAAACGTAATAAATAACCACTGTTTTCACCCAACTTTCTTCACGTTGAATAAAAACAACAACAGTCAGCCGGACAGTATCCCATCCAATCACAGAGAGGGATGCGTGAAATAGGAGTCATTGATTGGCTGTGAGACGTTACATGCGGAAATGGTGTCAGCAGACCATAGAGTATATCAGCAGACTTACAAATTCACAATGCGTCGCGGTTAGCCGCGCTGTGAGCTTATAGATCTGCTATTTTCGATGCGCACCACCGTCTTACGACTGAACATAGCATAACATGCTGGAGTTCCCTGAACTCCAGCATGGATCCGCTTACGACAATGCTACTGGTATTTCTACTTGAGTATTTTATTGTTTCGTTTCATCTGCCGTGCAGCGGCGCAACATTCATTTAAAAAAAAAGTAGCGAGCCTGTTTTGAAAATGTAACAGAGTAAAAGTACAGATACTTGTGTTAAAATGTAACGGATAAAAGTAAAAAGTACCCAGAAAAATAAATACTCAGTAAAGTACAAAGTACTGAAAAATGTACTTCGTTACAGTAACGAAGTATTTGTACTTCGTTACTTCCCATCTCTGCTTGGAAGTGGGATGCGGCTCTTACTCAATTGTAAATATAAGATGAACCCTTGTTGTAAAAAAACAAAGTTGTCCTTTAAAAAAAAGGGGAAAAAAACTACTGACATCTGAGCTGTGTTAAATGTGTGGCGAGAGAAGTACAACCGATTACACTCACCTAAATCCACCCTCACATGAACTTTAAGACCTGCACTCTGTCACCGACTTTTGACAACCGACTCCTGTCTTGGAGTACACTTTGGTCCACGTGCACAAACTGCACATTGCCGAACTGCTGCTGTTCTCTGTCAGGTCAACTTCCACCATGGATCAAAACGTCTGATTAATACATTGTAAAAAAATCTATAATGTAGCTCATAGCCTGTTAGATAAAATATTCAGGGTCATAGTTCATTTAGGTCTATTATATACCTGTACACGCACACGCACATGTATTTATCTTGGTTTGGTTCTTTACTCTTTACCAGCACCTTTCCTGTGTTTCATGTTTACTGCTGTTGTTGCTATGACACCTTGATTACCTTCCAGGATCAATAAAGCCTGTTCTTAGCTTGTCATTCTCTTCTCATGTGAACTGAACTTGCACGCTTGTCTCCTCTACTGCAGCTCATCATCTGACAGGTCATGACAGGCAAGACCAGCAGAGCTTCTAAAGAGGAGGCTGTGATTGTATAGGGCTGTAAATTGTTTAAGTTTCTGAAGAAAGGACAACATGAACATCCAGAGAACTGAACCAGGACTACACTGCACAGGGAAGTGGTGGATCGACGAGACGAGAGCTCGTATAGGATAGGATCCCCCATCAGCTAGCTAGCCAAGCCAGCCCGAGATCTATACTCGACTGCGCGCAGTGTCGCGCACAGAGAATTAGAGTCGATCTACAAGCTCACAAGCAAGGCAGTTTCTTTAACCTCCAGACGGGAGAAAACGCTCAAAACGGAACTCAATCACGCTTTGGATGTGTGAATCAAAATTCCCGTGTTCACCATTGTCTGTTGGCCGTGATGATGCGCCTGGAAGCTTCGCGTCTCCCGTCTCGTGCGTGGCTGAATGACAGCCAGTGTTGGCGCGAGCCATGTCGCCTTTTAGCCAGCCTAGAGTAACAACAAATCAAGGATTCGTCCGTGATGTCACAAGTTAAAGCACAAGCGCTGCGGACTCGCGGGGGGCTCCCTTTAAAAACGCAAAACCTCGCCAATGTCAATGTAATGCATACATCAATACATCAAGGACATGTTCTCTCTCAGCCGAAAGAGTGTCTTTTCAGTTGCCAATTTGACAGTACGCATAATAACGCATTGGTTCGTCGATAACTCAAGAGTTCATGTCAGGTCCCCCCCGTAAAAGTAAAGGGCTACACACGCTCTCTACGGCACGTAACGTCACGGTCTCGTCCTTGGTGACATCATCCCAGGCTTTAGCATGTTAGCCGTAATAGCAGAGCAACTGACACATGGGTGATGTGGACAGAATAACAGACACTCACCCAGAACCACCTGGACACGGTGAAGATCACCTACGCGTCATAGTGAGACGAAGGCGGCTGTTATCTGAAGCAAGGCGTCGTTGGAGGGAGAGAGGCGGACCAGATGATGTTATCTTTAATGTGGTCGCCACACACAGGGAAGCAGCAGGGAGGAAGGTGTTCTGTTCTGTTCTGTGTGTTGATGACAGCAAGCAGCGAATGAGTCGTGGAAGCGCTGCTCAACTGCCCTGAACTGGCTCACACGGTAGCCTCCCGTCCCATAGCCTGGGGGGAACGTTGCGCTCTCATTGGCTGGCTGGTTGTCAGCGGCGACGCGACGCCACGATCTACAAAGAGACAGCGCGTCTGTTTTATAGAGCACTGGTTCCCAAACACTGGGTCGGGGACCCATTTGTGGGTCGTGTGCTCGCGGACACTGGGCCATAATTATTTAAAAAATAAAACAAAAACATTCCCCTAAAAGCTATGATGATGTAATAAATAAAAGAAAAATCTAAGAAATTCCATAAATTAGAAAACAAAATGTTTAAGAATTTGTGAAAATTCTAGTTGGGTCTAGGGCAAACGTCTAATTGATAGTCTTTTTGGTCTTGAGCTAAAAAGTTTGGGATTGCTCTATAACAATGTTATCAGTCGCATCATCATGCTCTATAACAATGTTATAGAGCAACCTGGGAACATGCGAGTCTGTATGAGAGATTAGTTATTTAGTTACACCATTGACTGTATATAAACAAGTTTATTTTCTCTAGCCCAAGGGTCTTCAACAGGGGGTCCGGGACCCCTAGGGGGTCCTCAGATTTACTACAGGGGGTCCTCCAAAACGTTGTTCTCCTTTTGCATGAACCCTAGTGTCCTTATTCTGAGAACTTTAGCCAAAAATAGCAGATCAACAAGCTTGTAGATCAGCTATTTTTGGCAAAGAGGTTTGGTGTAGAGGGGGAAAAGAGTACAAAGTGAAAGGTCAACTTTATTAAGTATTGACAGTTCAAGTGGTTAAATATCTGAAAAGACAAATTGACATGAATCCAAAATACACTGATTGTGCTGTCACAACAATGAAACTATATGGAATCTCTGAAAAGGTTGTGGGGGTCCCTGCTTCATCTCTCTCTCAACTAAGGGGTCCTTGGCCTGAAAACGTTGAAGACCCCTGCTCTAGCCTACTGTATGTGAGAACGAAGAGCTAATTTATAGTTTCAAGGAATACAGAAAAGCTGGGCACTTCTTATGAAGTGGCACTGACACCGAGACTCAAAGCCGGAGAGAATCCTCCCATTGGCTTTGGCGGCGGCCAGGGCTTTTGGGCTTCAGGCTGAGCTAGCCTATGGGCTTCAGGCTGAGCTAGCCTACTCTGCTCCATTCACACCATTTAAACTCTTCCCCCACCGGGAAACCAACACAGGGTCACGGCACCAATCTAACATCCGAGCCAACACTGATTCGAATTTCGAACCAGAGTTCCCGTGCCGTGTCAAAACTAGAGTTAAAGCCACATCTAGCTAGCTTATCATGACGTCAAGAGGGAATCCCCCCTTCGCCATGGGAGATAAAGATAATAGGCTTTATAGCACTGTTTCCCAGTGGGTCGGGACCCATTTGTGGGTCAAGGACCATTATGGCTCACCACTCAAGTAAAAATCAAATTTTATTTCCTACATTAAAAAATATATAGGTCGATATAGTTCAAAAGATTTCCCCCTCCCCCAAAAAATAATAAAAAAGATAAAAAAATAAAAAAGAAATCTTTTGAGATTTCCCCCTCCCCCAAAAAATAATAAAAAAGAGAATTGAAGGCCTATTTCAATACAAACATAAACACATGTAATGATGTAAGAAATTCCATAAACAAAGGTGGTAGTGAAAATAGCCGATCTACAAGCTCACAACGCAGCGCAATGCATTGCGTTGTGTGCTTGAATATCTGCTGTTTTCACTTTGGGCCCCAAAGCTAAAAAGTTAGGAAACCACTGCTTTAAAGCACCTCAGCTGACACCACACATAGGCTAACTGCATGGGCACCTTTAAAAAGTGGACCCTGTGGACACATACAGTATATATGGGCTATTTGTTAATAAGCCTACTTTAGGCCTATTATTAAGCATTCTTCTCTATGATTACCATACAAATGATATATTTAAAAATCACAATGCTATAGGGCACCAGAGATTGAGAAGACAGTTTCGGTGTGTCCTGGAATTCACAAGTGGTGCGCAGCAATAGTAACAGTTAATAGTAACTGTTCTGCTTCTGCTTTTAATTGTGATTTTGTATCAACTGTTGTTTTTAAATTGTTGTACGGCGACCTTGAATGCCTTGAAAGGCACCTAGCTTAAGTAAAATGTATTATTATTACTATTATGGCAGCCTTTCCCAATTCGTATACCTTTTTTTAATCACTTTATAGTTTTTGATTGATTAATAAAGGATTTTATTAGAGGTTTGCATAGGAAAAGGTACATGACAGTACAGTACAGTTCACTAGAAGGTCAACTAAGTAGACACCACAAAAAAGTCTTGTCGGCTTGTTTACATTGGGGTCCCTATTTAAACTCATATAATTGAATGACAGAAAAAATAAGAGATACATGGTATTTACAGTAGAAAGTACAGGGGGGGGAGGTGAGGATAGGCTTAGTCTTTGTTACCAGTTTCAAGTAGCAGCCGCCTGTAAGTGACTTTTCAGTGCGGTTTTAAAGGACTGTATAGGGATTTACACTCCTTTGTGGCTTTTGGTAGGGCTCTCCACAGATTTACAGCATAGCAGGAGAACGGATTTAACCCTTTTGTAGCCGAATCTGGGTTGAACGTGATCTGTGGAGTTGCCTCTGGTGTTGTGACTGTGAACATCCTTGACGTTTGGGAAGTAGTTTGAAAGGTACATGGGTATCTTAGTGGTGTAGTCTACTGTGAGCCACCCCGCGCTTAAGAAGTTATTAGCGGTGAGGTGAGTCCGAGAAGGAAGGTTAAGCAGAAGCCTAATCAGTTTGTTTTGGGCTGTTTGGAGCCTTAATTGTTTTTAAGGCCTTTCTGGCGTTGCGATACTATACGTGGACTCAATCCATAGTCAAAGTGGGGCTGAATGAGTGCAGCTTCTATAGTCTTCAATGTATTTTTACAGACCAGCGGAGCGATCCTCTGTAAAAACAGGTTTGTTGGTTTATTATTTTGATTGCCTTAGTAGTCTTTTGTCGCTGGAAAGATTAGCCACTAGGTAGGTAATTTCGTCTTTTGTTATTACATTATTATCACCCACTTTGACTGTGAAGTTATCGACCTTGCTGAGATTAGGATTTGATCCAAAGAGGATGGATTCGGTTTTACCCAGGTGTGTTGATAGTTTGGTGTCATTGAGCCAGGTGCAGAGCTTGTCTAGTTCAGGGCCTTTTCTTTTTTTTTGTCAAATAAGTTTTATTGCCAACAGATTATCAACAACAGGATGTATCAGTTATAAGATTAACAATTTTCTGTTTTAGCATATATAAGAAAGAAAGAAAAAGAAAGAGCTGAAAACAACAAGAAATAAAATACAATATGTCATCAAAACAACCCCTTCATATACCCTCCCACCCCTACTGCTCAGTGACGAAACGCATAATAGAGAATCAGAATGAATTATCCAATGGACATGCATTAGAATAAACAGTCTGTTTACACTAACATCATCCTTCTACTCAGGTAACGGACAAGGGGCAGCCAGATCTTATCAAATTGTGCCTGTCTGTCTTTAAGGGAATATCGTATTCTCTCAAGGTGAAGTGTACTAGTCATTTCATTAAGCCAGTGTTTAAATGCAGGTGCTTCCTCTTTTTTCCAATGAGTTAAAATCAGCTTCTTTGCTGTGTTCAGGGCCTTTTCAACCTGCAATTTGTCCCTGTCCGAGAACAAGGAGAGCCGAGTGATCCGCGAACATGAACAGGTTGCACATAAATTAGGAACAACAGAGGCCCTAGTATCTTCCTTGTGGAACGCCACAGCTTACTGGGAGAGTGGGGACAAGGTTCCGTTCACCTCCACCACCTGTTCTCTCACCACCAGGTAAGACTGCATCCAGCTCACTGCTGCGCTATCAAGACCGATAGCTTTTAGAGAGAAGGCATGTGTCAGTGGAATGGGTTTCTCTGAAGCCAGATTGGAACTCATAAATCAATTTATTCTCTTCAAGATACCTTGCAACCTGTTCATAGACAATTTTTTCCATGACTTTTGAAATGAAACTAAGAATTGAAATGGGGCGGTAGTTGCCAGGGTCTAGTTTGCCAACGTTTTTGTGACGGGGGGTTACTTTTGCTAGTTTGAGGTCCTGGGGGACGTGACCCTGTTTAATAGATAGGTTTATTATGTGGGTAATGATTGGAGCAATGGAGGAGTCTCCATTGCTCTCGCTAGAGTAGGTCGTTAATAGGTGAGACCGGTTTTGTGACAGCTGGCCTTGGGTTTCTGTATTTTATGGGTACAGTAAATCATATAATGATCACTTAGGCCGCATACAATAGCCCCACTTGTGGTGACTGAGATCTATGATGCTTTGAGAGAGCTCTCTCACCCTGTTTGGTTGAGCAATACGTTTTGTGAGGCCGTGTAGATCACAGAGCTTAGTGAAGGATTTAAAGACAAGTGCTTCTTTTCGGAGCATGTCCGTGTTCCAATCCTCAAGATATTTTTCCATAACGTCCACCTTTGCTAAGCTCTCCTCTCTTAGTGCCATGTTATTATCGCATGGTACTATAACGCGTGCGTGTTATAAAGATATTAAAACACTAGTAGGTATAACATTGTTAAACCTAGTGTTTTTTTTTTAAACCTAGTGTTTTAATATCTATGTAAGACGCGTGCACGCACACAGTCGTACGTGGATTCCTACAGAAATGGCATATACATGTATTGCTAGCCTGGCCTGGCATTAGCCAGATTGATAACGTGGATTCACTCACACATTCCTCCACGGTATCAGTCTGGACTTGGACCTACAGTATAGGGAGCGAGTATGAGAAATCAGGATCGGGCCAATCAGTTGAAACGCAGTCTCTGATTGGCCCGATCATGTTCTGATTTCTCATGCTCACTCCCTATGGGCCGAAGTCCAGACTGATACCGTAGAGGAGCGTGTGAGTGAATCCACGTTATCAGTCTGGCTAAAGCCAGGCTAATATATTGCTACCGTATATAAAATAGCCTATAGTCTATAACCTATATAATATAAGAATGGATGCAATATTCAAATCTTGGATACGATTAAATCTTGTAAATACATTAAATCCAGTCAGTCTTCTCTAACCACTTAGCCAATCACAGAGCGACCATCCACTCGGGCTATGGGTTCTTCCCTGCCTGACAAGTGGATGTGACATCACAGGACCTACACAAGGTGAGTGAGTAGCGCACAATCAGCACAGTCTGTCTAGAATACATATTAAAAGGACAATTGTCATCCCCATCTTTAACAGTGTCAAAGATAGGGATGACAATTTGTCCCTTTAATATTGACACACCAGATGGTGTCACACCTCTTTGCAATGCTACAGAACTATTACTGCCCATATTAGATTCCAGGCTAGATAAATCCATACATGAGGAATGTTCTTTCATTACAATAAAATAAAATGTTCAGTGTAGCTGATAGCTGCCAAAACAAGTGTAATTTTTAATAGCCAATGGTCAATTGAATGTACCCATTCTCTCCTGGCCTTGTCCCATTCCACTTCCAATTTGCAAGGTGAGCAAAAATCTCCTCAGGCTTCATAGAGTTTGAGTGCATCCAGTATCCCCTGGCAGTGTCCCATCTGCAGTGGAGCGATGATCAATGACGTCAGGCTAAGAAAAACATGAACACACATCTGCCACTCCTGCTTCAGATGTCCTAATCCTTGTTCCCCATCACTTGTGCAAACAGAATTCCCCCTATTGACACAGGACCGTTTGTTTTCATATGCCCCACTCTCAGGGAGATTTTGCCATAATAAGAACCGAGCGCCTGGCCTCACTGGCTTCAGGCAGGGGAACGCCAGCTCAGCATTCATTACCACATCACAGCACCACACAAACGAAATATAATTTAGTTTTCATCTGTTAACAAAAATGAAGTCAGTGCAAATTAAACTATTCTGCACATTATACAGTAAAATCCAAGCATCAATTTAAAATAAAGACCAATTAACATTCTAAATTAAATGAACACTTGAGTATTTCACAGTGTATCACTGATTCTTCACCTTTAAAAGTTGTACTGTATAACATTTAACATTTCTGTAATCTGTACCCTACTGAATGTTTTTTTTTTCTTCTTTTACATCATATTGACTAGCCTAGGTCTAGTCATCGTTATCAGCAATTGCTTGCTTACCCCTAATTTATTTGCTTCCTAGCCATTTGTCTCGGTCAGACATGTCACCGGAGGAAATGTAACAGGAGAAATGTGTTTTGCGCCAACTTTGCATTGTCCCATTATCACAACTCAGGGAAGTCCCTTGAGTGCCCATCAGTTTAAAAAAAAAAAGAACATTCCAGTCTCCTCTGCTCTGGCACCACCGTTCTAAAGACATACAGGCACCCAGTCTGCTCTGGCACCACCTCTAAACACTTCCAGGCAGGCAGATGAACAAGGGACCAGTGGACTGATGGAGGTCATCTAGTCTGCAGGCCTCTTCCCTGGACCAGCCCTGATAACCCTGTCTGACTAGCAAAATACAGGATGTGACCCATTAACCTTGCAAAGCAGCCAGTGGAGCGATATTGTTTTATTGGGGAAGGGGGTAACACACACACACACACACACACACACACACACACACACACACACACACACACACACACACACACACACACACACACACACACACACACACACACACACACACACACACACACACCCCTCACTAGTAGGGCTTGATGTAGGAAGCCATGCTGATAAGGGGCTTGGGGGCTTGGGGTGTCATCTGTTGAATTGGCGGTGCAAAGCCATTAACAGGAAAGCTGTCTGCAAGGCGGGTCTGACATCTGAGGACTGATGACAGCATCTGTATTCGCTACTGTGCGCTGACAAAGGCAACCACAAGACAAGGGACAAAGCTGTACCGAACACCCACGGCAGGCAGAGTCAGTCAATATCATGAAACAAAACCCCAGCTAGAGCTGGTCTGCGCTGTTATTTCAATAATACAACTTAGATGGGATTACATTACAAGATGGCATATCAAAATGACAGTATGAAATGGGGCAGTAAAAGTAAGACAACTGCTCAATGTTTGCAGTTTTTATTATCTTTCACATCAACGTATCAAGCATACTGTAGATTGTGCACTATATGGCTTGAGAAAGACATTTACTAGTCATCTGTCTACGCTGGCCACACACTCTTGTTTTTTGCCAGGCATGGTCTTCTCTGGGCATCCAGAAATATCACAGATGCAGATGCCAAACACTTTGGGGTTCTTTGGCCACTCTTGCAGGGGTAACTCATCACCTTTCTCCATCTTTACTGGGATTTTGTTCCACTGTGCATTGGCCTCTGCAAAATCCCACTGGAATATAAAAGGGACACGTTAGTTTTGTCCATCTAGGGAAATTAGCTCTTGGTTGCATGCAAGTTGATCTCAGACTTTTAACCGCTCTGGATATGAATATTGGTTAAATGCACAGATTGCAAAATGCCCCTGATATCCTAACATTAAGCAGTCTCTGTCCGGCAGGCATCACACATGAGACTATAAACTATCCCTGAAATAGCAGAGGCCTGTCCCTTATCCCCTATAGACTGGGGAACCATGTTGTACCACTTCCTAGCCAGACAGGCCCAGCCCAGTGTTGGTCTTTAATCAAAGATCTTTAACAGCAGAACAATCGGGTCACAATGCAAATCTCAAACAATTCCCCCCTTCAACCCCACCCCCCCACCTCCACCTCAACTTCACCCCGTCCAGCAAACAGCAGCCATGCACTGCTCAGCAGCACTGAGCCACAACACACAATACAATCTACAGCTTTCAGCTTTCTAGTAGCACTATGACTTATCATTTAACATTTAGTAAACATTTGTACAATATCCCTTTCCTTTGTAACAGCCCCTAATTGTTTCATAGCTGGACTGACTCCAGTAGACAGCCTTCCCGGTTCAACTGTATAAAAGACAACTTTGCAATCAAGGTTATGCCATGTTATCAATCATAGACGAACGTGCATGTGCATTGGAAGTTGTAAGCAATGTGCACACTTACACAGAAGCAACTTATTTCCATTGTTTTGTGATATGCAAAGCCTATACTAGTCTGATGAGGAATACGGTATATGCGGTACCACACACTTAAAAGTAAGAACAGCTTAGACCTCAGTTGTTGTCAAATATATTCCTCTTGTAAAGCAATTCTTTGTTCACAACTCGGAACATGTAGAAAGCCAGTTCTGGGCCTTCATCAACTGGGAGACAAACACTGACTTGGACTGTACAAACTAAAACTAAGTCAAACCTGCTCTTTCAGTTATTTGTCAAAGGTCCTGCTCGCAATATATTTAGACCCATAGGATTCAAGTTTGCAGACCGTGGTCATCCTTATATCCAAACAATAAATTGACCCAAGGGTGGCGCTAGAGTAAAAGTCATGGAGTTACCAAAATCAACGGGGTTCATTCTAGAAACTGCCTATTTAGATTGTGATGAAATGTAAAAAGTTGATATTTTGGCCTGATGGAAGCACTAGAATTTAGGTCAGATATCTGCCCATTAATTCTTTAGTTAACTTTCTAATAAAAGAGAAAGTTTGACCTGCAGACAACCTGGAATGAGACAGACCTTGAGTGATTCAGTGTCCCAGTCAGACTGGTTTAATATTCCACACTTGATACTGACTCATGACAAACATCATTAGAAGACTAAAAGACCTCTGCCCAAAGGCGTCATTTAGACTAGGTACTGTACATGTCCCCATGACATGATATGTCCAATTCTGTCCCCCATCTCTATTGATCTCCTGTTCTTCATTGCCACAATTAGCCTCTCAGCAAACACAAATGAACCTGTGCAACACTGTTAAATTGTCTGTTGTATAAGACTCGCAATTTGTGGTGCATTCAGAGGCTTGGGTTGAAAACAACCCAACAACAACTGGTCTACCAAACAGCAGAGTGTGTCAATGTAATTACAGTTTAACAGGTTTGTGAGAAGCAAGTGACTGACTGCGGTAGCAACTAGCAAACAATATTGGAGCGCAAACAAAAAAAGATTCTGTTAGGGCTTATTCTAATATATAATTATAGTATTATATAAATGGACATCAGATGATTAACTAATGGTTATTGTATTCATTCAGAAGTACTGAAGGTCTCTCTACCATCACAAGTTACTGGTGTCCCATGGCATAATTACAGGTGGACCATGGGAAAAACTTTTAAAATAATTTATTAAAACATTTCGAAATATTATTATATCATAAGTCTATCAAATTTAAGAAAATATTTGAAACTAGAAGCAGTGCTCTTCCGAGGTAGGTTATTGTGGCCTCCTGGTAGTGCTATAATAGGCCAAAGTGAAAAGAGTGCCATGTCTTCTTTGGCCTTTCACAGCAATCGGACGCCGCATTCATGATTTGAGGCATTTTGTTCTAAAAATGTGTTTTGCAAAAGTTTACCTACTGGTGGCGCTATAACAGGCTAATGTAAAAAGTTCACATGACTATAGAGATCATGTGTACAGAGTTGCGTGACATTTTGATAAAATCTGAAGGAGTAATAAAAAACATTTTTTTTACATAAGTCGGCCTCCCAGTGGCGCTATGAAACGCAGATTTGAAAAATGCAGGGCAAACATTTTTCTTTGGCCTCTAAGGATTGCGCATACAACGTTTTACACTGATCGGAGGAGTTATAGGTAAAAACACAAATCAGGCTGTTATAGCGCCACCATGAGGCTGATTTTACCATTTTCAAGTGGCATTTCTTCCTCGGCCTAGTGGGAATGTGCGTGCAAAACTTGACGGAAATTGCACTCCGTGTTCATGATTTGAGGCATTTGTTAAAAACGGAGAAGTCCTGAAAACTTTGGAAGGCGATCTTAGCCAATCAGGATGGAATCTGAAAAATCTGAAATACCCATTTCGTTTAATGACTATCAGAGATAGTACCGATCTGCGTGATCTTTGGACAACATCTGTAGGAGTACTGTCCAAAAATGTGTTCGCCTCCCGGTGGGTCTATAATAGGCCCATGTCAAAAAATCTGCTCTGGCACCCTGGGAGTGTGCGTGCACAGTTTCGCTGCCATCGTGGCAACAGTGACGGAGATTAGCTGTTCACAGACGGGAAGGACACACAGACAGACACGCGGACGGACGGACAGGATGCAAAACATAGTCTCCCCATGCCAATAATTAGGCATGTTGTGGGGGAAAGCTTGAAATTAAAAGGTGTGTTGGGGTGGCCCTTGAAGATAGCTCGAAATATGCTAGTGGTCCAGAGTTCAAAAATAAAATAAAAAACACTTATCTATTCCTGTTCCAGCAGACACACCATCAGCCTTTCTGGACTGTTCTATCTGACCTGCTATCATCACCTAGTGGCACATTAAGTGACTTGCAGCTCAACATTCAACATCATCCAGATATTCATTCTTCTGTTGCATCTTCAATACATTATCCCCAATGTGTAATTAGAAGGCAAAATTATTCTTAAAATCCAAACGAACGGTATTGGCTTACAGAACTACACATACCTCAGCATGCCTCAAATAGAGTTATTGCTGTTTCCTCTACACACCATCTCCCTCTCATTTATCCTGTTTATCTCAAAGAACAATGCAAAAAATGGCCAAACTAAACTGTCCACGATCAATCTTAGAAAATAAAAACATTCTTGAAAATTATACTTTAGATGCCAAAACAAACCACCTTCATCTACTAGATCCCTGGTTTTAGTTGTTCCTGTGCTTCATAAGTAGAAAAATAGAATCATGTCTCTGCATTCACTTGCATTGCCTGGCAAAACAGGTCTCAAGAATCACTTTCAGTGCCCTCAAACACACTATCTGATGCATTTAATATGAAAGTAATCAACATAGAGAAACAGTATATGTAAGAAGTATTTTACATATTGGCAGAATTTCTTTATTCACTTTCCCTTACAGTATGTGCTGATTTGTGTGATTTTGAGGCCTGTTTCGCCATGGAATCAAGAGTGAAGTTCATGGTCTATACAACCCAATGTTCTACCAATGTTCAACATCACTTTAAAGAGACCCGCTTACCTCCAGATCTGAGCTATCTGAAGAGGATGTCCATGAGGAGTCAGAGAAGAACATTTTGTCAACTCTGCCCTCTTGCACCATCTTCCCGTGGGGCTGACTTTCTAATACCCCCTCCTTGGCTACTGTCACCTCCTTATTTATGCAAACCTGTTGGAAACAAAACTATAGTGGGTTCATTGGGTTGGTCCCTAGGACTACATTACAAGGGACAACACAAACATATGCAGATAAACTATGCACAGTGGCTTATATATAACAGAATCTAAATGCAAAATATTATTACTGGATATACAAATAGATATTGCACACCGTATTTGTGTATGTAACTATGTCATGTCATGTCATGTCATGTGCAGACTGAGACACATTTCCAGCAACATTAGTTGACATGTCAAATAAAATATCTTGAACCTTTACTTGAAGAATACCACTGACAGAGTTTATGAGAATGCAGTTTTCTTTTACCTTGCACAAAGGGTCATAAACTGCAGTTTATTTTACCTTGCACAAAGGGTCACCGACATCTAAGTAACAGCCCATCTCAGCCCGTTTCTTGACATCCTTCTTCTTCTTTCAGAAACGTTTAAAATGGTACCGGGTCCCAGCGCACACAAGCATTGAGGAGGTTCATGAAGAACAATTAGCATCCATTTGTTTAGTAAACAGGAACATGATTCAAGTATTGCAAAACAACGCTTGAACCCACTTGTTTTATTTGTCTCTTCGTTGTGAGGATGTCCTCAGTAATGCTGCCCACACTCCCTAGGAGACTCTCTGCGTCTGGGGAACACCTCTCAGGATGCTGGCTGGCCCCTCTTCTGCACCTAGAAATGACCAGTATCTGACAAGCTGGGATTGAAGGTCAACCAATCAGAACCACAACAGAAGCAGGTAGAAGGGACATTTTGAACCGGTAACTCATTCTACATATTAGCTCCGAAATTGAGAGTTTGAGGTCACTCAATCTCATTGGCTAACTCCACATCACAGAACCTTAACCTGCCCTTATCCGCACCAAACGTATAGGCTACCTAAACCTACCATCTCTATAATGTAGTGCCTAAACTTATTTTACCATTTTAAACATTATAAATGAACTTGACTGTTGGTGTATGATATTGTCAGTTCAGGAGCCACTACCTAATTGATAACCTAATTTACGGTATATTACAGTGAGACAGAGATGCTCACAGGTCTTTAAGCTGGAGTGCAAGTCAAGTCTCAAGACTCTGAGCTACTGTAGTTGAGTCTCAAGTCTTTCGTCCAAGTCTCTTACAGTTGTAATGAGTGTTCTATCATCTGATGCATGCAATCTTGTCTGGACATGGCATAGTTAGAGTATATCTAAGGAATTCAAATCATGTACTGTATTATAATCACTGCCTGTACTTTAAGACCATAACATAGTATCCGCACTTAGTAGTTTGATATAAGGTCACTTTAACAGGCTAATATTTCGATACCACACACACACACACACACACACACACACACACACACACACACACACACACACACACACACACACACACACACACACACACACACACACACACACACACACACACACACACACACACACACACACACACACACACACACACACACACACACACACACACATACACACACACACACACACAATTTCACTTTAAAGTTAACATAATTTAGCTTTAACAGTTACAATAAACAGTAGACTAAGTATTGAAGAAGAACTCCCTCAGTGACAGACCCGGCTCACTATCGTGCAGGCTCAGGCAGCCCGTAAGAACAAATTGGAAATGTTACAACTTTTCATATCATAACATCCTTCCAAATAATGCAAAACACCTGCTGCCAAGTTATCCGAAATCTACTATACTAGACCGGTGCCGGAAGGGCACTGATGTCATCAGAATGCCCATATATGGACATAACTGTCAGATCGGTGGTTTTGCTAAACCGGAGCTTCATATATGCCTACACACCCACACCTCTCAACGGCCGATCAGACTGACCTCACTCACGAGTCCTCAGCGATACAGTATGCATGCAGAGTCTGAAGTCGAACTGTGAGCTTGTGATATCACAGAGTGTAACACCATATCTCCAAATATGGGCATGCTAGCTCAAGGTGTTTGTAATGAAACGCCTGGTTCCTGAGGCTAAGGTGTTTGTGACACCCACCTCTCCGTATATGGTCATGTTAAATTTGTACCTCTCCATATGGGAATGTTACGTTGTGATGACCACTGTCTGCCATATCTACCCACAAGGCTATTTTGAGAATTACTGTAAGTTCAAGTTGTGCATCTGTGGCAACGTGCATATATGCCCATATATGGATATTCATGATGCGTTCTCAACTCAATAACGATGGGATGATTGATAAATTGCTATGAAGCAACAAATATGGACATGCCTGACGCCAGTACAAATCAGGACGTCACATGGAGATACCTAAATTATGCCCAAATATGTACATGCCAAGGAGTCAGTGAATGATTTACTGTTGATGCTAGACTACTTAGTACTCAATCAGTATAAATGATTGAGACACAATGCAGCTGCTTATTCATAACCGATTAGTGTTCATTGCTTGAAATGGTTCTATTGATATGAATATAGGCCCATCAATGAAAATGATTAGCAGCATTAGGTCTTCACTCTACCATGTTAGAACAGCACATGCTTGTATAACGTTATCAAACATGAAGACCCTTTCGAGAATGACCAACCTTCAGACTAATTCTGAACATATAGCACGAGTGTACAGTTCCAAGGTACCGTGTGTTGCAACGTGGGAACCAGTGCTGGATAAACAACTTCCTTTGGCAACTCAAGTCCCAGTTGATCTGGTGAACAAACTGGAGAGACTAGCCTTGCTTGATTTCAGTGCCAAAGAGGTACTGATACATTTGGAGGGCGCCATACGATTTGCCGATCAGCTTCATGTTGTTGACACAAATGGAGTTGAAGAAATGTATTCTGTTCTGGAGGAAAGAACTTTGTACCTGAGGGATGATGCCATTACAGAAGGAGACATTGCTGAAGAACTACTCCAGCTTCCTAAAAGCACATTTGAGGAGTATTTTGTGGCACCACCAGGAAACATTCCGGTTCCCAACAGGGAGGAGAGGGCTACCATGCTGAAACACTGAGTTTTGACCACATTTTGCATTACAGAATATTACAGGATACTATTATTTTAGATTGTTCTATATCGTTTTCTCTCTCATGGCTTTTCATCAACCAGTCAAATATAGAGAAAATGCTTATAGCTAGATATTTATTTTGTCAGATACATGTTTCAAATGTCTTTTTAAAAGTATTCAGGAAACACCAATCTAATCAAGTTAACCGGGATTGCTGGTTCGCTTGTGAAGTGGGACTGTGGAAAGTAATCAAATGACAAATGTGGGGAACAAGCTTAGGCTGGGGTTGCCATGGCGATCAATTGGATTGGCTCATTTGGGCCACGACCAGAACCTTTTCGGGTGGTTCTGGACAACCAACTTGATGCCGGGCACTGCACTCCCTTGGACACGTGAGGCATATTTGGGAGTCGCTCTCCATTCCGACATGTCGCCACGCCGAAATTGACTTCTTATTGTCGGAGTGGTGACACTTCCATAGGGGTTAAGTTTAGGGTAAGTGTTAGAGATAGGATTAGTGTCGGAATGGAGACATGTCGGAAAGTAGATATGTCGGAGTGGCGGGGTGTAACCGGCATATTTCTGTTGGTCGAACAGTTCTCGAAATACCTGGATTACAGACGAGATTACCTGTATTTAATATTTATCATAAAATAGGACTAAACTATCTGGGTGCTTTTTCAAGTATCTGGATGAAATCTGATGTGGTCAATTCCGCATCCTTAATCGTTTATCTCACACGTGGAATTTGGCCATTCTCTTTTTTGTTGTCTAAAGTTACTGCTATGGTGATAATTGTTGCAGCTGCAAGTAAGTCATCTGTGGTGGTGTGGCCGTTTAACATGCGTGCGCGAGACTCTGCAGGCCAGGGAGGCCACTTCACAAAAGAGAGAAGACTATTTAAAGACTAAAGTATGAACAACTAGTCTTCTCTTTGCTTTTTCTTTATGGCTTGGGAAGGATACAAGAAGATCCAAGCAGGCACAGCACATGGCTGACAGGAGCCACGGCATGGTTCTTACAACAAACTCACACTGAGTGTTGTAGAGCAGTAATGCTGTGGCGTAGAGAGCACCAGCCAATGAGCACAGCATTCCAGAGAACACACGTGCCTTTGACAGCATATGACCTTTGTGCTAAACAAAAAGAAGTAGTAAATATTATGGTCTTTTTGTTGATTATTGTTCATAATTAACATTTCAAAGAATGTTGTGCTTTATGAAAGTCACTTTGTAGGGACAGTATATAGAGCAAAGTAGATCAGACATGACAATGACTTACTACTCTTGAGAGTGTGGGGAACTTGGCGGTACAGGCTATGACAAAGGCAATCAGCCCAAGGATGTAACCCAGGATCTCAGTGTGGTCCTGTGAAAGGAGAGAGATTCATGAATCGGATATAAAATATAATATGGACAAATTGTGCATTGTGGAGGAAAGCCTTTACATTTTTATTTGTATGTTAATAGTAATATAACTAGTACATCTGCAGTGATTGGATGTGATCTCTCTACTCTCAGTTGAGAAGTTTAGACCCTCCCTGATGTCAAAGTTATTGGAAACTAAAGGCCCACTGGAGTGGATAATAAATGCTCCGTAGTTTGTACACATTGAATGGTCATTTGAGCGATGCGTCTATTCGGCTGCCATTATAGCTGGGGCAAGCCTATGGTTGCAATTACCTCTCTCCAGGAGAGGACATGAAACTTTTTTTTTTTTTTTTATCATTATGCTGCTCATTTTCTGAAGGAAGCCAAACCAAAATAGGTTTTACTCTTATGTACCTGTACACAATATGTAACAATAAAGTACAACTTTTAACCTTAATGATTGTAGTTTTAAAGCTGCACTGGGCATTAGTGGCACCAAGTGGCAGCAAGAGGTAACAGTCTTTTAAATGTATATATTAGTGCCACTATGTTCCCAAACAGGTCCTGAAGCTCACTGCAGCATTTTAATCAGGTGAGATGTTTTCAGCTTCTAATTTTCCAATACCTTAGATGGATTACTGAAATAAAGGATTGAACTTGTAATTTTGCTTGGAAATCTTGCATAGTGAAGCTTTAAGCTCATCATTGAGGCAATCTAAGATAGTGAAGTGCAATTTATGATACGATTTGAAAACCTTTTAACTGCAATGACATTGGACAAAACATTTTCCTTTTGCAAACTGCCTGGGAGAGCCAACGTCTATATTATACAGTATGCCAAAATGGTAGATGGATAAAGCAGAACCACAACCCGTCTGTCATCAACACAGCAATATTCAAATTGCATGTCATTACAACTTTGCCTTTAAGGGAAGCTGATCAGAGCATCATAGAGTTGGGAGAGTGTTTTTTGCAGGTCTTTCAGTCCGAGTGTATATAAAAAAAAAGAAAACTGGGTTAAGCACCGTTGGTCCGACCAGTTTAACATTCACCAGCGTCGGCAGGTTAGCATTTCACCAGGTTAGTATTCACCAGCGTCGGCAGGTTAGCATTCACCAGCGTTTGGGTTAGGTTAGGTTTAGGTTAGTCTCTCAAGAACAGCCTCAGGCCGACCGATAGGTGTCGCCCTTTCTTCTTTGACGATGGGTTCCCAGATTGGGTTTAGGTGTATCTCCGTCTCCCCGACTTTCGTGAACTCCGCGCAGCCAATCACAAGCTTCCGCTGCCTTAACCCAGTTGCTTTTTGGATACACTCAGACTGAAAGACCTGCAAAAAACACTCTCCCTCATAGAGTTAGCATGCACTTACTTGAGGCAGAACATGGAGCAGTGTCCTCCCAGTGAGGGGTCCTTCAGCTGGCCTGGGCCTGACCATGGAGGTCAGGTAACCTCCTGACACCACCATAAGCACAGACACTGCCAGGAGGTACTGCCGCCTTCGCCTCCTCATCATTCTCCTTCTCCTCACTGACACACAACATGAATGCAGAAGGCTGAGGTGAAAGTAGGGTTGGGAAATTAACCAAAAACATAATCTAAAATGATATTTAGAACCAATAACAGTCTTATTAACCAAATAATCGAGAAGCACGTTTTTTTTGGGGTGGTTGTCTGGTTGAACATGTGTTCACCTGTCACCTGTCCCTTTGCCCCTGCCCTTTCAACACCTGATGCCCTTACCAAGAACAACATTTGACAACTTATAATTTTGCAATAATTATTATTTATGATTTATCTGTCAGTTGTCATCTAGCCCTGTTAGCTTTGAGTTTGCAGCTGCAGTGCAACTAGTAGCCTACAATGATCCCTACTTGATTTGTGCAAGTGATCTCAAATGTCAGTCAATGCCTCTGCAGGGCCTCTTTGTTTGGCTTTTAGGAGAGGTGGGAACTTAAGTGTGAATGACATGTATCCACTTTACCTGATTCTGAGTTCCAGCAGAAGAAAATTGAACAGAGGACAGAAATGAAATTCACAACATCCACGGCAGCCGCAAAAGCACCCATTATAATCTGCAAACAGGAGGATAAACATTGTATTGGAGGACGTTAATAGGCTTATTAGGATACTTTTATAAAAGCATCTTACCTGAGTGTTGTTGTGGTGAGTTAACAGCTTACCACTATAGTCAGCTGTTTAGACAGAAAGGCCCCGACCATGCTGCTCAGGTTACCAAGGAAACCATACAGGGAACAAGATGCCACATCCCCAGGATGTTCTCCCCGAACACTGCACCAGTGCCAAACGAGGCTTTAACAGATACAGTAGATACATCTTTATCAGTGGTGTAAAGTAAAAGTAACTAAGTAAATGTACTTCTTTTTTTTACTCAAGTACAGTTTTGAGGTAGGCCTACTTTTACTTTACTGGAGTATTCCTATTTTCAGTACTTTTTACTTCTACCCCGCCTCAGAGGCAAACATTGGACTTTTACTCCACTACAATTATATGATAACGTTACTAGTTACTTTGTAGATTTTGATTATTACAAATCACTTCAGGCCTATATTTCGGCCATTTGAAAATAGTTGTTATTTCTTTTATTAAAAAACAAAAAGAATTAAGGATTTTTATACATTGGAAAACTTGTGAAATGGCATGAGTAGCCCACATTCTTCATTTAGGAGTAGTTCACCCCTAAAATTTCATTTTTTTCTATTGATTAGTCATGCCATGGAGACTTGAGTTCAATAATATTTGTTTGTATTCGTTGCATTCGCAAATTAATATTTTAGTAATAGTAATTGTAGGCCTACCCCCATTGATTCTAGATGGGGACCCAAATGCATGGCCCTGGTTGGGGACGGGTCAGAATCAATGGGGGTAAATTTAGGGTCAAGTAACTTTACTCCCATTGATTCTCACCCAAATACTTTGGGTCCCCATCCAGGGCCTTGTATTTGGGTCCCCATCCAGGCAGGTCCATTCATTTGGGTCCCCATTCATAATCAATGGGGGTAGATTTACTAGCCTATACAATTTTTGTCTTGGAATGCAACAAATACAAAAACATATTATTGAACTCAAGTCTCCATGGCATGATTAATCAATAGAAAAAAAGTCATTTTGGGGGGTGACTCCTTAAGTAGGCTACATTTTGATACCAATACTTTTACTGTAAAGACATTTAGTATTTTTTCCACTCTGGATTTAATTTCAATCTTTATGCATTAAACTACCATTTTGATAAATAATATTAGGCATCCAAAAGCGACTTACAGGGAACTGGACAGCAGCAAAAGCGTCATGGAGAGAGCACTGAGACCCAGCGTGACGCACAGCTTGTCGGAGTTTGGAGCATCAAGACATGTTTTTACTGCGTCCCACTGATCCCAGTGCAAAGCAAACATATCACGACTTGTTCTGATGTGCGTAGGTTCCCCCATAGCGTGGTAGAACTGTGCTCATTTCGTGCTCTTGAAAAATTCGTTTAATCCCTTTAACATTCAAATCAAGTGCGAGGCTAGGTAGAACTGCGAGGTTCATCTGCGTAGCCGAGCACAGGTGCATAAGCGCGTCCGATCAGCGTGAACGCACCGGAACGCACGCACCAACAGTGGTGGAAAAAGTACTCACATTTTCTACTTAAAGTAAAAGTATCAATACTTTACTTGGGTAAAAGTACAAAAGTATTGGAAATACTCAAGTACAACTACCTAAAAAATGTTTAAAGTTAATTACTATACAACACCGATCTCATTTGGTAGCCTACTTTTGCAATCTGCACAGGCCCAGATTGTTGCGACCATAGGTCGCATTTACTACCAAAACCTCCACAGGCTGTCCGTGAGTGAGTCCGTCAGTCACACGTCACACTCTTGCCCTGCTCATATCTCCGCAACCGTTGCCCCGATCCATGCCAAATTTTGCACACACACTCCTTACCTGCCAAACTACAACCTCCAAGGACCCCCGGAGCTCCAGGGACCACCAAGGAGGCTGCTCACGGGGAATTCCCGGGGACCACCGACTCCTGGTGCTCCAGAACGGATGCAAAAGTGGTGCCGCCCCCAGTGGAGGACCCCCTACACTGCAGCTCACATAAAATGCCGTAACTCCGGCTAGGAGCGACCGGGACAGCCGGGGCCGGTACCTATTCGTCCGCCTTGGCGGCGCGGAGACCCCACCCCTCATTTCTCACATGGCCCTCTTCTAGCGCCACCATGAGGCCGATTCTTGCAAAACACATTTTTGGACACTGCTCCTAAAATGTTTGCCCTAAAATCACGCAAATCGGTACACAGTATGTCTACACTCATCCCATCAACATGAATCTCTCCCATATAGCGCCACCTCCAGGCCGATTTTTAAAAACACATTTTTGGACACTGCTCCTACAGATTTTGCCCTAAAATCACGAAAATCACTACACAGTATGTCTACACTCATGTCATCAACATGGATCAGGAAGATTTTGGAAAAACACATTTTTGCCCTATTTGTGGAGATAAGTGACCTACGGTCGCTTATCTCCCGATTAGGGAGTCTTACTGGTTTTATTTTTATATAGGATATACAGTGTATAGGCTATATATATATATACCTATATATATATTGTCGCCTACTTATGCATTATGTAAGTTGTGTATTCTATTAAAAATAAACTCAAATAGGTACACAACAGATAATTTTATTTGTCAGGCATATTTGATTACATCAATAACTAACTACAATATTAATGAATCCAATATCCCCAGTACAGAATATGAGATGTTCAGTTGAAACAGGTTTTAATGAAGCAGGCTCATACAAACAATACAAAAATCCATGAAATTGCCATCATCTGGATGTTCCAGAGTCCACATTAGAACCAGGGTCAGTACTGTGAGATGTGTTGTAGAGTAGCTTGCACAGAGTAGCTGATGGAATGTTTTGCAGGGTCATGACCTTCAAATGAACGGTGTGCATAAACCAGTGGTTCATAATAACCAAGTTGGGTTCCAGGCAGGGACCCCCAGCCCCAGGGATCGTTAAGTGGGTTCCAGGGGGTCCCCAGCTATATGATTGATAGCTGGAACTAGTGGTGTAGCTAAGGAAATTTACTCAAGTACTGTAGGCCTACAGTACTTGAGTAATACTCAAGTGCCCAATACTTTATATAGGCTACTTCGACTCCACTACAACTCAGAGACAAATATTGTACTTTTCACTCCACTAAAATTATTTGAAAACCTTAGAAACTATTTTTTTTAACCTGCTTTACAGATTTAGATTACAAAACATTCAGTAAGACCTTTTTTTTCTTTTTCTTTTTTAATAGCTGGTCTACAAGCTCAAAGTTCAGTTGTGGCCTAATGCATATTAAAGAGGGGGTCTTTGAAATAAAAAAGGTTGAGAACCACTGCAATTAGCCCTATTCACGGCCCGCCCACTCAGCAAATTTCTCAGCAACTTCCTGGTGCTGACGTCAGTTTAGAAGGGGAAACTATAACAGAAATAGATGGACTTAAAGCCAACAAATCATAATTTCGAAAGTAAATTATAATGCTTTGTGCCTTTTACTATCTTGTGTTCTTGATCATGCTAGCCGTATTTTATACTTTACTATTCGGAAATTGCATTAGATTTGCGATTTCTGTGTTAACTCTATCCACGGGTTTCCAACGCCCCATAGTGCATTGCGCAGACGCTGTACCAAGCTTCCGGCGCCGCAGCCGAGTGTGATTTACAAGCTCACAACGGGCTGCATCTGCGACGCGACGTGAGCTTGTATGTCTGCTGTTAAACCGGAAGTGTGGTCCAAATAATCTCCAGTAAACTCCCGCGGAAACAGGTGGATAGGCTTTTAGCAGGGTTTTACCCTTCAAAACGTGACTTCAGCACCAGGGGGATGCTGAGTGGGCGGGCCGTGAATAGGGCTAATAAACAACCAGATGCTTATTCAACATCAAGACTGCTCAACATTTCCCTCACTCACACCTCAGAGTAAAAGGGACCCACATCGCCATCTACAGGTGAGAATTAATTCCTTTGGAATTGCATGTGAACAGTACTTTAATAGATATTCCATTCCACATGAAATGATTGGTGATTTACAAAATCATCATCTTTGTTGTTATCGTCAGGCATCCAGGTGCTTGGTGAGCCGGCGTACTTTCTCCTTCTTGTTCTTGTTGCCATGTTTCTTCCAGGGTTTGCCCGCGGCCACGCCAGCTGGGCCTAGGCCTGGGCCTGGGCCTGGGCCTACAAGCCCACTGCCAGGCTTGTAGCCCATGTAAGACTGGACCCCTTTGGTAAGTGCCCGAACATTGTCCTAAAATAGAGATCACAATGATTGTAATATACTTTTGCTACATAAAGGAAACCACTTCTGCCACAATGACTACATATTACACTGGCATCATCACTGAATAATGGCTTTTTTTACTTGAATAATAACACCTTGCATACTTCTTCAATGAATCATTGTTTTACATGCTGTAGATATCATTATATATTTTCAACTTTTAGGAATTATGGGGGACGAAATTGGCTTATATCACAATGTATTTAGTATTCATTCTCAAAATATAGTGTGAGAATTCATCTGCTCTATGAATTGGTAGATTTTGAATCACAGCTAATCTGTTCTCTCTTTTCTCAGCCTTGTGAAAGACATTGGTAGGTATATCATACCTGATGGAAAAAGTTCTTGTCGACCACATTTTCTATTCTCTTGATCTTGCATCGTTTGTTGGTTGTCTTGGAGGTTGGGTCACTGTCAGCTGCTTCTTCTGTCTGGAACTTGCTATGCTGGGGCTGGAAGTCTGCAGGGTCAATGTGGGGAGGAGGGTGGCAGTACAGAAGCTTGCCCTGAAAGAGATGGACAGAGTAATACATGTCGACAAAGTGATGATAGATTATCTCAACTTGGGGAAAACATAGGGAATCAATGCAGGGATTTTATTTGCAGACTAAAAACCACAAAGGATTACATTTCACTGTAATTTTCCACAATAGCATTAGGTTCTATAGAATCGAGTTAATAGTGTAGAGAATATCATGCAGATGATGTGGTATTACTATTAATATTTAGTTCAGCTTAAAAGACTGCAATTCTTAGTGTTTATTTGACCCTCTGCTGAGTGCCAGATGGGTGGAGATTCAATCACATAGAAACATTACATACAGTAGTAAATTCACTTTCAAACACCTTCCTGTGATTGTATAATTCTTTTGGCAGTCACCGTATTATCCTTTGTGGTCCACTCCCACCCACCGGCACCTAAATAATCTAAAACAAACCCCAAAACTAAAACCTTTTTTTCTATGCAATTATTGCTTTTATGCTTTATTTTAGATAGGAGACTAATAGAAAGACAGGAAGCTGAGGGCAGACATGGAAAAAGACGGGCAATACAAAACTCCGGCTGGAATCAATCCGGAATCAATCCGTCTGGAGACCTTGCACCCATATAGGCGCCATAACCATTCATTCACCCACATAAAAAAAAACACGTTTTGACCCCTTTGTGGAACTTACATTGACATAATCCTTCAGGATGTATCGGGCTGATCTGGGCTGGTCTGGCTGACCATTTGATGTCATATAACCCCTCATATCTAAATTAAAGTAAAATGCAAGTTAGTATCACAGCTGATTTCTATCGTCATCCTGACGTCTCTGTTTAAATAGTAATTGATACCCCCTTGCTTGACTGAACAAGAACCGACAAGGTAACTTTGAGCAAGGCACCTGTTAAGCTCCTCAGTTAACAGTAGAAGATTGTGGTTGTGCTCCGTTACTCCCATGAATAATATGTTCTATAAATGCTACTACTGTTAAGTGTGTAGCAGGGTGCCACAAAAAAGAGCAGCTGTGTTCAAATACATTTCATTAGACACGTCTGTAAACTAAACAAATTGGGACAATTTTATAGCTTTAGACGATTTAGATTCATTTTTATAAAAGCTTTAACACAAAGCTACTGCAAGATGAATGCAAATGTTAATGTGGTCTTACATCCGTAGGCCATCAATAGCTCTTCATAGGTGGGTGGTCTGTCAGGGTCTTCATCCTCTCGTGGTCTGATGATGTTAATACCGTAGGTACCTTCCAACACATGCCGAGGGATCGTCTGACACACGTTACTATTCTGTTAAGGACTTAAACCACAGCAAGCCTCCAAGTAATGCTTAAACCTGAATTATTCTACGAAATGGTTCCTAACTCCAGTCCTTGGGATCCCTGTTACTGCTTTCCCCACCCTTTTTCCCCAGGTCGAAGAAGGTCCCTCATTAGACTTTATAATTATAAGACATCAGAACTTTGTTACATAGGAGAGGCGACTGCAGTAATGTTATGATATTGTAACAAAATGTGTGAAGAAAGGTAAACGCAGCATGTGAATGATTTGGATCAAATGAAATGACCTAGAAGTGTTGGTTGCAATGAAGGATATGAGGGAGCTTGCAGGTATGTAGTCTCTCATCTGGTCGATGGGCAGGATCCCACAGCAGATCATCTCTGCTTTGGTTGACACAAAGGAGGGCATGCACAAACCTGGACAGTCACATAGACACAGGCCTGGCTCCACAAACAGAGTCTGCAAAACACACACACGCACGCACGCACGCACACACGCACGCACGCACACACACACAGTAGACGTTCAGATGCGGAAACTTTGTCTATGGTTTGTTTGCAGTGACCATAAAGAAATTATAAGGGGCCCAATTTATATAAACAGTACCATTTTCCTAAAGTCTGTGTGACACCAAATTGTGAGTCCTGACTTGAGCTAGAGACTTATGCCGATTGAGTTGACATGCTGTCATCTCATTACTGTCTTGTTGTTATTCTGTATATCCTGTTAATTGCTCACCTGTATTGTGTGTGCTATTAGGTCAACACCAGGATAAAATACTTATATTCGATGCTAAGAACTGATACGTCTACATACATTTGCCTATTTTTTTGTTGAATGTGTATGTCCAAAATTTGGACAGACATAATGGAGTATTTTAAAGGAGTAGTGAGTATAGTCGCCTAATGGTCGCCTTAAAAACAACATGCAAAGATCTGTCTTTACAAGTGACTTCTCATAACCTGGTGGAACGGTCGCGAGTTACCCAGCGACTTCAGTCCCTTAACCCAGAAAGATGTTTGGGTGATTGTAAGCGACAACATTCCCATAACCCGGAGAGACACTTTGGTTTGTTAGATCCCATAATTAAGAGGGATGGTTCATTGCAAATGGCTAGCTGGTTGTCAAACAACCGTTTCAAAGGGACTGATGATGGACCATAAGTAATGAATGAGAAGTTTATTCGACTTCACAGAAAAAATATTACATTTAACTCATTTTCTGCCTAACCCGAGTTTCCCGAGTTATCGCCGAATGTTCCACACCACACCAAACACAAGTTATGTTTTTAATTTTTTTTGCTAGCCTATGGGTCTTATTTCCGGGGTTCCCTGGACGTCACCTGACACATCGAGGGGAAGGAAAAAAAGTCTTTCCTCGTCTTTTTAACTCAGTCAAAGAGTTGAAACAGTTGAAATGCAACTGTTGCATTTAAAAACAGCTAAAACTAAATAGCACAAATAATACCTATGTAAAATACTTTGTATTAATCAATCATGAAAAAGTGGTATCAGTAAGTGTACCCTTAATTCAAATCAAATTTCCCTTTTGGGTCCATGGCCGAAAATCTAATGTAGAGTTTTTGGGAATGAACCTGTACCTGAAAGTGCTTGGTATGTCCTGGAGTGGCCGACACGGAAACCTTCTTGTTCCTGAAAATGGTGTTAATGGAGGTGCTCTTTCCCACATTGGGATATCCCACCTGTTGAAGAGGATAATAACAGATCAATCCAAAACTAAAACAGCCAACACACTGCCCAGAAATATAAACCATCTAATGGTGTCATCTTGCATCTCCAGATTAATTTGATTCTTAGGTTTTAGGTATATATAGCACATTGGTTGGCTATTCAAAAATAGCAGATAAACAATCATGTATGTATATATATATATATCTATTGTGCAAATCTTTGAATATGGCAATCTTCTGTATAAGGCAAATATTTTTAACTTAAATCTTTGCTTTTGGTGGTCCCGAGCACAAAACATTTCGTGATGGTGGTTCACGGCCAATACAAAAGGTTTGAGCACCACTGATATAGTAACTTTTTTAGAATCGGCCTCAGGTCTTAATTCGATTTGTATTAGTAAATGTGTGTTTTTCACCCACCAGACCCACAGTGAGCTGTCCCTCTTTACATCTCGGGCCGTTGTGAGCAGCTTTAAACATCTCCAGCAACTCATCTTTGTGCAGCAGACGACTGGAGTTGTGGAATGAACCAACACTCTCTTCCTCCTCCTCCTCATCTTCACCTTCTGAACAGGTATGCCAGTCTTCTTCATCCACTGACACATGCTCACTCTCCTCCTCTTCCTCCGTACCCATCTCTTCCTCCTCATCTTCATCATCTTCCCCCCGCTGACGCTTGTTCTTATTGTCGGACTGCTGCTCATCTTCTGGGTCACTGTGTTCATTCTCTGGGTCATCCTGCTCCATGCCCTGTGGACAGGAGGAGAGTCAGTTAACTTTCACACAGGACACACAAACATGAGTCAATTTGAGACTAATGTAGATCTGTGTGCTAGAAGGGTTTCTAAATAAGTAAGTAGGTTGGAGTGGCTTAATGTCAGTAACAGCCGAGAGTGAGGTGTCAGGAGGATAACACTAAAATTACACAAAAAAAGCACACAATTGGCCATATTCACATGACATTTTGCTCTTTTAGCACAGTCAACTCAAGGTAGGGTAGGGTGTGATGTTAAGTCACAAAGTGTCCACTTTGTGAGTATAGTCAACAAAAGACAATCAAAGGCTTGAACCCGTTTCTCACACTCGCCAAAAGCTTGATGGTGGCCTGGGAGATGTCAGACAGGACACTTAGAAGCCAGTAGCCACTTAGTTTTTATAGTGTGAATAGTGAAAATAGTCAGTGCTGTGTTCTACCTGTCACGTGGGTATACGCCGTATGCTGTGAAGATTTTTATTTTTAAGAGAATGCCCTCATGAACCTTTCAAAGTAGCGTGTCTGATAGGCATTATGCACTGGCGTATGCGCTGGCCACACAAATAGCCGCGGATCATAGATTATAGTATGCCCTCAAAAAAAGTCTAGAACACACCACTGAAAATAGTTGATGTAAAAGCTTACCATGTGTACCAATGCAAAGGATGATACTCATGCCGCAGTTTTTCTTACGTTCAATAATAATCTCCAAGAAGTGACATGTGACTAAGTTACACAACTTAAGTGTGCATTACAGTAATTTAAGTAATTGTCTTGATTGTTGTAGCCGTTTTATTATTTGCCTTTAATTCACTTGGTTATTATAACTAGCCCTTACCCGTTCAAAGATATGAGCTCCAAAATGATGTGCAGTGTGTGGATTATGGGATGTGCACTGTGCACACAGTATATGAGGGATGGAAAGTAACTTTAACTGGTGCTTGCATGATGTAGGAGCATCAATGTAAGAAAGCCGTTTCGTTTAATGGCTACAGAGATACTGTCCCCCCCCCCCAGCCCGCCCGCCCGCCCACCCGCCTGCACACACACCCGCCTGCCTGCCTGCCTGCCTGCCTGCACACACACACACACACACACACACACACACACACACACACACACACACACACACACACACACACACACACACACACACAGAGCTGGTTAAACATTTTGCCTCATGCTAGATGCAGAATAGATGTGCCTCATGCTAGATGCAGAATAGATAGTAGATACACCATAAAAATGCTAATATACAGCATATGATTTGTGAAAGTGACAAACGGGCTTCACAGTTATGTCAGGTGTGTTCATATGCTAATGGTGATGCGATTTCAGATCAATTGCTCCAGTCACTGAGGAGAAACACTGTTTCAGACAGACAGACACTCACTCAGACATTCGCAAAATTATAGTATAGATACAGACAAGACAACATATCCACAATATTGTCAGAATATGGATAGAGGTATTTGGTCCTTGTATTTGAGCCCTTGTACAAAATGTTATCAAGGATTTTTGACATAAAACTGAACATTATAAAAATATTGTTGTAGAGCTCAAGCAAAACCCCATTCTTTCAAACACAAATTTCTGAACTAAGAATCTCCATTTTACCTTTTCCTCTGCTTCCAGTCTGTTGGCCTCAGCCAGAGCAGACCAGAACATGACCCTCAGGCCTTCTCTCTGGAAGTGTGTGGCCCAGGAACGCCTCTGCTTTCGGGTCAGAAGATCTGCCTTGTTTATCAGCATCATGTTCACCTTGTCCTGGGACACCTCTTTAACATACGCCTCCTAGCACATGAACAGGAAAAGACTAAGTCAAATAAATAAATCAAGCCACATTAAGCTTATACTATGCTCTAACTTTAGAGCATAGTATAAGCTTAATGTGGCCATTAGGGCCGGCTTTACACTGCAGTCAAATCCAGCCCAAATCCGATTTGGTTCTCAAATCTGATCTTTTGGCCCGACTTTTCACACTGCATTTGCAAGTGACACAGATCTGATCTGTGTGTTCTGACTGATTTTAACAGCGTCAGCCCAAAGCTGCCCTGTGTCTACATATCTGCTTTGGTTACCGTGGTAACGACGTCGGCGCCATGACGTCACGTCACAACGTTGATGCTAGTTGATCACGTGTTCAGGAAATGCGACATAACAGACAAGCGACAACAACAAAAACTTTTTCTCTCCTTTTCTTTTCTCTTGTGTTTCGCTCTTCTCTCTGGTTGTATCTATTTAGCTCACGTGTTTTCTCTCTCCTCTCTTGTTTTTCTCATGTGCTCAGCGCGCTGTAATATGCGCTGTAATCAAATAGTAAATAATCGCGCTCTGTAATGACGTCGGCGCTCCGTGCTCGGGTTGCGCAGCAAGTGACGCTTGGCCACTTTGATGTGACTTGCATGTGACCTGCATAAAACTCAATGGGGTGGATGTGGTTGCTGCTTTCAGACTGAGTCAGATGTCCTCAGATCACCTCTGGATGTGGTTTTTCAAAATCGGATTTCATGTGACCTGCATGTGACATGTTTGGATTTAGACTATTTTAAAAAAATCGGATTCCACTTTTGAAGTGACTCAGATCTGATTCAGGCTAGATTTCAGTGGCAGTGTAAAGCCGGCCTAAATGATATGGGTGATCAGGTTTACAGTATAAACCCCACCCATCCTTGTCTGTCACTAAACCAATAGTTGCATGAATTGACTTACCAGGTCAGGGCACCGGAACAGCAAGGGATTTCTGGCATCAACGATCTGAACCACAATATCACTGTCGAAAAATATTATATGTATCAGATATCAAGTCGATCTGTCTTGATTCTCACACAGGAAGAATTCTCTCATTTGCAAATCCCGCCCCATTCTGCCCTGTTACTATGGTGGTACACATGACCCTGGGCAGATTGTTTTTATAGTGGCAGTGAATGGGGGGAGAGGGTATTTTCATTGCCTCATTATTGCAATTTAAAGTACCAAAGGAAAAACATCTAGGTGATATTAATAAAAAGGGAAGACAAAGGTACAGTAGTTACATTGCAAAACAGGGGGTTTCCCCCGAAAATATATGTTTTAATTGTGTAATCCCAGTGGGACAGAATCACCATTGCAGATTCTTTTATAGTGGAAGTCGATGGGGGAAAAAGATTTCTCATAGCCTCATTACAGCTATATAAAGTACCAAAAAAAACACATCTACGTGATATTAATAAAAAGGGAAGAAAAAAGTACAGTAGTTACATAGCAAAACAGTAGTTTCCCCCGAAAATATATGTTTTAATTAGTTTAATCCTCTGGATCAGACAGAGGAGAGAAATAGAAAGAGAAAGCGCAGTGCATCTTGGGTAGGAAGATGACAGCCAGATTATAGTTCTACTCACATAATAGGCTGGCTTTCGTAATTCTGCCCATTTAAAATATATGTACCCAATCGTAACTCTTAGTTACATTGATAAGGTCCATGTGAACTAGTCTGTTGAAGCTTATTCATTATAATGAGCGAAATCGCTATCACCTCGCGGGGCCGTACTGCACGCTCGCCGTGTCGCGCAGTGCGGACTGTTGTTGAAAGCCTAAAGCAACATTCTCCACTGCACAAACTCCACCCCCGATAGCAAAAAGTGAATGATTTTTTCTGGTTGGCCAGTCAGGGAGTCTCAGGGACCAATCAGAAGGCTGACAAATGGTGGATTGTCACCACAAAATAAACAAACAAAATATTGCACCAGAGTGAAGTGAGCGGTCAAACACGACACGTGCATATCTCCATGTATGGGCCATTCTGTCCATGACGTCAATTACTTTCTCTCTTTTTATAATTTTTATCCCATGATTTTGTAACCCATTTTTTTCACCCAGTGCCAATTAGGGTTGGGACTCGTTAGGATTTTAACGATTCCGAGTCCTTAGCGATTCCCTCTTAACGATTCCGGTTCCTAACGGTTCTCTTAACGGTTCCAATATATATATATTTTCATATTTTCTGACACTGACGCTTCTGTATGTCCTATAGAAAAATAAAACATGAACGATTGAGACCATTTAACAGTAGTTGTTTACATAAGCCTAATGGGCGTTCAAATAAATAATAATTTAGGTATAGTTGTTGTAATACAAATTTATATTGTAATATAATCACAGTTAAGGGTCAATTTGTTTCTTACCAATAGGGCTACTTTTGTGTAATTGAAAATGTAGATATATTCATGTGGTGTGTGGTGTGGTGTGGTGTGGTGTGGTACTAAAGCTGCAGTGGAAAAGGGGCTATTGTGAAGTCAGGTTTCTAAACGTCGCGCCCATCTGTATGTTTAAGGCTTTAAGCGTTGGTTAAAATAGCTGATCTACAAGCTCACGTTGTCTTGTGGATGCGACGCGTTGTGAGCTTGCAGATCAGCTATTTTCGGCATGCAACACAGCGAAGTAGTCAGGCTTTACTTGCGTTGCAACTTGCAAGACTTAACAAGGAAGAAGAGAAGCACCCAGGCAGGCGGCACAGAGGAGCGCCTCGGTCCGCTCACATATCAACTTCTTCTGCAGCTGCGGGTGTTATTTGGAGCATAATGTGAAATGTGAATGAAAAGAAAGACGCGAGGACAGAAGACCGCGGACCGAACGAGCGCCGCTCATGGACGTCAGAATGAACGCGCTTCCAGTGAGCTGAAGTAGCCTACAGCCAAACTTGGAAGACTTCTGTCTCTTCTGCACCATGCTGTTTGTTTATCACGCTGCTTGTTGGTGTGTTCAGTTGTCGTCGCTCTCACTCGTGCTGCTCAGTGACACGGACATTCCCAGCATTCTTTCTGTAGAGGTGGCCTGACGTCACCACAGCTGCTTGCAATGGAATGCACATTAAATGCGCGCTGATGAGACGATGAGACCCGTTAAGAGAATCGGACCGGCAAAAATGATTGACCCGGTTCTGGACCCGCTATCATGGAACCGGGTCCTAAAAAGAACCGGTTTCGGGTCCCAACCCTAGTGCCAATTGCCTAAGCTGTAGTCCTGGTTTCTGCTCTCCCTCTGCCACGCCTGGGGAGCCCCGGCTGGCCAGGGGGAGGCGTTACCAGGACTACTGCAATTACTTTATGTGTATTAGTAGTACGGATCATGTGTAGTGATTTGTGTGAGTTTTGGACAAAAAAGTGTGTTTTGAAGAAATGGCAGAAAAAGTTGTGTGGCCTGGGCCTACAGGATTTTACGAGCAATAGGTCAAAGCGCGAAGCGGGCTAATATAGCGCCACTATGGGGGAAGAGGTTCTTCCCTGGCTAGCCTGGGATCAAAATTTGATTTTAAGTCAACACGAAAATGTGTCTTATTTACTTGAAACATTCACCACCAAACTCCGATCACCATCTCTCACTACTGTTTCGAGTATCTGCCCAATTAACAAAACAAAAGACGTCAACACAACAGCCCATTGAAACCCAATGTTTGTGACTGAAACTAAATAACTGATTGTACCTCCTCTCGATCACTCTCCACAGCTGCCTCCAGAAGTCCAAGTTCCTCTCAAATGGAGTGAGAATTAACTTCTGCTCCTCTTCCAACCTTTATGAAGGACAGCAATTCATGAGAATTAATGTGATTACTAAATAACCCTTAAGTCATAAATAACAATTGTAAATTGTCAATGGGATTGAAAAAGTAATGAACAATACTACATACTCTGCAAGTGCACGTCTCCACTCCAGGAAGCTGTCTCTCTCTGCTAGCTGAAGAGCTTCAGAACTGGTGCCGTCATCCCAGTGGGGTCTGGAATAACGAGAACGTAACATCACAACACAAAGAACTCAAAAGTTAATGGGCACAGAAACTGCCTGGTCAAACGCCCTTGAGCAAAGCACTGATCCACTATCTGTTCTCGAGTTGCGCTTGGCATAAGTTCATTCATAAATGCTAAAACCAGTTAAGCCATATTTAATACTTTGTCATACAACAGTGTCACACAGAAAATAGTGAGAATAGCTCATCTACAAGATGTACAATGCATTGCATCCTGATGTGTTGTAAGCTTGTACATCTATTTTTGGACACAATCCTTTTTTTGTTTTTTTGTTAAAGTGGTTAAAAAGGGAAAGTAAAGTGGTGTAAAAAAGAAATGATCTAAATCGGTAAAACATACCGTCGTGGGATTTTGAGGAAATGTCTATTTTCTTCATGAAGCTTCTTCAGTCTTGCTTTCTCCTCGGTTGTCAACAAGCCGATCCGAGCTTCAGGTGGCACAAACTTAATGTTGAGCTTTTCTAAAAGAGAACAACAATACACCAGACAGTCAGAGAACATTACTTAACTACAATAATTTGCCATTTTCTATCAGACTTCATTTTTTTAAATAAAGGTAAAGCTGTACTGGGTATACTGTGACCTGAGTCACCCTTCCACCAGCTTACAGTATCTATGCTAATAAGGTTGATTAGAATTAAGTAAATTGTATCCCATGCACAATCGAATGATAAAGCAAAATGAGGGATGGCAACTTTAGAGCCATAATAATCTATATAGATATGTTTGAGTCTACAGTCTCAAATTAGTTACCAGCCGTAAACTCTGTTCCAGCTAATTCTGCGGTGGCTAGGAAGTCATCCATGGAACTCTGCTCTGTCACTGACTGGAGGTTCAACCGACCCCAGTCATAGCCATCATTAAGTTCACTGGTGTGGAGCTGGAAAGATGGGAGACAAACTATATGTCAGATTAGGTGGACAACTGGACAGACAACAGCAGCTTAGAGCACACTGAAGAAATGATTAGAATTAAATTACATTGACGTTATATATTAGAAACACCAATAGCATTAAAGTAGGGCGAGGTAATATATCAATATTTTATGTGTATTATGATTTTCACTGCGATATTTAATATTCTGATATGGCACAAGTGTTGTCTTTTTCTGGTTTATAAAGGCTACATTAAAGTAAAGTGGTGTAATTTTCTGAATATACCTGCAGCTGTTCTAGGCTTCTAGTCGTTATATTATTAGCATTATAGCATTTACCCCTCAGTTGTTATTATATTGGCAATACTGATAATTACCGTATTATTATCCAAACTCTCAATGTGTAAGTATTTTGTGAAAGCACCCCCACTGGACCCACAACCATAACTCCACTCCAGAAGTACCTTAAAGTTAACATCCCAGTTTCAACCGATATACTTGTAATAGTGCTCATATCATGTGTATTGATGTGTACAAGTTATGATGTTCTTTCAATGTATGTAGTGTCTTTGGCTAAAGAAGCTGATGATGGTTATTACAGTAGTAGTAGGTAGCTAATGATAACGTTACCCAAGTATCGCCTCTCTTGTTTCCTCGGCCAGCGTTCAGTCTCTCTTTTATCAGCGATCTACCGAGGCCCGCATTACCTGCCTTCTTTTTACCCATGCTAGCTTAGATGACAAATACGAACAATTAAATATAGCCTATGTCAAAAGGAACCGTTATGAATCTGAATAATCTGAAATTAAAGGCCTAAAGTTATGTTATGATGGTCTCTGCACTGCTGAGGCCCATGTGGAAAACTGTTGTCGTAAGTAGCGGAAGTTGAATGGAGCGTACCACTTTAGAGGAAAATACAGTAAATAGTAGCTAAATAACTATTAATACGGCAATTTAATAGCATTATTAACCAAATTTAAGATGTTAGAGCTGAATTCAAACATTTGCAACTTAAGTATGCTTCGATTTTTAACATGTCATGGCAATCTATAAAGATACATTAATGGTATGTTCCAATCGTATGTCCAGCACTCAAAAATGCTTCGAGAGAAACCTCAACTCCGAGAACAGTTCCTCCATATTCCCTCATAATAATCATGATGATGATGATGATGATGATGATGATGATGATGATGATGATCAAAATAACAAATAACTATTCTAAAAATGCAATTCTGGTAAATTGCAAGTGTGGTTGCCGTGATGCGAGTCACACTTAGTTGCAAATGAATTCCATCTTACCATTTGAATTTTCCCCCTTCAAGTCAATGGGGAAAATTAATTCACTAATAAATTAATGGCCATAGCTATATGGAGATCTCTTTGTCATCAATATTATTCCCATATCTTAGAATGCCCATATATGGACATACTGTGTCATCCCCATGTGGTCTATGACGTCAGTAATCTCCATATCTCTTTAAATGTTAGCAATTGCATAGGCCTACTAATAGTTAAATGTAATTATTCATTTACAAAGTAAAACTATCCTACACGAAATTACAGTTTAGTTATAGGGTGGACTCAGGTAATGTGGGCCATCAGGTAATGTGAGCCAGCCATAGTTTCAGGCTCCTAGCAACTGTGCCTTTAAATCTTTGCAGCCAATGGCTGCACATGTTCTTGCCACAGCTGTGCTTGACACCAACAAGTGATTTGATTGGTCCATAGTCGTTTTGATGGGAGGAGCTAAGCCACACAACAAGACCTGCTGGAAGAATTTGCAAGGTGGGTGCAGAGACACAAAGTTTTAACTTGAGATTGCTAAGGATACTACATCAATGAAAACAAATGCACATTTATAAAAACTGGTGCAAAATGTGTGTTAAGATGTCCTTTACCAGGCATGATGTTGATATTTTGCTTAATGAAATCATTTTTCATAAATAATGACGTTTTTGTAAGTGGCTCACATTACCATAGTCAATTGTGGTGAAAGCTTAGCTGGGCCAGCTTAGGTGGGCCACCTTCATTAGCATTATGTTTTGTGTTAGCTTAGGTGGGCCACCTTCAGAAATGAGCCCTGGGGGTCCCTGGGGGTCCCTGGAGGTGGTCCCCGGGCGGCAGTGCTCGGAGGCCCGCCAGGGACCTCCGGTGGTGGTCCCTGGTGGTCCCTGGTGGTCCCTGGCCGTCCCCAGGCCCTGTTTTGGGGGCCTGGAGCCGGCCCTGGGGGTCCCTGGGGGTCCCTGGAGGTGGTCCTCGGGCGGCAGTGCTCGGAGGCCCGCCAGGGACCTCCGGTGGTGGTCCCTGGTGGTGCCTGGTGGTGCCTGGTGGTCCCTGGCCGTCCCCAGGCCCTGTTTTGGGGGCCTGGAGCTGGCCCTGGGGGTCCCTGGGGGTCCCCGGAGGTGGTCCCCGGGCGGCAGTGCTCGGAGGCCGGGCAGGGACCTCCGGGGACCCCCGCTGGTGGTCCCTGGTGGTCCCTGGCCGGCCAGAGTGGTGCAAAGGCCCGCTTTTGGGGGCCTGGCGCCGGCCCTGGGGGTCCCTGGGGGTCCCCGGAGCTCCCCAGGCCCGGTTTTTGGGGCCTGGCGCCGGCCCTGGGGGTCCGCGGGGGTCCGCGATGGCACCATCGTGTGCGGGGCGGCGAGCCGGTTCCAACGGTACCATTATTGAAATTAAATTCAATGAATGAAATTAAATTGACCTCCAAATCTTGTTTGACTGTTTTGCTTTGATTTGCTTTGGCTCATTATAGCAGATGAGTGGCTCACATTACCTTATTAGGGTTAGGGTAAGATGGGCCACTGACAAAAATATGATTTAATATAAAAATACACTAGATATGCAAAATATAAGCATTGTTTCTGGTTAAGGCCGTCTACATATATATTATATATATTTTTTATCGATGTGCATTTGTTTTTTATTCACTTGTCAAACTTATAACTGACAAATTAGATATGTTTGGACAATGCAATTCTCCTCTGCAGGCTAGTTTTGAGACATTGCTCTTCCCACCAAAACAACCAAAGACCACTCAAATTTTGATTGTTTTGTGTCAAGTACAGTTGTGGCAAGAAACATGTGCAGTCATTGGCTGTTAAATTTTAAAGAGCTAGGAATTAATGGGGTCAACCCTAAAGTGGCCCATTTTAGCTGATCAGGTGGCTCAAAAAACCTGAAAAGTGTTAATCTTGAAAATGTGTGACATTTTAAGCTTAAACATTTAAAAAAAAATAACCATCTAATTTTCCTACATACATTTAACACAAATATATTAAGGACAGTCTATATTAACTATAAAAAATACATTCAGCGTTCTGCACTGCTTTTTCTTAGTTTCCCAGGCGATTTACCAAAAAGCGGCCCACATTACCTGAGTCCACCCCTATAGAAAACAGTTTTCTATGGTTACTCAGCATAATCACATTATATTGGTTGATATGTTACATGCATATTCACATTCCTATCACGCCAATAGATGGCAGCATAGAACCATTTTTCAAATGAGGACAACAACCTGACAGCATTGCAGTCTATACCAGTGTTGCCATGTCTGCTTATAAGCGACTTGTTTTTCTGTAAAGTTGCTTGTAAATTATTGGTAGTTTCGGGACCAGATTGCCTTTGTCTGTGTGTGTGTGTGTGTGTGTGTGTGTGTGTGTGTGTGTGTGTGTGTGTGTGTGTGTGTGTGTGTGTGTAAAATGCTTATTTGTGCTTGTTTCCTAATGTTAAATTAATGTACTTATGTTGTACCAGGGACCCCATGCCCCTCAGATTTGTGATGTTGAAATGTTTAGAAAAAACCTTACGCCCAAGATTTGTTTGAAAATCCACAACTTTGCATTGCCACTTATTTTGGGCTTGTTTTCATAGACATGGTTGCTTATTTTCTCGCAAAATCTGGCAACACTGGTAGGCTATACACTAAATTCTAGTGTGTACAACCCACAGCAGATCACAGTTAACGAATCATCATAACAGATTTCTCCTTTTTAAATAAGAGCAAATCTAAGAAAACACTTTGATGATGTGGCTTTAAGGAACACAACTTTTCCAGTAATTTCTGAAATGATGATTACATTGAGAAGACTCATGATTAGTCTATTAGCCTAATTATTCATGAGACAACCATATTGAATGTGATCTAAGCCTAAGCACTCTAGTCTGCATAGTGCATTAAAAATAAATGCCAAACTTAACAAATAACCATAGAAAAAAAATCAACAGTTTCAATACACTGTAATTATTACTTTATAACAACAACATCATGATGCTTCAAGTTCAATGTGTTTATTGTCACATGCATTGGTGGCAAGTTACATTGCATTGCTGGCTAAAATAGATAGCCATAACCAATAAAGATAGAATCTACACAGACCTAAGATACATCTGTAAAATAATAGATAGATAGATAGATAGATAGATAGATAGATAGATAGATAGATTCATTCTGACATATCATGTGTTTGATCATCCAAAATCATGTCATCGTCCAACTTCAGGCAAGGCTACAACATCGACAGCCACACTGACTGAACAACAGTCCACAAACAAAACACCTGCTTTGGTTTAGCCCTGCTCCCCCCCAGGCGCGCTGAGTTGGTTTGGCCCAGCATATAAACAGCAAGCAGCATCTCACTTCTTCCAGTAGTCAACTTCAAGCTGCACCACAGAGCTGTGGTGATGGGATCATAACGCAATACAATGGACAAGACCACTTTAGAGGATGGACATATGACTATCTTTGCCATTCGCTCTCACGGAGTAGAGTAACAAATACCTACAACACTTGAGTGCAATACGAGAGCAGTTTGTAGTTCCAGTATATTCCGTTGCTTTGGACGGGAAACGACGACCGTATAATGCTGCCCTGGAAGAAAAATAAGTTCGACTTGATCGAGGAAGACAAACAGTCGAAGCAGAAGGGCTATGCGGTGAGTCTCAACTACTCGGCGCTCACCTCCTTCGCAAAATCCTGCCCGGAGAGCGCGCTGAACCGGGTCGGCAGCATGTTCAAGTCCAAGAGGAAAAAGGTGAAGATCACCAGCGAGGACCCCACGTACACCGTCCTCTACCTGGGGAACGCCACCACCATCCAGTCCAAAGGAGACGGCTGCACGGACGTGGCGGTGAGCAAGATCTGGGGGAAGAGCGAGATGGGCAAGAACGGCACCAAGATGAAGCTCACCATCAGCTCGCAGGGCATCAGGATGGTGCATGTGGACGATAAGGCGCGGCGGCCGGGACATTTGTACTTGCTGCACCGGATAACGTACTGCGTTGCGGACCCGAGGCTACCCAAGATCTTCGCGTGGATTTACAGGCACGAGATGAAGCACAAGGCGGTGATGCTCCGGTGCCACGCAGTGATGGTGTCCAAGCCGGAGAAGGCGAAAGCCATGGCGCTGCTGCTGTACCAGACCTCCGCCACGGCTCTCGCCGAGTTCAAGAGACTAAAGAGGAGGGACGACGCGCGGCACCAGCACCAGCAGCTCATCGGGGAGCAGACCATCCCGCTGGTCCCCCTCAGGAAGCTCCTCAACGGACAGTGTTACTACAAACCCCCGGTGGAGCGCAGCAGGAGCGCGCCCAAACTGGGCTCGATAACCGAGGACTTGGTCGGGGAGGAGGAGGAGGAGAAGGCGATGCACTTTGAGTGCGAGGACGTCCTCGACACGGACGATGACTGTGTTAGCAACGGAAAGCAGGAGCTGTCGCAGATCATTAACGACCTGGGAGAGATGAGCATAGGAAACGACGTGCAGACACTGAAAGCGGACCTCAGGGTCACCAGACTGCTGTCCGGCGAGAGCACGGGCAGCGAGTCCTCCATAGAGAGCAACCAGGAGCCCATCTCTGTTGTCACTGTTGTTACGAACGGATTCGAAGAGGGAGGAAGGCTGCAGGAAATTGCCTGATTAATTCAGGCACCACTGAACTTCTATTTTATTTTTTTGAGCCATGAGGTCTCTCTACACAACTTAAGAAACATTGTCCTGTTTGTTTATCATACTGCAGCACGTTGTCAAACGTTTCGTCTCTCCTCTCCTGGCAGACTTGAAAGGATATAGGAAAGAGCTCAAGGGTTCTGGGGACAATTAGCAGCACGGGGACAGGCTGTCACTGAATGATGTATTGAGGAAACACACACACACACACACACACACACACACACACACACACACACACACACACACACACACACACACACACACACAGTAAAAAAGGACAAATTAAGTGCATGCACATTTTAGAGATGATGATTGAAAGTCCGGGTGCGTACAAGGACGCGCACTGTTAATTCCTTCTCTTTTATTTAAGAGGATTTGTTTTAGCCCCAACCAAGCCTGTTTACCCAACCTGTTTCTATCATGGAAATGCCTTTTTTTTGCCCCCGAATGATCCAAACATTCCGTTTTGAAAGCACGTTCAGTCATTGAGTGTAAACAGACACCCTCCGCTCTCCGTTCAGGACGCCTTTTGTATCAGCCTGTTCATTTATTTCGTATATTTTGCACTGTTGTGGAATTCAGTCGAGTATTACGTTCATTGCAATGTACATAATATCGTCTCTTCGTATGTTGTCATAAACATATATGTCATATCTTTGCTGTGCAAAAGAAAACAATCTTAATGTATGAAGATGTACAAAGTAAGACGCATTAAGTGTAAGTAAATATTTGTTATTTTTTAAAGAAGAAAAATGTGGTTATGTGAACCTCAGAAAATTACAAATAAAAAACAAAACAATTACATGAAAGTGTCATCATAGTTCATATGAATTACATTAGTATAATAATACCACTTGTGGGAATTCATCTATAAAAAAACAAAGCTTCACTAGGGCATTACATTGTAAGTTTTCATAATAATGTGGATGCACATTTAAGAGCTTAAAACATTTTACAATGGTACAGTATCGATGATTCATTCCCTTTCCCAATGATTATTGTTAGGGGTATGTGTAGAAGCAGTGTGTTCAGAAGTAATAGAGGTCCATACATTCATTGGAAAAGTCTTTGGACATAATGTAGCGGTATCACCTCACTGCAAGCAGTATCGGCATAATAATCATTAGCATCAAATGGGTGACCGGGTTTTAAATGTTCTAAGCAGCAGGTAGTCAGGGAGTTTTTGCCAAGCTACTGCCTACTGGTATAAACTGCATTGATTCATATGCCAAAGGTATATAAAAAAAAGAAAAACAATGAATGCTGGTTTAATCTATAGTGCACTGTGCAGTGTGCACACCATTCTTACCTGACTACTGTAAGTTACAAGAGCCATAACATCTGCATCCTTAAATTATTAGACAATTGGGTGGCAGTGGCTCAGGACATAGAGCAGCCGTCTGTGAACCGGAAGGACCTGATTTGATTCCAACTCTGCCAGGTTTCAAGTCAAGGTGTCCCCGAAACTCCTAATTGCTCCCTGTGTGCCCCCTGGGTTGCACACCACTCCCAATAGGATGTGGACAGGAACATTTCCCCAAAGGGATCTCTACAAACCGTTTACTGTATCTTGTATGACAGGATTCCCCAATAGGTGGCCCGCGGGCCATTTGCGGCCCGCGAGGGGCTACTGTCTGGCCCCCACCAACCCCAGTAATAATGGTGGTATAAGAGCAGCAACAACACTAGTATATCGTCGTTGTCGGGTGGAAACTCGTATTTCCAAATTTGCACAAATAGAAAAGCCCTGCTTCATCGTACAAGGCCGTCGCACAAAAGTAGTGAAAACAGCCGATCTACAAGCACACAACGCCTCGCGGTGCGAGGCGTTGTGTGCTTGTAGATCGGCTGTTTTCACTAGTTTAAATATTTTTTTAAATGATAAATGCAAAACGAACGGTTTTGGACATACAAGATTTTCACCCAACAACAACGATATCTGAACTGTCGCTGGAGTAGCGGGAACGCCACCGTCGCCCCCTGTAATGCTGTGGCCCTCCGCCCTCGGCTTGGTACCCTAGACATAATTTGGCCCTTGGGGAAAACTAATTGGGGAACCCTGTTGTATGAAAATCAATTACACATACTATAGCTATAGTCAACTTTTTCTTGAAAAACAAATGCTAAAATAAAAATAATGTTTCGAAAATATTTTATAAAAAATAAGCTTCATATATGTGTTTCTATTCAAAAATGACCACAAAAAGCGTAAAATAATGATGAAATAATCATTTTGGCCATTGTCAGACTGACACTTTGTTTACATTCTAGTCTATAGACTAGGATGTAAAAGTCTATAGACTAGGATGTAAACAAAGTGTCGGCCCTACAATGAAAAAGTTGACTATAGCTCCTTTAATAAAACCAGCCTTCATGTAAAGGTGCAGAATTGTCCACCTGGAATCAATGCCTTTTTGTTTGGCATACTATTTGATATTCACACCACACAGTCTTGGAAGGACCGAGTCACACCAGCATCTATGACTTTTGGTGAGAGAGAAGCCATGTCCCCTCACCATGACTGATACCCAAGCACACTGCCACCTCTAGTACTGCTCTGTGTGTGGAAAGCCTGTCTCAGACAGTTCACTTCACCGTCATCCTCAGTACAAACCCACATAGCAACAGGCCCACACAAATGCCACCAATAGCACATGGCTCCCTGGCTGTCATATATAGGCTTGGATAGTTATTAATATCCCAAACACACAGAGCACAGTAGCAGCATTTGCTCCTCCTGGGCGGCCCATTGCGGTGTATGTGCAATGTCATTATTCATGTGAAACCCCAAAGGAGTTCCTCCACTGTCTCCTATATGGATGTCTGGGAGTTGCCGTATTGATGTAGCCATTAGTATTCCTGTCTAGGGGCTGAGTGGTGCGATTCAAGCAATGGTTTGCCTTGGTCTGCATCCCAGCATGCCCCGCTGCTACGGTGTGCACTGATGCTCTCCCTCAGGCCCAGACGTTACATGATAGCATGTTAGATGGAACCATTGCAGAAGTTCCACATTTTAACCACAGCCTTACTGAACTACTACTGTTGCAGTTATAGCAACCACGACTTCTCTAGAGTACAAAAGCAATTCACTGTAACACTATACAGTATCACCACACTGACACTGTAAGCACACAGTGCCTGAATAAGACATAAGGGAAAAGAAAAGTGAGCTTGCAGCTGCCGAGAGGAGACAGGTGGATGAGGATTTCTTTACCTGGATGGTCACTCTTACAGCCATGAGAATCACATTGGCCATGTTGAGGCTAATAGTTTATACACACAGAAAACCCAGGCTGAAAATATAGATTTTCACTAAGGATTTATAATGGGAATCTGAGACAGGAGGTTAATGTATTTCAGCCTGCGGTGGACTATAAAAAGCTCTACTGCCGCTCATTATGAATTCATGTGTTCTCAGGACACACACACACACACCCACACACTCTAACTGAGACGAGATTTGGTTGCTGTTTTCGGCTTTGCCACATGGAAATTACACATGAGAATGGAAATAGCAACATAGTGCAAAACCCACACAGCTGCTATAGTTTCCCTTCCTCATGCAGTGCAATCCCCAGTCTACAGCTGCTGCAGCCTGCTGCACTGAAGCCACCCTCGCAGTCACTGCATGCCCTGCACCACCTAGGAAACAGACAGGATGTGCGATTATTGGCCAGCTACTCTTCTAACCGCACTGTAACAGAGAAACTGCATTTAAAGCTGCCCATTGCATCACCACCAATAGGATTTCTTTCCCTGACCTACATTTTCTAACAATACCCTTGACCACTATCTGAGATCTCTCACGTCACACCTTCCTTTCCGACTTGTTGGGTACCTGGAAATATCCTACATGTGACAATCCTAATTGTGTGATTGTTTGGATAAAGGGTTTGTTGACACCTTGAATGCTGGCTCAACAACTGTCCATTGAAGTTGGCCACAGAAAGTGGAGTTCATTGATAAGTTCAAGTTAAGAAGGAGCCCTTTGATCATCATATATCATGTTGTTTTTTTCCTTGAACAAACGGCCGGTGTTTGCACAGTGGATTGTCAGGAAAGTGTTTAAGTCACATGTATCATCAAAATGTGTGTCAGTATGTCAGAGCCGTTAAATGTGTTCAGGAGGCAGAGCGGTCATCTTGCAATCTTTAAGGTTCCTGGCTGGATCTCGGCTCCTCTCGGCAGCACATCGAAATGTTTTTGAGCAAGACGATGAACTCTTAACTGCTCTGTGAGCACGGTAGCTGCCCACTGCTCCAAATAGGATGAGTTAAATTATGGGCTGTGCAAATGTACTTACTTCTCTTTAGCCAATTAATCTTTACGTTCCCCCTTTGAAAAGAAAAAGCTTTCTATTAAATGTAGCTGTTGTCTGACAAAAACTATGCACTGTATCTTTTACATTAACAGGTTTCAGAGACACTGGAAATGAAACGCACACCATGTGAAAAACGATCATGTATGTTTTCATGAATAAAGAAAAACTGCAGCAATAGCATCAATTTACATTACATGCAAGGATTTATTTTATGCAATACTCCAGGGACTGTCACTCGCTGCAGCGATTCATGATCAACTGCAATGCTTTGTTAAGGCGGAGTAGCATTAATCAGTTAATTCCCCTGGAGTATCCTGTGTGACCCGGAAGAGTGGTTCTGTTATAAAAAATAAATACATAAATAAATGATATATAGATATAGATATATAGATACACTGGTATACATTTACAGTATATATAGTCCCCGCTCGAAAAATATTATGCTCCAAATTATGAGCTGAGTTTGGGTTATGTGGTGTGCACAGTATATGAGTGATTGAATGTATGAGTGATTGAATGAATGAGTCTCAGACGTAATGTCGGAGACGTATCAGTGATGTCAGTCATCTCCAAATTTGGGCACTGCTTCGGCATGCGGCTGTTACCATGGCGGCGGGCAACAGGGTGAACTGCCACCAGAGACTTCCCTAATTATCTCCTTGTGGCCCCAGCAGCATCAGTTCTCCAGCGCCAAAATACACAGGTTTGTTTTGAATCGTGCAAGTAAATCTGTCTCTCAATAATGCATGAGGAGAGCTGCATGGGAGCACCCAGGGCCCATTACTAGAGCAGGGATCTGCTTACATCAACAGCACACCAGGGATGACGGAGACAGACCAGCTCAATCAGAGCTGATGATAAGACCTCTAGGAACATGAGACATGTCCCAGCATGCCCGGGGACTGTAAATAGACACTTGGAGTAATAGACGCCACCTCAGCTCTAGTGATAGTAGTACAGTAGGTGGTGGGGGATGCTTTTGAGGATGCTGAAACTGCCTTTTTTTTAAGACCAGGCTTGATGTTAAGTGCATTAATGCACTCTTCAATTACAATAACCACTGTTTGGTAAACGCCACATATCTATTACATACACATACAGCATCATACCCCTGTAATCAACTGCACATACCGGTAATGCAGCAGAATGTCACATTCACAGCACGTTGCACATGCAGGAACAGGACACGTCATCACCCAACCATCAAGGACCAACCTTTTGAGGAACTGAGAAAGTGAACAAAACCATTAACTCATTCAATAACCACTTAGGTGGTGAAAATGTGAAGATTTACATTTACAGTATAAAAATGTGAAAATGTGAAGATTTACAAGCTCACAACATTGCAGCGTTATGAGATTGTAGGTTGGCTATTTTTGCTGCGAGACACCATCGTACCGGTATGGCAAGGTCTAAAATAGAGATAAGGGGATAAAATAATGCATTGTGATAACTGAACTGGAATATATGTTTCTGCCCCTGTGGTTCCAAGAGGACACAGCAGGTGACGGACACAGTCTCAGGGTCTCACTAGCATGTGCCATTGGATCTGTCTGCATGTGTTGAACTGTGAGGGAGAGTGCACGTGTGTGTGTGTCCATGACTTGTGGACACAGAAGTGTCCATGCATGTGTGGATGAGTAGATGATGGGTGCCGATATGTAACTGTGATTGACGGAGCATGTGAGAGAAAAAAATGTTTCCTAGCGTCAGTCGCATCTCATTAGTCTGAATCTGACAGCGGTCCTCCAGAGAGATGTCTATGTGTGTGTGTGTGTGTGTGTGTGTGTGTGTGTGTGTGTGTGTGTGTGTGTGTGTGTGTGTGTGTGTGTGTGTGTGTGTGTGTGTGTGTGTGTGTTTGTAGTGTGCAGTCACATCAACATGTGGGTTTTGGGACAGTTATCGAGTCAAGGGCCACAGCAAGTTTGATCAAATGTTTCATCATCTGTTAAAACCTCCCATCTATGAATCAGCTTGGACGTTGACTCATGCAACCTAAAACTGGCTTTCTGAAAGAGGACAGAGAAATGGACCATTTGCAATCCATAACATTTTTCAGTGAAGGAAAAAACATAGTTTAACTAATTTGAATGATAGAATATGTTAAATACAATATAACTAAAACAACTGGAGGCATTGGTGTTGGATGTCTCCCTGCTCTTCTATTGATGAATATATAAGCTATCCTATGGTCGTGTAGGACCAAGTGATTGACAAGTTTTATTCTGTGAAACTCAAAAGCTCACTATATCCTTCCTTCCTATATCTAGTATCTCAGCAGTAGAAGTTTAGGCGCTCGTGCGGGGGACTGAAGTTCGAGTCTCAAGGTCAGGACATAAAATATGATGGAACTAGGAATTGCAGCTTTAAATGGTTTTGTTTTAGTGTGTACCACATCCTTCATCACATGCCTCAGTCTCAGATTGAATCTCTTCTGGTAAGACCCCGTGGTCAAAGATGTATACTTTACCCCCCCCTTCCTTGTGAATCATGGATATTGAGAGTCTCTCACGCGGTGTATCTCGTTCTTGTCTCCATAATGGCCGCCCCTGTAATGAGCTGTGTGTGTGTGTGTGTGTGTGTGTGTGTGTGTGTGTGTGTGTGTGTGTGTGTGTGTGTGTGTGTGTGTGTGTGTGTGTGTGTGTGTGTGTGTGTGGCTGGTTCCCTGGGAGGCCTTGAAACCAGAGAACTCGGATCACAGGGCTCCACTCAGCCAGCAGCTCCACCGTTGTTCTCCCGTCGTCTCGGACACAAAGCCTCTGCCCCCAGAGAGCCGTAGATTTCAGCAGGGTTATTTCGGTCCTTCCGTTACACGGGGAGGAAATGGAATAATAACAGGGGAGAGAAGGAAAATCATGGGGCAACCGTCAGAAAGACAGACAAACTGTCTAGGCGACAGAATTGAAATAATTGGTAGCTGTCCATCGTGTTTTTCACTGTTCCGATTAGATACTCATCAGACCATTTTGGGGTATTACCCAGGGATTTGTGGGGTACGCTAATGCCTAGAAATTATGCCTTGTCAAGGCTGCGTTTTCATTTTCCCGGAGCGGAAAAGTGATGAGTAAAGTGCGTTGCCTTTTCACTAGGCTTATCCAATTAGACTGCCTTTCCCAACATAATAATCTGTCCAAATATGAGAAAACCACAGTGGTTCACTTGGATCAAGTTACGGTAAGTGTATTTTTTCATCACCGACAGGAAACAGATGCTACGTCCTGCACCTCGTTTAAGTTCCCTCAGAGGAGACACGTGTTTGTGTGAGAGTGCACGAACACGCGTCTATGTGTGAGCGTGTGAGCGTGCGTGTCTATGTTCAGTATGGGCAGTTGTGAGTTCATCTTCTGACAGGCCAGCCCTGCCCCTGATATCTACTTCCAACAGACTGTAGGTGTATAAAATATGCAGCTTGAAATACAGAGGCTGCCACTGAGCTGAAGATATGACACACAGGGTGCAATTTAACATCTGTTTGAAGATGGGTGCCTCAACGGCAAGGTATCCATTAAACTAAAGGCAAGAACACAGAGCTTCTGATGTACCATATTCATTAAAGCACAAGAACACAGGGGTTTGGATGTATCCATTCAAATGGATACACCTGAACACAAGAGTTCAGGTGTATCCATTAAAATGTACATTTTAGTTGGGATGAGATGGTATAAGTTTCTGGACCATTCCGAAATCCCAAGTCACATAAATGAATAGGATAACTTAAAACAAGACAATAATTGCCCATGACTTTGTTGCATCTCTATTGTCAACAAGCTGTGTTACCCATGTATGAACTAAAAACATGGTTCCAGTTAAATTTGGATTCATATCTACCTACATAATGGCAAACAATTCTCTTGGCAATAAGTAAAAGCTATTGTTAAAATAATACATGTAAACAAGAGAAGATCAGGGAAACCACACTTAATAAATTAACTAACCCCTGCCATTTGGTTGTTATTGTAGTCGCTCACAGAGAGATTATGCTCAGCCAACCTTTCTTCAAAACAGTCCATGGTACGTTGCTGAGAGAGTGCGGAAATAAAACAACAATATCACAAGCGCATCGAGGGTCTGACCAATCTTACAAGATGTTCTGGAGGTTTTCTGCTAGTTATTAAGGTTCTGAAAGGTACTGCCGAACTTCATATGACTTTATATGACTTCAAATGACTTTACTTCATATGACGTAATTGTGTTCGTGCTGGAGCATGCTTCAGCCTTTAGAGTTTACTTTTTACTTGTTACATTTTGTGCTGGGAAAATGAAAATGCAGCCTTGACAAGGCATCATTTCTATGCATTAGCGTACCCCACAAACCCCTGCTATTCTAACATTTAGACCTTTGCGGTCCGGTGAATTGGCCTATAGCCACACAGACAGAACGTGTGTAATCGTTAGTTGATGGCACAGTATGGTGTCACAAATGGCAAAGGATCACTTAATAACATTTTCCACAATGAATCAACACATCAAACCTAATCTTTGTGCTTCTCGCTGTGACCAATGATGTAGTTTTGACCTTTATTGTGATCTTGACCTTTGATCCTTTAATCCAAAAAGTTAAGGATCTCTTTGGGGCAGCCTAATGATCATTCCCACCTAGTTTCAGGAACATCTGTGCATCCATTCTCAATGTATTTTGTTCATGAACAGACAGACACACAAACAGACTGCACAGGGTAACAATTCATAGAGGTGCCACTTAGCGTACTTCGACCCTCCTCCAATGCCATGGCTCCCAGTTTCTCTCATCCACTAACTATACTCTCACTTTTCTCTCATTCATCACTGTAAGGCAGAATTTACTTCAAAATGAAAGGCTTAAAAAATGTCTTTGATGTGTAATTATGGCGTTTGTATCATCAAACAGAACGTCTACCTCGGGGGTTTTATCACAAGCTTGCAAGTAGCAATGATCTAATTCATTATGCTTCTATTTTTCCTCCTCTGCCACTCAGGCCAGCAGTTTACCCTAAAGGTGCTGTGAGACACGCATGGATTATGAGGCAACGATAACAAAACACTGTTTCCAGGGTACTATTTCTCAAAATAAAAACAAAACAAAAAACTGAGCAGTTGGGGTGGTTTTCTTTAACCACCTTTGTCAGAGCTGGGTTTGTAGATGGAATGAAAAGAAACATGCCCAAAATAGGGACTCCATCAGTGTCACGCCCACCCCCATAGGAGCTCATGTCCACACACACACGTATGCCCACTTCCACACCTGTGCCAGTTTCCACTGAAAAGCCACGGTATTTCCAGGGCTTGAAGCGCAAAGGGCATCAGTGAACTAACTTTTGATGAACTGTAAATATTTTATTAAAAACAACATATTTAAGTCTTTATACAGATTAAACTTCAAGGCATTTATATTTCAATAGTTATATAAATAAAAAATCAAACCTCGGTTCGAAGTGAAGCGGTGAACTTTTATTCTATGTGTTCTAGAGTTATGAACTCTGTGATCTATACATTCTTTATATTCTGAATGAATTAATGATTTTATCTGGAGGGCCGAATTGTCATGTGAAGCTTGACCAATCCTCAAAGTATCCAATCATCAGACCGGGACAGACACTACACACATACGGACGGACGGACGGACGGACGGACGGACGGACGGGACGGGACAGGACAGGACAGGACAGGACAGGACAGGACAGGACAGGACAGGACAGGACAGGACAGGACAGGACAGATAAAACCTATTCATTCTGAACTGAAATGGCCATATATGGACATGGGACACACATTTTGCTTTTTGAAAAAGCCTATTCATTCTGGACTGATATTCTGGACATACGGGACAGAAAAAACCTGTTCATTCTGGACTGGAGTGACCATATATGGACATGAGGTGACATACATTTTGTTTTTGAAAAAGCCTGTTCATTCTGGACTGAGATGACCATATATGGACATGAAACACACATTTTGTTTTTGAAAAACCTGTTCATTCTGGACTAAAATGACCAATTTATGGGCGTGGGACACACAAAGCCACTCATTGGAAGCGGTTTTCACCACTTCAAAAAGTACAAAACTATATATTTTTGAGCGGTGCAAACCGCTCCTATAAGTGGCTGTGCGTGTGTCCGTAGCTTTTTGCCTCAGCGTTTTGCCATAGTAAAATGTGTGTGCGTAGCATCATGTTTGTCTAGTGATGTCATATGTCGTATGTCTGTAGCCTTTTTCCTCAGCGTTTTGCCATAGCAAAATGTGTGTGTGTCCGTAGCTGTGCGTGTGTCCGTAGCCTTTTTCCTCAGTGTTTTGCCATAGTAAAATGTGTGTGCGTAGCATCATGTTTGTCTTGTGATGTCATATGTTGTATGTCTGTAGCCTTTTTCCTCAGCGTTTTGCCATAGCAAAATGTGTTTGTAGCATAGCCTGTACATCCTAGACTTAAATCCTAGTCTGAAGATGTTATGCAAGCACGACCACCGCTCACTTCACATTGGGTGTGATTTTTTAAATACAAAACTAATATGTTTATGCTAAAATGTCATTTAGCCCTTTGCGCTCCAACATTTTATTGCTTTTTGCTTAATGTTTAGGCCGTAAGTGACATTCAGAAAATAATTGCGACCGTAGGTCGCATTTACTATCAAAACCTCCACCGGCTGTCCGTCCGTCTGTCCGTCCGTCCGTCTGTCTGTCACACGTCACACGTCACACGTCACACGTTACACTTTTGCCCTGCTCATATCTCCACAACCGTTGCCCCCATCCATGCCAAATTTTGCACACACACTCCTTACCTGCCAAACTACAACCTCCAAGGACCCCCGGAGCTCCAGGGACCCCCAGGTCCCTGGGGGACCCCCAGGTGTAAAAAATGACCAAATGTGCAAAAATGACCACCCCAACGGGGCTGCTCACAGGGAATTCCTGGGGACCACCCACTCCTGGTGCTCCAGAACGGATGCAAAAGTGGTGGCGCCCCCAGTGGAGGACCCCCTCCAATGCAGCTCACATAAAATGCCGTAACTCGGGCTAGGAGCGTCCGGGAGAGCCGGGGCCGGTACCTATTCGTCCACCAAGGCAACGCGGAGACCCCACCCCTCATTTCTCACATGGCCCTCTTCTAGCGCCACCTTCAGGCCGATTTTTAAAACACATTTTTGGACACTGCTCCTACAGTTTTTGCCCTAAAATCACGCAAATCGCAACACAGTATGTCTACACTCATCCCATCAACATGAATCTGTCCCATATAGCGCCACCTTCAGGCCGATTTTTAAAAACACATTTTTGGACACTGCTCCTACAGATTTTGCCCTAAAATCACGAAAATCACCACACAGTATGTCTACACTCATGTCATCAACATGGATCAGGAAGATTTTGGAAAAACACATTTTTGCCCTATTTGTGATCTCCCGATTAGGCAGTCTTACTGGTAATACTGGACAGAGACAGTAACTTGCTAGTAACTGCTCCGATCCGCACCAAACTTGGCACAAACACTAATCAGGGGTCTGCCATCAGAGTAGCCATACCAGGGGCCACGTTTGGTGCTCAGGGACAAAATCAGAGGCCCCTGGGGGCTTTAATGATAGATCACAGTAGACTGACAGGAAATTTGGAGAGAGAGAAGGGGAGTGACACGCAGCAAAGGTCGTCAGGATTGGCAGTCGAACCCGCGATACGCTGTCAGGCTGCACGGACCCCTACGCCAGCCATCCGGGCCTAAATAATGTTATTAATTGTTACTAGTAAGACGCCTCAGGGCGACATGCGACCAATTCTTGGCCATCTGGCCAGTGATGTATATCGAACCAGTTACCCATATATGGAGATCCATGTACTGTATATAGTAGATCTCTTTTATGCCCATACATGGAGATCCCTGTCTGAATCAGCCGCACAGATATAGGCTGTCTTCCTCCATATATGGGCTTTCCCAAATGAAGTCAGATATGGGCTTAATATTGATCACATCAGGGATCTCCATATATAGGGGCATAAAAGGGATTCTGTTAGAGTGGTTCCCATGACATCACAACATACAATATCTTTTATGCCCATACATGGAGATCCCTATCTGAACCAGCCACACAGATATGGGCCATGTCATCGATATATATCGATGACAGGGATCAGGGATCTTCATATATGGGCATAAATACCCATATGGACTTTTACATACCAAACCCATAGACTGTAAAAAATGTGTACACACATGTCTACACACACGTCTACACGGACAAGGACAAGCTGTGACATTTGTCATGGTAAACTGCAACCTTCGGTCGCAATGAATCGTTTTAATTTTATATTATCAAACATGTCAAATATATCAGACAGTCTACAATTCCCAAATGCATGTATTTAATTCTGTCTGACCAGATTGAAGCACAGCCACAGATAAAACATAAAATCACCGGCACTGGCCATAAAAATAAATGGTCAGAGAGGAGAGATATCAAATGGCATGGGTTTCCTCCCCTTCCCTTGCAAATTCAGCGCTGTTGTGGGATATCGTGTCTCTTGAGCGGGGGAATCCAGACACAGCGAAAATATTGATCACACCATAATGAACTTTGAATTTTCCATTGGGCCACTGTGACCTGCTACAGAGATGTCGTAGTTGATACACTGGCCCCAATCTCAGTATTTAGATCAGCTTTATGGAGGGCATCGTAAAGGCACACCATGACCCGGTATTGATTATCTGTAGCTACAAATGGGAATCAAAGTCCCTGCTTTGGCCGACTGGGTATTGGATCAGTAATGCATTACCATCACCAGCACACTTTGGCAGAAGAAACAGAAGTTTGGGCACAACAACGACACTTGTTGGATTCCCCACTTGCCATCCTTGAACCTTTCTATGCAAGGTTTGGTGATAAGATTGGTCCTGCTGCGTGAGCATTCCATCAGAAGTTGCTGTCACTGCTGCCATTGCTGAGGAATCCAATTGAAAAGGTGCAAAATTGTTTGAAAAATCTAGATTTGATTATTAAAGTTTATATTTGAGAATATTTAATTTATAAGCAAACAAATAAATAAAAAATAAACACATCACTTTTTGATGGATAAAAAAAAACACATACTGTATGTATCACTCACAGAACTTTATTATATTTCACAACTTAAGATCTGTTTAAAATCTTTCATAAATAACCCATGTACAATGCATCACAACACCACATATTGTGAGCATGTACCGGTAGATCTGCTATTTTTTGAAAGTTTTTAAGGGCATAAGTTGTTAATTAAAAAGTGGGATTTCAACTCCCAACTCTTCTAATGTTAGCATTACATAACTATGTACAGACATCGCGAAGAGGCCACAGGACAGAGCATGAGCACAGACAGAACATCAGCAGAACATGACCATAGGGCCAATATGGCCCACAGAACACAGATGAGTATTGTGTGCTCTGTGCTCCAGGCAGATATATCTGAAACATATCCACACACCATGTGTTTCCCTGCATGGGGCATAAATAAACAAAACAAGAGCCTTTGTTCTATGTAGTCGTAGCAATGTTTATCTTTAAACCACACTCAAGAAATACATTCAGTCTTGAATATGAAAACGGCATGGGTGCAGAACAGAAGGATTATTGATACATGAGCTGTGAAGCAGTGCAGCAAATGGGTGCGGCTGCAGGCTTTACAGGAGAGCTTAAAGGGATATTCCACATTTTTTAATTTGCTTGATTCAATATTTAGATATTTGATGTAAATATTATCTGCCCCCCAGGCTCAGGGCCTCTCCATATACACACCCAAAATGTGTAACTTCAAACTCCATTTTAACCATGATAGATTCATTAAAAACACCCATTACATTTTCTGGTTACTCATACTACCCTCCTAATAAGTGAGCAGGCCGTGTTTTCTCAATAACCTTTTTCATTTATTTGTAATAATTCTTTGGGAAAATGAGAAAAATCAAATACAAAACAAAATTATTAAAAATAAATGAAAAAAGTTATGGAAAAAACACGGCCTGCTCAATTTCTACTGAAAATCCAGAAGATAAAAAAACATACTTCAATAAACTGTAGTTCCTAAAACTGTCAATCTAGCAATCTAGTTGATGTGTTCTTTCACAAATTAAAGTTGTTTTGCCAATGTGTCCGCTCAAAGACCCAGTACATTATTCTTGCCCTAGGGCAGGCTGAGCTAAAAGCATGCTAATTGATACAAGGCAAGACCAGTTCAGTTCAATCATGTATTGTTTGACTAACACTGCATTGGAACTAAGGTTATATTTCAAGTAGGTGAATGTTAACACAGAGATTACTGAATGAAGAACAATCAACTCTCTCTCTCTCTCTCTCTCTCTCTCCCCCTCTCTTACATCACACACACACACACACGCACACGCACACGCACACACACACACACACACACACACACACACACACACGTGCGAATAACAGTGCAGAGCTTCAAGACTATAGGTTAACAAAGAGAAGTGCTAAACATAACATGAAACCACAGCAGTGTATACAGTGCAGAGAGTGATCAGTAGAGTGTTGATCACAGGGTTGACTCCCTTGGGGCATTGCTCTGCTTTTAGCGGATGACACAGGGTTCATGTGAGAAACCACCAACGCCCCTGTCAGTCATGCTGCAAAACTAGGCAAGGTGTGTTTTCACGCATGATGCGCTGCACAGAAAAACAACACTGTTCATCACAAAGAATACATGAAATACAGTAGATGTGATAGTAATCAGATCTGTTCTTCTCCTTGACATGGAGGCAAAAAATCTCACATGAACCTGAACCGCTTTGTTTTCAGTTCAAGGTTACATTTTGCAGTTAGAGTATATTTTCAAAGAATGATTAATTTAGTCATATAACTTACGCTTTTTGTGCTATAAATTTACAGTTTATTATTATTATTATTATCATTATTATTTATTACAAGATACATTTAAGGTGCTTAATATTACTTGAAACTAAATCTGGGGATCGATGTGCTGCTAGTGGGGATTTAGCCAGATGGCAGCTCAAGCTCTTCCCAAGCCAATTTAGACAGAGCGAGACCACAGGCTTCTGGAGACAACAAGGCTGGCCCGGCTGGACCCCGTGTGCACTCGGCTGATGGCAGACTGGTGCCTGTAATCTCATAGCCCTGTCATGTGGTCTCAGTGGAATTGGGATATCATCAGTCATCGCGTGCCATGCGCTGTCTGGGGGTCGGAAGGTGGATACTGAGCATGCTCTTACTTTTGACCATATAGTCATGCACGTGCATGCTTGCCAGCGTGCTGGAGTGCTTGTGCGTGCATGTCAACCAGCTTGATTGTGCAACTGTGCGTGCAATGTGTGAGTGCATATAATATGGGTATGCATTGGCTGTTGCTATGCCAACATTTTGCTCCACTATGGACTGATGCCTAATGCCTGACGATAGGCTACATATTACATTTGTCAAAAAGTGCTACGTTAATCAATTTGGACAACTTAGATTTGATTAAAGTTTAAAATTTTAAAACAGTTAACGTTTAAATATATAGGCTATACCGGTAGCTAGCTATATTGAATCATCTGACATAATTATTTAAAGAGCCTATGACACGGCATGTATGTGTTATCATGTATGATACAGTAAGTCACGTGGTCTCTCTGAAAACAGTTTGAAACGGCGCGCAACATAATGTATAACTATGGTCTTCCTGACCAGGAGAAATGCATGTTGTGAGCTTGTAGCTCGGCTATTTTCTGTCACCACGCACGCACGCACACGCAAGCACGCACGCACGCACGCATGCACGCACGCACGCACGCACGCACACACGCGCACACACACACACACACACACACACACACACACACACACCACACATTTTTGTTATATAAATTCGCATTTTCACTCCGGCCAACTTTCTGTGTTGCAGATTCAATGAAATGCACGATAA
>NC_137810.1:35615572-35642601 GCF_963921795.1 Nannobrachium achirus
TTTCTGGTAATATTAGTGTGCTCATTTGTCATTTTGTATGTCCGTGGCAAAAATTGTTTTTTTACAAAAATGTCCACCATGCATGGCAATGACACCTGATCTCTCTCTGTGAACGGTATATCTTTTGCCATGAAAGAATTTGATTAATAATAAAATAAAATAGAAACACCACATGCAACCTCCTGGGATGAGCATACAGGTATTGCAGAGGTGAAGACATGCATAGGTTTTATGTGTGAAATAACAAAAAATTAATAAATGTCTGCAAAGTACTTAAGCCATTAATAAAATAATAATAACAAGAAACCTTATTTATAAAGCTCTTTTCGAAATATGGTTACAAAGTGCTTCACAGTGGCAATAAAATATTGTACACCAGAGGTGTACCAGAAACGATTCAGTTTTAACATTTATTTCTATTTTGTATGTTTACATTGAAGCAATTCAGCTTAAAAACAGATGGTGAGATAAATAGCAAATCAGCAATAATCAAAACAATCAAAACTAGAAGCAGTGCTCTTCCGAGCACAGGTCTCCACCAGGCCACACAAATCGGCCTGTTATAGCGCCACCATGAGGCTGATTTAAAAAATGTGGGGCAGAGGTTCTGAATTAGCATCCAGGGAGTGTGTGTGCTCAGTTTGGCAGCGATCGGGCCAACGGCGCCGGAGATTAGCTGGTAACAACCAGGCCACACAAATCGGCCTGTTATAGCGCCACCATGAGGCTGATTTGAAAAATGTGGGGCAGAGGTTCTAGATTGGCATCCAGGGAGTGTGTGTGCTCAGTTTGGCAGCGATCGGGCCAACGGTGACTGAGATTAGCTGCTCACAAACTGCGAGGACGCACGCACGGACGGACGGACGGACGGACGCACGGACGGACGGACGCGCGGACGGACGGACGGACGGACGGACGGACGGACGGACGGACGGACGGAGGGGAAAACATACTCTCCCTCAGCCTTCGGCTGGTGGAGACAACAATAAACAAAGTGATCTAAGAGAAAGCCTTGGTATGAAAGTAGGTTTTCAGAAGTGATTTAAAAGATGACACTGAGTTTGCATCCTTCAGGTCCAGAGGCAGGGCGTTCCAGAGACAAAAATAAACAAAAAACAAACAAATAATGTAACTTATTTCCATGTACGTGGCTGTGATGTGTACTCTATGTCCTTTTTTGAAACGCTGAGGAAGACCACAGGTCGAAACCGGTCCGTCTAACCGGACCGCCAACTCAGCGTATGAGTAGCACGGCTTGGCAAGTCGTGCGGCAAGTACTGGGAGCTGATGGTAGGTGTGGCGCTCCACCTCAGCAGTCCATCTCCCAGGGGTCTAGCGCATTGTAACGGGGACACGACAGACTCCCGCGTGTTACCGGCTGATACCGACAATAAGCCACTCCCGACCTACTTGTTGTTGTACTTGTATTTCCATGTACGTGGCTGTGATGTGTACTCTATGTCCTTTTTTGAAACGCTGAGGAAGACCACAGGTCGAAACCGGTCCGTCTACTGGTGGTGAGACTGCTGTTGTTCCAAATGAATTAATAAAACTGCAAGAAACTACTCCAGAGAGTGCAGATATTCCCTTTTTTCTGATACCCTATGACATGTCCTTCACACATCAAGGGTTGAGAGTCCTTATTATTGTACTTTGATAGATTTCCACGGAAAACACTATGCTCTTAACCCCTGCAGAGTTGGTACAGAGCTGTGTCTGGAGATCAAAGAGATACCTCATGCATGATAGTATACCTGGCATGCTTTTAATGAGACACCATCTATTGACATTAATGCCACTTCTATGCATATAGCTGATCAGGCTAGTACAGGACCTCAGCCAGAGAGAATACAATAATGAGGACTGGCTACCAGCTGTGATTGTTTATGTTGTACAACTCTGTTTTTAGTAATCAATTTCTGAATAAAAAGTGTAGGCCTATTCTTACAGAGAATTGATTATGTAAAATACCATTTTGTTTCTTTGTGCTATGAAGCAGAAGTACAACATTTTCAAACTTCTACTGAGCATTATTCAACTCATCTATGTATTTTGTTATGTTTTTTTTTTTTTTAGATTTCAGAGATTAAACCAAATAGGGACACCCCCCAATAGGAAGTCACAACCAAAATACCAAAATGCGTGCTTTTGAGGACTTTTCCTTTCTCAGCATGCTGTAAGAGAGGCCTGTGTCATTGTCTCTGGCGTCTATGCGCATCCATATCTACTGTATGTGTGAAGTGTACCGTACAGCACAGTATATATGTCAGAGACAAAAGCCTCATTTTGTGGCCTCAGAAAACTCCAACGTCGTCACTTCCTTCCTGCTTCCTTTTATTTCATTCTCCGGTCCTCCACTGTGTCCTGCCCTCTCTTTCCTCCATCACACACATACACACACACACTCAACACACACACACGCACGCACGCACGCACGCACGCACGCACGCACGCACGCACGCACGCGCACACACACACACACGCACACGCCCGCGCGCGCGCACACACACACACACACACACACACACACACACACACACACACACACACACACACACACACACACACTAAAGCGGGCACTCGTAATGATGAACACACTCATAAACAAACATGAAAGCAGGCTGAGCAGTGCACACAGAAAGAAGCATACGTGCAAAATCAAAGCAATTCTCTGCCTAGGAAAGTTACACTGAAAAACAAGTTGCCAGTGAGACACTGTAGCAGATAGAAGAACAATATGGGAATGTCACGTGGGCTGTGTCATTAGCCACTTTAATCCTGGCGTCCCTATTTTGTCACCATAGGCAAACATTTTTGGACCACAGTCACATGGCATGAGCATATCTTTGTGTCTGTATGTATGTCCAATGTTAGCATGCATAGTTTCTTAGTCATTTGCTTTTCAATACAAGGTTTGTTTGCGTGTCCATGCATGTGTGTGTGGACATGTGTGAGGGTGTGAGCGGGCACGTACCTTTTAGGCGAAGCCCGAACTGGCGAAGTGGGGAAATGTCCGATACCGTAGCGATCTGGCGAACGTCTTCTGGACAGGGCGTTTATCGTGCGCTTGCCCAGGCCTTACGGCCTGGGCATAAATATAACGATTGCATTCACCACGGCTTCGTAACTCGCGCGGCGCTCCGCCGGCCGCGCGGCCCTGGCCCGCTCTTCGCGGCCACTCGCGCCTGCGGCGCTCGGGGGCGAAGAGCAGGACCAAGGTCCGCTGGCCTTCGCGCCGCTTGCAGTGTCGTGGACAATCGATTCGCCAGATCGCTACGGTAGGAGACAAATCCCCACTTCGCCAGTTCGGGCTTCGCCAGAACAGGACTTTCCCGTGTGAGCATGCATGCATAATACCTCAATGGTATTTGCCTGCCTCAACATAAGCATGTATACATCTATCATGTGATTATCCATGTGCACGTGCCGCAATATTGCAATGTGCACGTTAGTGTGTGTCATAAAACAGTAGTTCTCAACCTGTGGGCCAAGACTCCACATTATTTGGGGGGGGGGGGGGGGGGGGGGGGGGGTTGTCAAATAATATAAGAAAGAGGAAGCCTCGAGCTTGCAGATCAGCTATTTTCACAATATGCCATGAAAGATCAGAGTCGGGCGGAGTCAGCATAATGATCACTTTTAATGGCTTAATAACAGCCAGCTTTCAGGTAGAACTAGTTGGAGAAATTTAAACGGGTCATAATATGAGTCAACAACTGGAGCAACTAATGTGAGAAAGCAGAAGACTGAGTGTGGTGAGGCGCCTGAGGGGGCGAGCAGAGGAGCCATGTCGTGCACTGTCATCTTGGAGCTTGTGAAAATGAAATGGAGCTAGTTTGGTGTGTGTGTGTGTGTGTCCCCCCCCCCCCCCCCCCCCCCACATGGGACTCTTGCCAACGTGACGTGCTGCAGGAATGCTCCCATTCAGGCTTTGTTGGGAGTTAAATGGGGCCGGGACAATTGTGTGTGCATGTTTATCTCTGTGTGTGCAAAAGACTGCAACTGCAAATGCATGCATGCTTTTGTGCATAATGTACAGTATGTGCATTGTGCATGTGTGTGTATATGCCAGCATGTTTTTTTGTGTGCGTGCCGTGCACTCAGAACTATAGGATGGGACGATATGAAAATGTCATGTCACGATTATTGTGACCAAAAAATTCACGGTTTACGATATAATCGCGATAATCAAAATATCCCCAACATCCATTATCCTGGGGACAAAAAATTGCCGATCTACAAGCTCACAACACTTTGTGCTGCGACGCATTTTGAGCTTGTAGATCTTCTCTTTTTCGAGATTTGATAGAGAGTGAAAAAAAGACTGTATCAAATACGGTATGTTATTTCAAGCTCCGTTTTACTGATTATAGAGGTTTTAAGTGGTACCAGATAATAAAAGGTGAATTGATCCCAGTGCATGGCAGAGGATAATTTCACATTAATGAGTACCTGAGACGAATAACAGTATAAGTCCATATTTGAATTCTTTTGAATATATATATTTTTGAATTTACCAGACTGTAAACCATAAACTAGTCATTTTTAATCCGCGCCACCACTTTTGCATCCGTTCTGGAGCACCAGGAGTGGGTGGTCCCCGGGAATTCCCCGTGAGCAGCCCCGTGGGGGTGGTCATTTGGTCAGTTTAGCACATTTGGTAATTTTTTACATCTGGGGGTCCCCCAGGGACCTGGGGGTCCCTGGAGCTCCGGGGGTCCTTGGAGGTTGTAGTTTGGCAGGTAAGGAAGGTGTGTGCAAAATTTGGCATGGATCGGGGCAACGGTTGCGGAGATATGAGCAGGGCAAGAGTGTGACGTGTGAGGTGTGACAGACAGACTGAATGACGGACTGACTTACACTTTGTGCAGGGTTTGATACCACTTTCCATAAGTATTATGTCTTATAATTCCTAGTACTAGCCTACAGCCCCTTGGTGTGAAGCAGACAGACTGTGATGTTGCTCTCTCTGGAACTTCCCCCCTCCCCCTCACTCCATCTCTGCTTGCAGGCAGTTGGGACTGGGAGTGCGCTGCTTGTTGACGCCCATTTGTGATGTAAATCGCATCACAGGACAGCCGCCTACAGGCCAAAATTTGGGAAAATATTTTAAACATTTGGGGATTATGAGAAGTAGAGACACATCTGAAGGTGATAAAGTTGATGTTGGGCAAGGTACATGCGTTAATGATTTTTGTATTATGTTTTTTAGACAATTGAACAACTGCTGAACGTGGAGTTACAGATGGAAACACACACACACAAACACACTATTTTTTGGGGCGATTCTAATTAAGGTTGTGTTTAGACAATTGAACAACTGCTGAACGTGGAGTTACAGATGGAAACACACACACACAAACACACTATTTTTTGGGGCGATTCTAATTAAGGTTGTGGGATATATGAGTTAAATAAAAAAAATGGAATTCAACAAAATGACAGTGGAGTACATTACAACTCTATTTTTTGGTTTACACTTTACAGTCTGGTTAATCAAAAAAATATCTTTATCCAAAATTTTAAAATACGGACTTATACTGTTATCCGTCTCAGGTACTCATTTAATGTAAATCTCCACGATACGATTATTGTGAGTGTTTTTTATCACGATAAACGATAATAACGATTATCGTCCCATCCCTACTCAGTATAAACATGCACTGCATTAAAAAAATATCTATTCAAACGAACATGCAGGAATTGTATACTGTGTTGCTGCTCACATCTGAACCTTCTCTAACAGAGAGAGAAAGGAGGTGAGAGGACCAGAGAGAAGAACCAAAAACCCTCCGATGTGACAAGGTCAAAGTTGGATTCCAGTGCGTCGTGTTCCCATCTGTCACTAAAGGGGCCAGGCCCATGCAGCCACGTGCCTGTCTGTCTAACCTGTGCATGGCGACAGGCAGGAATGAGCGGAATGCACCTCATATCTGTTGTCCGACCCTGGCATTCCTGTCAGAGCCGCCAAGAAAGAGAGATGAAAGGAGAACAGTAGAATGATGTGAGGAGGGAAGGGCGAGAGAGAGAGAGAGAGGGGGGGGGGGGGATGGGGATAAGGAGCTTGGTGACAGTGGTGGAACAAAGTACTCACATTTGTTACTAGTAAAAGTCTCAATACTGCAATGCAGTACAATTAACAAGTAAAAGTGTAGAATTCAAAAGGCAAAAGTACAAAAGTATTGATATCAAAATCTACTTAAAGTACTAGCAGAATGTCCCATTTGAAGTTTTCAAATGTATAAAAATCTTTTGAAAATAGCCAATCTACAAGCTCACAATGAGTCACATCGCGATGCATTGTGAGCTTGTAGATCGGCTATTTTCAAATGGCCAAAACGTACAAATATAGGGCTGGAGTGGTTGTATGTTTTGTAATTGTATAAAATGTATACGTTTTCAAATAAATGTAGTGGAGTAAAAGTACAATATTGGATCCGAGGTGTGGTGGAGTAGAAGTAAAAGTATTGGAAATTGGAAACACTCAAATAATGTACAAATACCTCAAAATTGTACTTAAGTACAGCTACTTCACACCACTGTTGGTGATAGAGAGTAAAGCCCGTATCAGAGTGTACGGTGGAGAGCTATCCACCGGTGCAAAGCTTTCCACCTCAAGTCAGAAAATAAGTGCAGGACATCATAGTACGCCACGGTGGAGTCCTATTCACCGTGACTGACTAGTCTAGATTGACCAATCAGTGAACGAGGTGTAGAGCCTGTCTGTCTGATAGTAAAAACAGAGAGATGTGTCGGGACTCGGAATGATGTAACGTTGTAGTTTCATGACTCAAAAAGACTCGAAAAGACTACACCGCGGTGTAAAGCCTTCCACCGCCGAGGCGACTATGATGCCGGCTTAAGAGACGAGAGACAGACAGACAGACAGACAGACAGACAGACAGACAGACAGACAGACAGACAGACAGACAGGGTCATGGTGACCTGACCTCATCCTGCCATCTGCATTCTGCATCCTCTCTTAGCATTGATATTTTCTAAGTTTGTCCTTTGACAAATACCAGAACATCCAGTTGGTAACAGATACAGTATTACAGAAGTCAATACAGAGTCAGACATGAAGTTATATGAATGTGTGTGTGTGTGTGTGTGTGTGTGTGTGTGTGTGTGTGTGTGTGTGTGTGTGTGTGTGTGTGTGTGTGCATACATGCTTGCATACAGAACATTAATAAGTGTGAAAGGGTGTGTGTGTTTGTGTGCATGCCTGTAAATGTGTGCATGTGACAGTATGCATTTGTGTGTGTGCATGCTTGCATACATGCATGTGCAATTGTGCGTGCGTGTGTGGCTATACAAGACAGGAGCACATATTAAAGACAGATTGCACGCAGAGAAAAGAAACCTTCTACAAAATGAGAAACTCAAGACAGACCGACAAAACCAATTAAATACGTGTGGTGAAAACGAATGGAATTCAGTGGACAAGAAGACATTTCTCTCCATTCACGTACTGTATACACAACCAAACGCAAAACGATAAATAGTCTCACTAGCAATAAAACTATTCTCTACATCAACGATCTTCAACAGGCGGTGGTCCTCAGAGTTACTACAGGGGGTCCTCCAAATCTTGGTAGAAACCTACAGTATCTCTTATTTTTTTAACCACTTGAACCCTAGTAACTATATCTTTCTCTTATTCATCTACTCAGTAAGAAGTAGAACTTCCAGATTAAGAAGACACAAAGAGAAGAAGAGGGGAACAAAGAGATCAACAAAAGGAACATAATGTACTAAAATTCCTGGCAGGAAGTGTTCTTTCGTGTAGACATTGCTAATGTAACTAATGTGAACACCCTAACTAAAAACACCATGCCCTTTAAAATGTGCCGTTCAGTCTGTTCCTACTTAGCTACTTTTCTACTAAGTGTAATCATAGGTTTGTGTGGTGAATTGTGTGGTTTGTTGGTTGTTTTTATAGCGTCTTCACAATAAAATGGCGCCAGCACAAGTTCTGTAGCTCTATTGTTTGTTTCTGGGAGCTGTATCTCTCTGTCTCTGGAGTAGCTAACCACCAGGCAGTATCTGTGGACTGACAGAAAGAGACCTAGTAGTATCTTGTTGTACAAGCTGAAAACACTGCACACAGTGCACAAAGCGCCGGCAAGTTATCAGCTTGCCCGGTGTTGCCAGTGTTATTGTTGTGGTTTTGGTTCCCAGCATTGGCCGGGTGAAATCTCCTTCTCTGCATGAAAAAGGTATGCACGCACATCCACTTAAAGTGCCCTGGTTGCAGGACAGACCGACAAACAGTTCAACCTCAAGACAAATGAAATCTGCACACTGACAAAGTAAGCTCCACTGTTATTACTGCACTCTCAACGTTTCGATCAGTAAGGGAATTTCCTGATTCCAGTGGGAACATTTATTTTTCTTGATCTCTCTGCCTGTCTGACTCTCTCAATCTTACTCTCATGCTGTTGATGTTGGAGGACATGTTTTAAGGGAGAATTGGGGACCCCATTGGAGGAACAGAGGTGAGATACTAAGTACCCTATTATTAGTAATACCTAACTCTAGGTAATACTCTCAAGATCTGGAGCCTGACAGTGTGTCGCGTGTTCGAATCCCAATACCTGCGACCTTGCTGTGTGTCACTCTCCGTCTCTCTATCCCCATTTCCTGTCAATCTACTGTATACAATCATTGTATAATAAAGGCAAAAACATACATATCTTTAAAAGAGAGTGGACACAAATGGCGTGACATGGAAAACCTTTGTCAATGGACGCTGCTCCATATAGGAGTGAAGGGTGGAAGAAGATGAAGAGTGTTAATTTACTGTGTGCTCTCAGTTCAGACTTCTATTATGGCAGCCAGTAGAGCAAAATATAAGCTGAATGAGAACGTCTACCATTGCTAACATTGCTATGGGATAGATAGACCAAAGTCTTGGCCTCAAACTAATTAACGTAACGAGTCTTCTTATTATCTCGCTACTTTCTCTAACTGTATAATGTGGAAAATGCACAGGGGATTCAGTGTGGAACAAAACCCTCAATGGAATTGCTACTGTGGAGCAGCCAATGATAATACGAGGTGTGATGATAATTATGACTAATGAGATGAATAACGTATGAACACCCACTGGTATGAAGTGAACTTAAAAGACGCTGAGGGAAAAACTGCATCGAAATGGTGCACGGAAAATTACGCCTGCAACACTGCACCGTGGATCCAGTGGCAGCCTATAAGTTTGAGTTAAATGAAACAGGGATTTTGCCGTGTGGCAGCCTTAGCAGAATTGACTCCACTGTGTCATTCCCTCTCTCTCAGTTCAAATCGATTCATAGGGGCTTCATTGTCATGGGAAACATTGCCAAAACAAGCATGAAATAAAAAGATAAAAACTAAGCAATGTAATTAAAATAAAGAAATGTGTATAGCCCCCTCCCCACACACATATTTTTTGTTTTGCTGTTAAGAGGAGTTAACTTAGTAGGCCTATAACAAATAGCAGCAATTTTTAAGCTATATTAGCTAATTATGCCAATTCCAAGTAACCTTTCAATAAAACACTGTCTACTCTATCAAATAACCTACTGTGGACCAAAGACTTGTTACAATATTTAACCATAAAACCAGATTGATGAGCATATAGTCTATGTACCATTTCCGTCAAATCATTTTTTCATCCAGTGTCTGTTTTATATACAGTCTCCTTGTCAAATTACAGTTTGAATTAAAGGCTCATACCAGTGGTCTGGCATGTTTAGCCTACTGACTACGACTCAGGATAAACTTGGTATTATTGCCAACTCCTTCACCAGACTCCAGCTTGTGATTAATGTAACAAACAGTAATGAACAGGCCTTTGTTACCTTAACCTTTGTTATCTCAATTCAGGGACATTTCTTTCTTTCTCTTCTTTTTGAAGTCAGTGCAGGTGATATAAAATGACCATTTACAACTTGATATAAGTCAATATTGATTATAATATTGACTGATTGATTGTTTGATTCATTCATTCATTGATTCATTGTGAATCAGTGAAACAGAGCTAATTGTATTCCAAACCCCTCCTTCTCTTCTTTCTCTCTCAGTAGCTCAGTGCATCTTCAACAAGAGATCTAGAGGTAGAGAGATGGAGATGCCATCAGAATCCCTGAGGCAGGAGGAGGCTGATCCTGTTGCTCAACAGGAGGTCTAGACCAAGGGTCTTCAACAGAGGGTTCGGGACCCCTAGGGGGACTTCAGAGTTACTACACGGGCCCTCCAAATCTAGTATCCATATTCTGAGAACTGTAGCCAGAAATAGCAGATCTACAAGTTTACTGTCAATATTCCAGGATGACCTCCCACTTGGGTAATGACGCCCCCTGGCGATCATTCAGAGAAACTACTTCAGCTCCCGTACTAACGTAGGTAGGAAGGGCCTGTCACTCAAACCGGAGTGACCCGCCTCCAGGCTATATAAGCCCCCGGAGGCGGAAGTAACATCCTCTTTTCACTCTCTGCGATATCACATTCAGATAAGTTGAAACTCAGCCTTTGTATTATTATTCTTCGCGCATTAGCCTAAAGCGGTGGCATTGGAGTCGCCCACCGGCGAGTGTTGAATTAACCCGTACTTAAGAATACTTATTCTTGTCCCGTCTTAAAACGACGGTTATTTCCTTCCATAACAAAGAAGTTTACCGCTTGTTCAGGCCTCTGCCCGAACCAAGCGTGGCATAGCATTAGCCGTTAGCTTGTTAGCTCGTCTGCTCTTTGTTAACGTTAGCTACACTGCTTACCGCTTGTTCAGGCCCTGCCCGAATCAAGCGTGGCCTAGCTTTAGCCGTTAGCTTGTTAGCTCGTCAGCTTCCTTTGTTAACGTTAGCTACACTGCTTCGCTATGAACCCTCTTGCTTTCTGCCGAGGGAATGTATGTTTGTTCTGCTGTTAGCTTGTTAAGGCCTCTGCCTGAACCAAGCGTGGCCTAGCATTAGCCGTTAGCTCGTTGCTCGACAGCTTCCTTGTTAACGTTAGCTACGTGTTTCGCTATGGTCCCTCTTGCCTTTCTGCCGAGGGAATGTATGTTTCTGCCTGAACCAAGTTTGGCCTAGCATTAGCCGTTAGCTCGTTGCTCGACAGCTTCCTTGTTAACGTTAACTACACTGCTTCGCTATGGTACATCGGTTCCACCTGGCTAGGGCAGGCCTCGGAGCCTGCGCTCCACCAGGAGGGCTTAACGCTCTGGATCCTACAGCCCAGGCTGTCCGCCCCAGGCGGCCCGCACCGATAGTCAAGGTGCGGCGCTGCCGTCCGGGGCACCGCTTGTTCAGCAGCGCGCCTTGGTCAAGATGGCGCCAAGCGACGTGAGACACCGCCTGCCGTGCAGCCGACCGCAGCTAGCTCCACTGTCACTGGAGCTGGCGGGTCTGGCGGAGTTACCGCGAGGAAGGTGACTAAGAAGTCTAACAATATCCCTCCGGTGACCATTTCTCGGGCGCGGTGCCTAAAGAGTAGCGTTGTGATGTGACCGTCGGGGACGTCCCCTTCGACGTGAACTTTAGCAAAACAGTCCGATCCTTCAGGCGCGAATCGGACCTGAGCTCCAGTCAGAGCGAGGGTTCGTACTCAGGATACTCTGAGGACGAGAAGGAGGAGGACATGGCGGAGGAGGATGGCTCTCGCCCTGTCTTTACAGTGAAAGGTAAGGCCCCTGCGGCGCCAGCACTTCAACTGCCCCTCCACCCGCCAGTCAGGCGGGTGGAGCGGGTGGAGCGATGGCAGAGGACGTTGGTTTTCTGCAACGGAGATGTTGGATTCACTAAAGCGCTACAATCCTCATGGAAGTTACACAAGCACATTCTTTTCTGGGTTCTGTCAGACCCCAGTATAGAGTGGTGGGCACGACGTTTATTTTCTGTACCCCGCGTCGGGGAAATGAAAATGAGAATGTCGATGTATATGCCTCCTGTGTCCCAGATAGATCTGTTGAAAGAACAAAGTCTGTTTCTGTCCAACTCTATTGCACTAGCACAGATGACTCCATCTTGCATGACTCCTGTAAAAGTGTTGAAGTCCTGTCAGGATTTTTTAATCAATCACGGGTTTTATCAGCAACCAGTTTTGTTAACTCATTCCCTGCCAGGCCCGATAGTCCCGAGATTATTCCAATGTCTTTCCCCGCCAGGCCCGATAGTCCCGAGAATTAAAAATAAAAAAAAATAAAAAAAAAAAAAAAATCAATTTTTTTTTTTTTTTTTTTTTTTAAATTTTGACCCCAAAAAATGGAGTAGGCATGATAGCAATCGCGAAATTTCATGTTTAACCCCCATAGCAACCCCATCTTTCAAGCATGGCAGCCATTTTGGCAGCCATCTTTGTTAAACATAGTGGCTGTTATCTCAGGAATGCCTGAACGGATTTCCATTCGGATTTTTTTGTTTGAAAGCTGTGAGCAAGGTGGACACACGTGGTGCATTATCTAGGCATGGGTGTGCATGATCCGTGCACACCCAATTACATGGAAGTCTATGGAGACGAATGGCAGGTGGGAGTACGGAGGTATGTTAAAATGGCGGTCAATGTGTTAATGTCAAACATTTATATGGTTCCTCTTACACGCGAGGGGAATATCCCTCGCGTGAACAATGCAATGAATTTAACGATGAGTCACTAATTCTGTCGGCCTACTATGAGCCCTCGTCACGGGACAAGCATGAAGGCCATAGCGCAGGTATTAAACGTAAAAGTTCCTCCCCTGTCAGGGGAGAATGCTTTAGCTGCGGACATTGTAGAGGGGGATTGTGTTGGGGCAGGGGTCCGTGGTGTCACCCGGTTCCCCTCCCCCCCAAACGAGGACGTTTATTTTCCCCGCGTCGGGGAAATAAAAATGAGAATGTCAATGAATATGCCTCTTGTGTCCCAGATAAATCTGTTGAAAGAACAAAGTCTGTTTCTGTCCAACTCTATTGCACAGACGGCTCCATCTTGCATGCCTCCTGTAAAATTGATGTAGTCCTGTCAGGACTCCTTTGTCAATCACAGGTTTTGTCAGCAACCAGTAATGTTATGTCAAACATTTAGATGGTTCCCCTTACACGCGAGGAGAATATCCCTCGCGTGGTCAATGCAATGAATTAACAATGAGTCACAAAATTCTGCCGGCCTACTAATGAGCCCTAGTCAAGGGACAAACATAAAGGCCTTCCCCGCGTCGGGAAATGAAGATGAGAATGTCAATGTATATGCCTCTTGTGTCCCAGATAAATCTGTTGAAAGAACAAGTCTGTTTCTGTCCAACTCTATTGCACAGACGACTCCATCTTGCATGCCTCCTGTAAAATTGATGTAGTCCTGTCAGGACTCTGTAGTCAATCACAGGTTTTATCAGCAACCAGTAATGTTATGTCAAACATTTAGATGGTTCCCATTACACGCGAGGAGAATATCCCTCGCGTGGTCAATGCAATGAATTAACAATGAGTCACAAAATTCTGCCGGCCTACTAATGAGCCCTCGACAAGGGACAAACATAAAGGCCTTAGGACAGGGGCTAAGATAAATGCATGCCTCCTGTAGTAATGATGAAGTCCTGTCAGGACTCGTTAATCAATCACAGGTTTTATCAGCAACCAGTAATGTTAATGTCAAACAATTATGTGGTTCCTCAAGCGCGCGAGTGGAATATCCCTCGCGTCGACAATATGACTCCTTTATGCATGCCTCCTGTAAGAATGATGAAGTCCCGTCAGGACTCCTTAATCAATCACAGGTTTTATCAGCAACCAGTAATGTTAACGTCAAACAATTATGTGGTTCCTCATGCGCGCGAGTGGGCTTTCCCTCGCGTGAGCGATGCTATGAATTTAACTTTGAGTCAGAAATTCTGTCGGCCTACTATGAGCCCGAGTCAAGGGACAAGCATAAAGGCCTTAGAGCAGGTATTAAACGTAAAAGTTCCTCTCCTGTCAGGGGAGAATGCTTTAGTTGTGGGCGAGTCTGTTTATCAGTCGAATCGCTTTGTTCTTCCTGTCTCTCTATCGAGCGAAGTGCGAACGCTTCCGGTGACACCGGATACGGATTCGCTCGCTCCCCGCTTCCGGTCCCGCCGCAAAATAGCTCCGCTAGTCAAGCGGTACAACCAGAAGGTGTTTCCGCCATGCGGCCTATTGAACCCTTGCGCTCCGCATCCGGTCGTTCCGGATACGGATACGCAGGTCTCCCGCTTCCGGTCCAGTCGCCAAATAGCTCCGCCGTCACGGAAGCACAGTGGTGGGGTTTCTCTCTCTCAAAACACGCTAGCACGCTGCGCGCGCCAGTGGAAGTTATGCAACCCGAGCCATTGGGTATTTCGAACGATAACCAGGGGTTACAGGTTACAGTTCGCAGACATACCCCCGCTTTCGAGCAGGGTTATTTATACCAGGGCGCGTGGTTTAAAAGCAAATCTTTTGAGAGAAGAGATCAGCTCCTTGCTAAGCAAGGGTGCTATAGTGGAGCTGGACAGGACCCAATCCCGCATGGGATTTTGGAGCCGTTATTTCCTGGTGCACAAAAAGGGGGGGGGCTACGTCCCATCCTGGACCTAAAGGCACTAAACGTGTACCTGATGAAATACGTTTTCAGGATGCTAACTGTACCCACCATGTTACGGTCGGTCAGGCAAGGGGATTTCCACTGTTCAGTGGATCTGAAGGATGCTTATCAGCACGTTCAGGTTTATCCCCCACACAGGAAATTCCTACGGTTCGCCTTCGAGGGTCGCCTGTACGAGTATACAGTACTCCCTTTCGGTCTGTCACTGAGCCCGAGGGTTTTCGTGAAAGTGACCGAAGCAGCCATCGCCCCGCTGAGACAGCAGGGCGTCGGGTTGGCGACGTACATCGACGTTTGGATGATTTCAGCGAGCTCCGCCCACGAAGTGGCGCGTCACACACAAGTGGTTTTGGCTCACCTGAAGGCCTTAGGTTTCATAGTCAACCACGGCAAGAGCATGCTGACTCCAGCACGTCGTCTTACATTCATTGGGGTCCTTCTGGACTCGTCCGACATGTCGGCCCGTCTCTCAGAGGAGAGGGTGGACAGGTTTCGGGAATGTCTCGACTCCTTTCAAGTGGGCCAGGTGGTCACTTACAGGAGTTGTATGGTACTGACGGGAATGATGGCTTCCGCAGTACATCTGTTGCGTTTGGGCAGGTTTCATATGAGACCTTTTCAACGATGGATGTTATCCCTCGGGATCCCGCCCTCCTTGAAGTACAAGAAGGTTACGGTTTCCCCTTCCTGCGCGATCGCCCTGTCTCCTTGGCTGGTGGAGGGGTTCCTCACCAGCGGAGTCTCGATTGGCGAGGTGGTTCCCACAAGTCGATCACGACAGACGCCAGTCTCAGTGGGTGGGGAGCCACTTTCGAGGGGCGCACAGCGCAGGGGCTTTGGCCTCTGGAGATGAGGGGTCGTCACATCAACTATTTGGATTTGATGGCTATACTCCTGGCGCTCAAGCATTTCGAGCCTTGGATTTTGCATTGTCACGTCCTGGTCAGGACCGACAATACGACGGCCATGTTTTATGTCAACAAACAGGGGGGCCTGTCGTCGTTGCCACTGGATCGTCTGGCTCGAGAATTGACGGTTTGGTGCTTGTCGCGCCTCAAGTCGATCAGGGCCTTACACGTCCCGGGTCTCCTCAACAGCGGAGCAGATCTCCTGTCCAGGGGAGGTCCTCGCTACGAGGATTGGTCTCTCCACCCCAGGGTGGCGAGCCAGATTTTTCGCAAGTTCGGTCAGCCAGTGGCGGACCTGTTTGCGTCAGCGGAGAATACGAAGTGTCCGTTGTTCTTCGCGGTGAAGGGCAGTCCTCCCTTGGGGTTGGACGCCTTAGCGCACACGTGGCCGAGAGGTCTACTGTACGCGTTTCCCCCCTTCGACTTGATCCGACCCACTCTGGAGAGAGTCAGGAGGTTCGGTCTGGAGATGCTCCTGGTGGCTCCCTACAAGGGCACGTGGAGGTCGGCGATCGCCCCTCTCCTTTGCGAACCGGGTTGGCAGCTGCCTCAGCGCAGTGATCTGTTGAGTCAGGCCAGGGGGGAGATCTTCCACCAAGACCTGCAGGTCCTAGACCTGTGGGTTTGGCACGTGAAAGGTTAAACCTGCTGGCGGCCGGTTTTTCTTCTGAAGTGGTTGCTACCATTCAGAGTGCTAAGGCGCCTTCGACGAGGGCGTCTTATGATGGAAGGTGGAATGCCTTTGAGGACTGGTGTGAGTCGCGTGTTCCACCGGTGGTGGCCCATGTGGCGTCAGCCCAGGAAATTCTGGAATTTATGCAGGACCGCTTGAGAAGTGGTCTGGCATTTTCTACCCTTAGGGGGTATTTGGCGGCTATTAATGCCTGTCACCTGGGGGTGGCGGGCAAGGCACCTTCTAAAGTCCCGGAGGTCATCAAGTTCTTGCAAGAAGTTGAACGTTTGAGGCCGGTGACTAGGTCTTTGTTCCCAGTTTGGGATCTGCAGGTGGTTCTGGGAGGCCTATGTCGGGCTCCCTTTGAGCCGCTTGTAGGGATGCCTTTGAAACTTTTGAGTTTCAAGACGGCTCTTTTGCTGGCTTTGGCCACGGCTAAAAGAGTCGGTGACCTGCAAGCTCTCTCGGTGTCTTCGGAGCGCATGCAGTTTATGAACAATGATCTCAAGGTGTTGCTCAAGCCTCATCTTAAGTTTGTTCCTAAGAACAGGGTGGTTCCTAAGGAGCCTGTTGTTCTTCTGGCTTTTCATCCTCCTCCGTTTGTCTCGGTGGAGGATGAGCGGCTGAATTGCCTTTGTCCTGTCAGGGCATTGAAGGCCTACTGTGACAGGACTGCTGGTTCTAGAGCTTCTTCTCAGCTCTTCGTGGAAATGGGCAATGTTCTTGTCAGAAAGCCGGTGTCTAGACCCACTCTTTCGAGGTGGATTGTGGATGCTATTAGGCTGGCTTACTCTAGTGCTGGTGTGGAAGTGCCGGCGGCACTCAAAGCCCATAGCACTAGGGGTGTGGCTACTTCGTGGGCACTGGCAAAGGGAGTCTCCGTTCAGGAGATTTGTGTTTCGGCGAATTGGTCTTCGCCTTCTACCTTTGCAGCCTACTATCACCTGGATATCGAATCCTCTTCGCTAGCGCATTCGGTTCTGGGTGCAGCTGCCTCCTCTACGTCATAGAGGAGTCGGATCTTCCCCTCCCACAGGTGGGCATGTAGCCACCTGGGGTATTTTGGGGGGGACCCTGTGTTTTCCTTATATAGTGTGTCTTACTTATAAGGCGGACTTGTCCTTTTCATTTAGTTGAATGAGGCGGACTTCGGTCTGTCAGGGTCTCTCCTTATTTTCTCATGCCTTCACACCCAGGTCCGGTGGGCCTGGGACCTTCTGGGTGATGGGTCACGCCCGTTTGGGCTGTGCTCACCCGTATGAGGGGTGTGTGGGGGTATGAGAGTAGGTTGTGGCTTAGAGGGGAGTTTAAGAATCCCAAGTGGGAGGTCATCCTGGAATATTGACAGTAAACGGTAGGTTCCGTACGGAACCATTGTTTACTTAGATATGGAAGGATGACCTCCCACGTAATGCCCCTCTGTTTCACTGAATGTGGCAGAGAGTGGTATTAAGAGGATGTTACTTCCGCCTCCGGGGGCTTATATAGCCTGGAGGCGGGTCACTCCGGTTTGAGTGACAGGCCCTTCCTACCTACGTTAGTAGGGGAGCTGAAGTAGTTTCTCTGAATGATCGCCAGGGGGCGTCATTACCCAAGTGGGAGGTCATCCTTCCATATCTAAGTAAACAATGGTTCCGTACGGAACCTACCGTTCACAATGCCTCGCAGCGCGGCAAAGAGGTTTGGTGTAGAGGGGGAAAAGAGCAGACTAAGTACAGAGTAAAAGGTCAAGTTTATTAGGTAATGACGGCTCAAGTGGCTAAATATCTGAAAACACAAATTGACGTGAATCCAAAATACACTGATGATTGTGCTGTCAAACGATGAAACTATATGGAATCTATGAAAAGGTTGTGGGGGTCCTTGCTTCATCTCTCTCTCAGCTAAGGGTTCCTTGGCCTGAAAACGTTAAAGACATACGCACACACTCATGCGCACACACAGAGCAGCTTCATTCATCTCGAGAATGAAAGGCACCTAATGAGAGAGAGACGGATACAGACACAGGGAGATAAAACAGATTAAGACTGAGAGAAAAAGGCAGAGAAGAAGGAGAGAGTAAGCAGAGGGAAATTAAACACGGAGCAACAGAGAGACGGAGACAGACGGAGAGGGAGAGAGAGAGAGGTCAAGGGGGACTTCTACCTTCGTCATCAGCACCAGAGGGACTTGCAGGGGCGTCACACCAAATTCTGGGCCCTGGGTACAAGGATTCACTGCGGGCCCAACATGAATGTTAACTATTGAAAAATAGCAGATATACAAGCTCACAGCGCGGCACCGAGTGCCGCGCTGCGAGCTTGTATATCTGCTATTTTTGAAAAACCGTGAAAATGTGTGCAAGAAACCTATGTCAAGGACCCCCAAGATGATATGTATTTGGCCACGGACCCCGATCTCAAAATATTTAGTTCCAGGGACCCCCAGAAGCAAAATACATTTTCACACATTTTCACAACTTTTCAAAAATAGCAGATCTACAAGCTCGCAGCGCGGCCCTCGGTGCCGCGCTGTGAGCTTGTATATCTGCTATTTTTCAATAGATAAAGTTACTAGGGCCCCTCCACCTTGAGCCCCAGTAACTCAGTCCCACTGTCCTACCCCTTGTGACGCCCCTGGGGACTTGTACCTGCTCCAGCGGTACCAAATGAACTCCCACGATCCCCGGCTGCACCAGAGTAACCTCTACTGTTCCCTGCAGCCCCACAGGGAGCAACCACCGCCCGACAGCACCACCACATCCTCCAGAACCCTCAGCATCAAAAGCCATGACCTCAGTCCGTGGCAAGAGCTACACAAACAAAAACAGCAACAGCATTATCACCATATACTGTACACCCACTACTTACTTTCAGTCCGAGTGTATCAAAAAAGCACCTTGGTTAAGCATAAACCTAACCTTAACCCTAACCTCAGTAAAACTAACGCTGGTGAATGCTAACCTGGTGAAATGCTAACCTGCCGACGCTGGTGAATGCTAACCTGGTGATTGTTAACCTGGTGAAATGCTAACCTGCTGACGCTGGTGAATGCTAACCAGATGAAATACTAACCTGCAGACACTGGTGAATGTTAACCTGGTCGGACGAACGGGATGTTTTTTTGATACATTCGGACTGAAAGACCTGCAAAAAATACTCTCCAATGTACTTACACTCCTTAACCAGATCTCCTCCAGGTGGCTCTCCACCAAACAGACCACTACAGACTGGCAGTCGAATGAAGTCGGGACGACTCTGGAGATCAGTCGGTTGGTAGGTGTGGAAAAAAAGCAGCCGGATGTGCACCTGAGAGCCACTGACAGACGGCTACCATGGTGATAGCCCATGGCATGATGTCTAATGTGACTGTTAATTAATAATATTGATAAGATACAGATACAGTGTTTGAATGACATGAGCCACATGTGCGTGTCTTTGGTTGTAGACGCCATACTCGAGCAATTCTCAACAGCGTCCCTACAGCGCTTCCCTACAACATATGGCCCGAAACCCCACAACGTCCATTCCACATTTCAGCCACGGACGCTTTCAGTCGCTTACCAGCGCCAACATCAGTGCGAAGGAGAGCTACCAACACACAGAGCTACGCTGCAGTAGCTGTCAGATGAGGTTCCTTTATGCATGACTAAATGTGGGACTGGTTACCCCATTCAAAAATACTTTACATCCAATGTGGAACAGGAGAAATTCTCCAAAATACAGAGAAATAAAGATGAATTCTTCCTCAAGTTAGACCCCCCAAAACATCTTAAAAACTGTCCTTGGAGAATAATACTGCTGCACAACTGGCAGGGAAATTTGAAACTGACATTATTTACTGACTATTCTAGACACACAGAGAGAGAAAGTGAGACAGACAGAGAGAGTGACAGACAGACGGCAAGACAGACAAAGAGTGACAGAGGAGTTGTTAAGCTCCAGAGAGAGAGAGAGAGAGAGAGAGAGAGAGAGAGAGAGAGAGAGAGAGAGAGAGAGTGACAGACAAATGGCAAGACAGTCAAAGGGTGGCAGAGAGGTATTGTTCCAGACAGAGAGAGAGAGAGAAGCTGTGTGCGTGCGTGCGTGCGTGCGTGCGTGCGTGCGTGTGCGTGTGTGTGTGTGTGCGTGCGTGCGTGTGTGTGTGGTGGAAGTAGGTCAGGAGATGTGTTGTGCTACATCGCTGCATGCATTGAGGAGACAACAAGAGAAGCAGCAGCAGTCGTCTGAGATGACGCTCCCCTCGCTGCTCCACGTCATCTCATGGGGGACTGTTGTTGTGGCTGGCAGGGGATCCGCTTTCACACCACCACAAAGGACAGACCCAGGGTGTGTGTGTGTGTGTGTGGTGCTAGACCTTGTGTAGGAATGTAGACAGTGGTGTCGTTGTGTGCATGTGTGTTCGTGAGTGGCGTGCACATTTGCACGTTTTAACCGTGGACTTCTTCTCACAGGTTGACACAAGGTGTGTGAACAAAATAATGTGGATGAGAGAGAGAGAGAGAGAGAGAGAGAGAGAGAGAGAGAGAGAGAGAGAGAGAGAGAGAGATCTGTATGCTTCAGCACCATTGCATTCAATAATTTATTTTCAATTTAATTACACATCGGAATGAATCCAAAACTGAAACTGAGAGAGAGAGATAGAGAAAGAAAGATAGAGGGAGAGACACAGAACAAGACAGACAGACAGACAGACAGACAGACAGACAGACAGACAGACAGACAGACAGACAGACAGACAGACAGACAGACACTGTTATCAGCCCAGGCTATTATAGAACATTCTACCACTTTTTCGAGTCACGTGTTCAAATACTGGATTCTGATTGGCTAAATTCCGGAGGTTATGAGAGGACAACTGCCGCAAAGTTGTGTGTCCGAGATCAATGCGCCTCAGTGTACATCCGGGGACTTCAGGAGGTAGTTCCCCCAACCAACAAATGAAGGTCGCAGCGGTCCTATGTTTACTAACGTGCGTACTATCGTCGCCGATTTATTTGGATCCAATGCAATGCTTTTAACTGACGTTAGCTTAGCTGTAAGCTAGACGCATGGATTACTATGGAGTTGGCGCCATCTGTTGGTGAGTAGAAGATGTTGTTTGTGGAACTATCTGCTGTCTCGCGGAAGTTTTATAGGCAATAATGATTGTAACTTAAGATCCTTGCAAGTTACAACTATGTGTTTTCTTTCATGTATACGGGAAAAAGTGGTAGAAAAGCTATTTACCACTCGGGGTCGGACATTAGAGTGCGGGTGTTATCGGACTCGGCTGCGCCTCGTCCGATAACACCCTCACTGCGGACATTATGAGAGCATAATGTCCTCTCACTCGGGGTAAATTGCTTACGTAGATGTAGGTTTACAGTGTTTGGATCAGAGTTCACTTCATAAATACATGAATCAGACTGCAGTCTAAATACAAGCTGGATGCTAAATATAGAGCAGCAGTGCGTCTACCAGCAGCCAGACGCTGCCTGCACACAGGATGCTGTGGCCAGGGAAGACTGCTGTGTGTGTGTGTGTGTGTGTGTGTGTGTGTGTGTGTGTGTGTGTGTGTGTGTGTGTGTGTGTGTGTGTGTGTGTGTGTGTGTGTGTGTGTGTTGGATTCTCCCTGTACTGTATGTGTTTGCGTGCCGTGCGCGCACAGGTGTGTGTGTGTGAGGTTATGGTTCTCCCTCTCTTTCTAGCTCTGACTTCCTCTACACGTGAGACACCATGAGTGTGCGCGTACTATATTATGGGGCCTATATGAGTGTGTCACTGTAGTGTGTATGCACGTACTTTACTGTACATGAATATGCTTTGTGTGCGTGCGTGCGTGCGTGCGTGCGTGCGTGCGCGTGTGCGTGCATGTGTGTGTGTCCGTGTCCAGGGATAGAGACATCCCTGGGCTGCAGTCTCCTGGCTCTAGAGCTGACAGATACACAATGCCATGATTTATCAGCCGCAATGGGTGTATGCACTACGGGAAGGAGAGAGAGAGAGACACACACACACACACACACACACACACACACACACACACACACACACACACACACACACACACACACACACACACACACACACACACACACACACACACACACACACACACACACACACACAAAGGAAGACAAAAAACTAGTGAGGCGAGGAGAGAGAACATAATAGAGAATAAGAGTGTGATCTGTTCAGGGACAGAGAACTATATCAATTATGAAAACACGCACGCGCACACACAGTGAAACCTTCATAAACATGCTCCCACGTGCACACATGCACTCACGCAGACACAATTTACAATTTATGCATTTAGCAGACGCTGTTAATCCAGAGCGACTTACAATAAGCAAGGACAGCACAAGGTAATACATCGATACATCTACAGTACATCAATACATCAAATGCATAGAAATAGTAATCTAAGAAAATCGTAGGTAGACCAAGAACCTATTCAGTAAAAAAACTATAAAAATCTAAACAGTCAAAAATCTATAATCTGTACATCAAAGCTAGTATACACACTATAGCTTCGATAGATGCTAAGTCGAAAAAGAACTGGGATCGGCCTACTGTATATGAAATATGCTGACTAAATTGCATGTATGGTCATTGAGGGTAGGCAAGTGCTACGATAAGTGCTATGGGCTATGGTGGAGTCTGAAGAGGTGAGTCTTCAGACCACGGCGGAAGCTATAGGGAGTGAGTCTGCAGATGTAATTGCACTGGGGAGTTTATTCACACACGTGGTGACAGGCCTAAGCCTTGCATGCACGTCCACATCTCGTGTACAGAGGCATAGGAAGTGTGTTGAATAAAGAGATGGAAGCAGGCCCAGGCCACAGTGTGTGTGTGTGTGTGTGTGTGTGTGTGTGTGAGAGTGTGTGTGTGTGTGTGTGTGTGTGTGTGTGTGTGTGTGTGTGTGTGTGTGTGTGTGTGTGTGTGTGTGTGTGTGTGTGTGTGTGTGCAGTGTGCTACTCTGATTTACAGCCCTCTGCTCTCCAGCCTCCCCTCCCTCTCATCACCTCTGACCCTCTGCCAAATATAGAGCAAGAAGGTTGTTTTTGTCTCCTGAAACGAAGCATTTTGAGAGATTATCTTTCCATGTTGACGTTCATACAAGATATTTATGATAAAATATAGAGTGTTAGATTACAATGTGACATTTAAAATCACACCCGTGTGAACTGAGCGGTGGAGTCTGTGCGCGTGTGTGTGTGTGTGTGTGTGTGTGTGTGTGTGTGTGTGTGTGTGCGTGCGTGCGTGCGTGCGTGTGTGTGAGTGTGAGTGTGCCTTGCCTGTTCTGGCCTGGCCTGAACAACAGCGCCCCTCCCTTAACATGTGTGGTCAGAAAAGGTACTACACCACAGGCTTGAGGCTACATACAGACCCACCCACATACATACATACATACATACATACATACAAACAAACATACATACCTACACACACGGCCACGCTATGGAGACGGTGTGACCACCGCTCAAAAAGGGTTAATATATCCGTCTGCACCTCACACTATACTTGCTGTAGTTCAACTATACACTAAGGCTGTGTAATTTTCAGTGTGCAGTATCTGTTTCAGAGCAGCAGTCAGCCACAAGTGCAACTTTAGCACAACATGTTAACAATTATTTATTATTGACACAACATTCTTATTTATGACGTGCACCTTTATGATGTGCGGCCACCTACAAAGCTTAACTTTGTAGGTGGCCGTAATTGAGAAAATGAGAAATGTAGAGGCCGTCTGGGAACCGCAAGGTGTCCGGTTCGACTCTTAGCTATGTGTGGAAGTGTCCCTGAGCAAGACTCTTAACCCCTGACAGCTCCCCCCGCGCGCATGCTCATACAGTATGGAGACATCTCCTGTCGTGGGTACATGCACACGTATTTCCCCCCGGGGAACAGTAAATAATCCCTTTCCCATGTAATATTCATATTTTTCTGTTCATACGTCCCATTGTATGTTGATCATCAGAAAATATCCCCAAAGACGGAATTGATCACAAAAATCAAACAATCTCCTATGAATTGGACTGATGTGCGTACCACATCTGTCGGCCAAGAGATGAGGTCACTGTCTGCACACTGTGCACAGATCAAATGAGGGCTGCAAGGCCAACCAAGGCTTAGTCTTGAATCCACCATTTCCAATTTCATTTTTAATTCATTTCAAACACACCCTCCCACCCATGTATTATCTCCTCCTATCAATACTCAGATCACTGGATCGCACACGACTACCATTGGCTAGGACATGGATAGGAAATGCCTCTTGCGTTTGACCTGTCCAAGTCTATTTTCATCCTGAATCACTGCTCCATCTGCCTCTCTCTCTCTCTCTCTCTCTCTCTCTCTCTCTGTCTCTTTCTCTCTTAAGTACACCAGATCATATCTATTGTTGAGCTGAAGGTCTCAGTGCATACCTCCAACACACCAAAATAGACACCGCAACCCCTGTAAACAGGAAACAGGACTAAAGGTTTGTGTGTGTGCGCACACGTGCATGTGTGTGCAAGTGTGCGTGTGTGTGTTTTTGTGTGTCTAGACCTCCCGCCGGTCAAGAGGAGTCAGCATCCGCTCGCTCGCCTCACACTTAGGAATGCAGAGGTGTCAATTGGGTATGGCAAGGTATGGCAGCTGCCTAGCTCTGGTCCATCGCGTCTCCTCCCGGTGACGCTCTGACAGACCCGTCGGGAAATGGCTAGACCCCAGTATCTCAGCCCCTCCGAGCGCTCAACATCAGTCAAAATAAACAAAACTATTTCACTACTCACCAAACCAAAGGTAGTTTTGCGTTGTTGAAAGTCTATTCTCTGCGGTGGTGAACCCCTCAGCACCCCACCTACTCTGTAAAATACATTATTTTTGGCATGAAATAAAGTGCATCCAACTCGACCGCCGCTTATTTCCGGGTTGTGAACCATTGTATCTGCGGTGGCCGCTAGGTGGCCTGAGGTGTGTGCGTTTTATTTCATGACAAAAATAATGTATTTTACAGAGTAGGTGGGGTGCTGAGAGGTTTACCACTGCGGAGAATAGACTTTCAACAACGCAAAACTACCTTTGGTTTGGTGAGTAGTGAAGTAGTTTAGTTTATTTTGACTGATGTTGAGCGCTCGGAGGGGCTGAGATACTGGAGTCTAGCCATTTCCCGACGGGTCTGTCAGAGCGTCACCGGGAGGTGACGCGATGGACCAGAGCTAGCAGCTGCCATACCTTGGCTACAGGGGAAAAGTTAAAATGGGCGTGCAAGACACCAGTCATGTTGCCATACCTTAGGTTTTGCTGAACTGACGCCACTGTAGGAATGTGAACGGCGGAAGGTAAAATGACACACGATACCAATCGCATACCGTAACCTTAAAAAAAAGGAACTCGGTTCCTCGATCAGCGTAAGAGCCATATTTACCACAGAGATAAGGGAATCAGGGAAATAATTAACCAATTTACAAGGAAAACACTCTGGGAGATTCTTTGTACAAGGATTTGTGCCGAGTGAGAGGGAGAGTTGTTGGGGAGTGTTGGAAGGCGGCCAAAGGGAAATGCTAGGGAGTCACAAACAGTGGCCCCGTCTCGTTGGGGCAGAATAAAGAAAGGAAGGCCTCGCTGGAAGAGATTAAGATCGTCTGGATCATTGATGGTCCAGTTATCATCGCCAAGGCTGACAGGCTTGCTGAGGGGAACAAAGGGCAATGAAAGTTGCGTGGCCTCGCTGACTTCTAAGGGCTCTGTGTTTTGTTCCCGGGTCTCGCAAACAGGACTCGAGTAGTAGTACTCCTTTTTCAGTTCCACGTGCTCAGAGTGAACCGATACATTATTCGCTTGATGACCTCACAGCCTTGGGCATTTCCTGCACACGCCATTGACATTTTCACCTTTACATTCACATGCTGACAGTCTTATCGACAGCAAGGGCAACAACAGAACCTCAGCTGTATTAAAGTGCAGTGAGATGAGAAGGAAAATATCAAAGAAAACGTGTATCTCCCAGTATATTCTGTTATTTGTGAGCAAGGTATTAATTAGTATTAGAGATTGTCAAGGTTCTCTGTTGGGTATACCATACATTTCTGAAACTAAGCTCTCATCTCGTTGAAGAAATGATACATCTTGTTCATTGAGTGTGTTATCTAATCTGTTATAAAATGGGAAGGATCACAAGTAAGGCAAGGACTTTCTTTTTTATTTGTTTGTTTGTTTGATTGATTGACTTTATCAATATGTTTGATAACAGTATGGCAGTACAAGTACAGTAAAAAAAGCCCTGCTAAAAGGATCACACAAAAAGCCCCAGGGGTCTACTTTCCATTGTGGTCCAAACTAAGTACTCTATTTGTCAACAGCACATACAATACATACATGAATTGCAACAAGAAACCCTGTGGCATCTACAATACTAGAGGTGTTTTTAGGAAAACAGAGAGGCGCGCATTAGTTATGTTTCCCCCAAATTATTATGAATTGTAAATAAAACCAGTTTTGAAGTCCTAATTGGCCACCTGCAGCTTACATTGATTGTTCTGCTGCGTTGGAGTTGCACAGTTTGATTTACAATAAAGTTAGTCACAGACAACAGATAAATCACAGCAGGTTATTGGGTTCGACCTACGTCTTTTGCATGTTTCCTTCACTCGTTCCAAAACATATATCTATATAGCATTAGTGGAACGATGACTCAGATGAGATTTTTCAATCCATAACATTCTGTCACAGCAAGGAGCCACCTGGTTATGAGGTTACAGTGTGTGATCCTAGCATCTAGCATCTGCTTATCCCTTTTACTCTCTCTCTCTCTCTCTCACACACACACGCACACACACGCACGCACACACACACACACACACACACACACACACACACACACACACACACACACACACACACACACACACACACACACACACACACACACACAGTGTGTATCTCTCT
>NC_137810.1:35642801-35645301 GCF_963921795.1 Nannobrachium achirus
ATGCATTATGGGACATAATTTTTTATCAACCAGGGGTATAATTTAGGTGTATTGATCAGGCACGTGCACAAATAGACATCAAAGGGGGCTTGAGCCCATGCCCTTTTATCCGTCTGTAGAAAGTGCCCTCTCCAGACCATAAATGCATGCAGTTCTTTACTGTGGTGAAAGAAATGCAAATGCCCTCTTTCCATGCCATACCCGAAGGCAGCGTTCAAGAGAATTGCCTTGTCCAAACTCTCCTGAACTTGAATGCAGCATCTTCTGTTGAAAGAATTGTCCTCTCTGTTGATTATGCTTAGTTCAGTGTGGTATCACGCACCGAAAATAGCCGACCTCCAAGCTCACAACGCATCACAACGAGGCGCGTTGTGAGCTTGGAGGTCTGCTATTTTCGATTTTCCAAAAGGCCCTTTTAGAAATTTCAGCCCCTGCCTCTCTAACATTCTCTGCATGTCCCTGGTACTGACAAAAGGTGGTACATACCGTACATCATATTGTAGAATGGGACGTCAGCTTTCGTATGGGCTAATAACATGGAATACACCTGCTTCCGGACACAATTGTAAGATACTGTACATAGAAAATGACTTGCTCAGAAATGTTTTTTCTTGGAATAGTATCCATTCCCGTGTCATTCTCCACCCCTCCATCCCCTGTGAGTCAACACATCGTCGAGTCACCAAGAGGAAAATGGTAATAAGCCTGCATTTCTATAGCGCCATTATCCATAGCGTTTTACATGAACCTATTCACACACTCTCAAGGACACTTTTTACACAAAGCCATCAAATCTGAAACCATCAAGCTCGTAGACAGCCGCTCTAAGTATCTCCTGCAGCCACTGCCGCTGAGAGGAATTTCGTTGAATGGAGAAATGTTCCCAGGTCAATATCAGATAATGTAACAGGCACGTGCAGAGGGGGGAGGGGCTTTGGGTGCTTGGGTACCTTCCCTTTTGTATCAAAGTGCCCTTTTTTATTATTATTTTATGGCCTGCCCAACATGATGGCCCATATCAAGACGAACATCTGACTAAATAAGTATAATTTCACTTTAATAATTATTATTTATAATTATAACTTAAATGAGGTGGCTAGTTTCACCTGATGCAGAGATGTCAAGTGCCCTCCCACCTCGTTAACCTTGAAGCTGCAAACAACTTTATTTGGGAAGGCCTTAAAGCATGCTAAGTTCTATGTACTGGCTACATTTCTGGTGTGAAATGGCACGAGGGACACCCACAAAAAGACCACCCCAAAAATCGGCGCTTCGCAGAAGTGCCCTTTTGTGAGGTTTGAGCACAGGTCTGCCCGGGGGGGACTGCCCCCTCAGTGCTCTCTGCACGGCCTTGGTAGATCTGCTTTGCAGCGCAGCAGCCTTTTCCGCAGGCAGGGACGTGCAGAGAATGTTAGAGAGGCAGGGGCTGACATTTCTAAAAGGGCCTTTTGGTGAAAATATAAAAAATAGCAGACCTCCAAGTTCACAACGCGTCGAACTTGGAGGTCGGCTCTTTTCGGTCCTTGATACCACACTGAACTAAGCATATGATCAGTTTCTTTCACCTCAGTGAAAACTGCATTCATGGTCTGGAGAGGGCACTTTTTACAGATGGATAAAAGGGCAGGGGCTCAAGCCCCCTTTGGTGTCTATGAATGACTCGATGAAGACCTGTGTGAGTGTGTGGCATCTAAAACATTGTCCACCACATCTCAAAAAAAATATTAGCGCAAGTTAGCATCTCCGTTGTGTTTACAGAGAAAGAACCTATCCGTAATGTTGAAAGGGGCGTTGATTTGTTTCGGGAGCGGGGGGGAGGAGGGGAGGGGGGGTACTGTAGTGGAAAACCTACATATAAAAATGCAGTGCGGTGCGGTGTCGTGTCGTGCCGTGTCGTGTCGGGCTAAAAACTGCTATGGAAAACCGCCTTATGTGTGTGCAAGTGCCTTTTCCACAGGAGGATCACATGAAGAACAGAACTGAATGGACTGCATGGTGATGGCTCCTGCTGTGCCTTATCACTGAGCATTAGCCTTGAAATCTTCAAAGCAAAAAAAAGGTCAGGTGACCGGGGTCAGTGATCCGGTTAAATTAACTTTGATTGGTTGGCTGGTACGCAGCGGGGAAATGAATTCATGAACAGATCACGTTTCTGTGTTAAACCTTTTTGATCAAAGTGACTCGCCTCTCCTGGTATTAAACCGTATTCTTAATCAGTTGTGCTCAACTGCAAGTGTGCATTAGCTAAAAATGGTATAATGTCAATGGTATAACTTTTACTCCACTAGATCTGAAAACTTTTTGGATTATTATTTCAAAACATTAACCACTTCAGCCCTATATAATTTTGTTTTAATTTTTTATCTCACGATTTTGTAACCAATTTTTCACCCTGTGCCAATTGCCTAAGCTGTTATCCTGGGCTCTGCTCTCCCTCTGCCAACATGGGGAGGGCCCCAACTGAGCTCATGCTTCCTTCAGTGCATGAGGAGTGAGCACG
>NC_137810.1:35650301-35695301 GCF_963921795.1 Nannobrachium achirus
ATATATATATATATATATATATATATATATATATATATTTCTTTATATTTGTCTTTTCTGCCTTTATTAAATAGTACAGTAAAGAGTGAGAGGAGACAGGGAGAGAGAGACTGTAGGCCAAGCCCTACAGCAGACAACCTGCAACTTGCCATCAGGCATGTTTAATACATCCATGTCAACACTACCTATGAATTGCGTTTCTTTTTTTCTTTGGCACCCTGCCATCCATAACAAAACAAGATCACACACACACCTGACTCATGCGCTAATGGGCTGAGTTACGATAAATCATCTATTTTTTTCTACCTAGTTCGCAATTTTGATTCCAATGAATGGGCATTGGGCATGATAAAACATTTAGACATATATACCTGATGATACTTTATTTAACCTTACCTGTGCGCATATAACACAACCAAATTTCCAGTCCAATCCTTTCGTTTTATTTGTTGCCTTCGCATCTATTTTATTTGACTGGCAGTGGCCGCTGTTGTGTGATTAGACTGGGATCAATTCAATGCGCGTGCTGCTGGTACGGTCTTGGTCTACAGCGGATACGGAAACAATGTGTGTGTGCACGTGTGTGTGCAAGTTACTGGATACAGAAACCTATAGAAACGCCTGGTGATGTGAGTTTATACTGTATGCGATAATTTGTATGTATTCATACTCCTTGGATTTTGGAACCCAACAACACAGCTAGATGGCATGTTCAGTAGGTCAGAAGCCAGCTGCCTAGCCTACTAACAAAAACGTTGCTACTAATTTGAGGTGATTCCTATTGCCTCCAATGCAATATTCGTTTGTTTTGCCTCCAGCTAAAGCCATGATGTAAATGACATAATCAATTATGTTGACGCAAAAGGGGTCCATAATAAACCAGACGATACAAGATCAGCTCTAATTTGCGATTGCATGCACAAGATCAGCTCTAAATTGCGCTGGAATGCACACATGCACGCACACACAAACACACATTATGAACACAAATTACACAAATTCAAAGTTACAGTACACTACCTTGCATCTGCAAGGTAGTGACACAGCCATGACGGATTCTATCATTTGAGGTGAATTACGACTGTGTCTGTTGGGGGGAACGTCACATTCAATGGATTAAGTGTGATCTGGGGTTGAGAACCCATTACTCAATGTTGACAGCCTGGGCCCTTGTCGTATACTCAGTGACACAATTATTATCATCATAAGAGCACTCTCATAAACCACTTACTGTAGGCTCAGCCGGAGCTACTGGCAACTTCATATGACACTTAGTTAATGAGCGAGTGTCACATCGTTGTGAGTCAATTTTGATTCAATTTTCCACCATTGATGAAGTTCAGTTCTTCAATTCGTTTTGCAGGTAAAAAAAATGTTATCGCAGAATGCAAGAGGCCACATAATACATTCTGGTATCCTGTATTTACCAGTAAGACTCCCTAATCGGGAGATAAGCGACCGTCAGGTCGCAGCGTGATTTTAGGGCAAAATTTGTAGGAGCAGTGTCCAAAAATGTGTTTTGCAAGAATCGGCCTCAAGGTGGCGCTAGAAGAGGGCCATGTGAGAATGGAGGTTGTGGTTTGGCAGGCAAGGAGTGTGTGTGCAAAATTCGGCATGGATCGGGGCAACGGTTGCGGAGATATGAGCAGGGCAAAAGTGTGACATGTGACGTGTGACAGACAGACTGACTGACGGATGGACGGACTGACTGACGGACTGATTGACTGACGGACAGCTGGTCGAGGTTTTGATAGTAACTGCAACCTGACTGTAACAGGAGGCACCATAACACCCAGGCACTCCCAGCCCAAAATAGCCGATCTACAAGCTCAAAAACATTTTATTGGGGACCCATACCATTTTTCTGGGACCCATTTGAATGACCACCTGTGGGTACCAGGACCCATTACATTGAAAACCTAGCAACATCACTGATGTTGGCTCACTGGAAACACTCTGCTACACCAGTGGGTCTCAAAGTGTGGTCCAGGGACCTTCATGGTTCCTTGGGGGTTCCCCATAAAAGGTGTCTGAGAGTGTACCGTACGGTTCCATTTGTACACTCTGAGAGTTAAGGGGGCCATTGAAATAAAAGGTTTGAGAACCACTGTACTACATGAAATGGAACAGAGCATCATTGGTAACACCTTTGAAGGAAGTGAGAAGAGACCCAACTTCTCTCCAATATTGCTGCTGTGTATATAAGATATTGCCCTGTTCCATGGACATGTGTTCCAAACAGGCTACTAAAGAGCATGTGCCCTGAACGGCCATGCACTTTCTTTCTTTATTTGTTTGTTTAGATCCGGGACAGTGCACATAAATGAACATTACAACCAATACATATGATTGCATGCTATGCCAGATTTAGCTAGAAGCTCTTCCGTTGTCCCACATACAAATAAACTCAACACTTTTACTACCCACTTCTCAGCTACCTTTGAGACTAAAGGGAGGATGCTGATCGGCATACAGTAGTTGTCCACCAATGTTTTGGAGACACCGTGGCCTGCACCTTCCAGGCTGATGGAACTCCCTTTTGACTGATAGACTGATTTGCTGCAATGGTGATGTTTTGGTTTTGTTAGTGCCTCTATGTGTGCCTTTATGAAATGGGTGCCAAAACCATAAACATCCTTTGGCTTTGAGCATTTTAGCTCTACAACAAACCTCCTTACCTCAACCTCAGTTGCTTCCTCCAGCTCAAAAACATGCAGTGCATCCATGATTGGGCTGGGTGAAACACCGGAGGGGGCAAAGTGCTTGGTTGTATCTGAATGGACACCGCACTAATGACAAATTATGCTGAATTGTATTGAATTTCGAGGAACACAACGGTCTGCCCCCCCCCCCCCCCCCCCCCGCACAGACAACAACATTACTGTGAGTCAACATGTTATCCAACCATTAAGTTCTCTGGACCGTGAGAAGAAGGTCACATAACGAATAGTCACTCACACTAATGACTCCAAAGTCACGCTCTGTGTCCACTGAGGCGTTCAACATGAATCCTTCTCTGCCAGTACAGGGTTTCGTGCACCAGCTATACACGGCAGACCAATATATCGTCCCCGTGTAGTTTATCACCAATATCTTTATCAGAAGAGCCGTATTAGAGCGCTTTCTGAGAACGGCTGCCGGAGGGGAGGGAGAGGCCTGTTCTTCTCCTCGACGCTACTACCGGTACGTGAATGAATGTGCAGACGTACGTACACACTGTAGATGAAACGCGCACGTACGCACATGAACGCGCACACACACGCACGCACGCACGAACACACACACACACACACACACACACACACACACACACACACACACACACACACACACACACACACACACACACACACACACACACACACACACACACACACATACACATACACACACACACACACACACACACACACACAAACACACACACAGAGGAGGGAGCTTTGCATAAGCCTGTCGTCACTGTCTGGATGAAGAATCTGTATAAAGAATCTTTCTCTGCCAGTGTGTAATTCACTTGCTGCTGTCAAACTTTAGATTCACACTCAGAATTTTGCTCTATATTCTGATAAAGTGTTCACTGTTCAGCAATCTGGGAACCCATTCGGTTCGCTGGGCACCACCTCCTTATTTGTGTATAAAAAGGAATTTGGCTCCTCCCCTTTCTTAGTCTACTTCCTCCCAGTTGCTTCTAACAACAACATTACACATTTAAGGCAGTGATGCTGACAGATCACTATAGCAAAACACTATAGCAATTACTATCGGAATATAAAGCTTTTACATTTTAACCATTTCTTTTTAAATCAAAAACCTATCACTAAGCCTCCTTTAAACAGGCTTATTGCCCCTACTGAAAGACATATTGTTGTGTATGAAATATGAATGGTGCTTGACAAATCGATTATAGTAATCATTTTATTCCATTAAACTACTATAGCCATTTGGCTCCATCTCCAGGAAGAGATGTTATTAATATATACTGTATAAATATCATGTTTTGCTCTTATCAGTGAGCACTCTCTAGCTTTCTGATCACAGATCTTTTTTTACAATTCGGTCCTGCTGTTAGCATTATAACTGTTTGTTGTACAAATGCAGGATAGAAATATACGGACGTCTATAGAGGCTGCTACTAGAAGTGCTGCCATTGTCACACACTCGCTCACAGGGCATGCAGAAACACCTTGCGCAATCGGTGGTGATGTTGGCAAGGGGATATGATATTAATCATTACGGTTAATCTGGTTAGATGACATTGTTAGGTGTTTGGTTTCACACAATGTGCCAGTCTTCTAAGGAGTCAGATCAGTCTCAAAATGAATGTATCCACAAAGGGTGATTCACGTCTTCTCTTGTTTCATGTGCACCTCTACCTCTGTCTTGTTAATCTGGTGTACTATATGGAGGCACGCAGAGACAAGAGACACAGGATCTGCAGGACACAAGTCTCACAGACAGACACAGACAATAACACGACCTCAGGAACAAACACATACAGAGGTATGCACATACATACGCAGATAAAATGCATGTGTTTGCACAGAGCACAAACACACACATATACTGTACACACAAAAAACAGAGAAGCAGACATGCACACACACACACACACACGCACACGCACACGCACACGCACACACACACACACACACACACACACACACACCATCAGTTGTTTATTACCTCATGGTCACTGGCTTAAAATACTCGGTGGCGGGCTCACAAGGCTGGTTGCCGTGGGTGATAAGTGATAAAGACGGAGTGACGAGGAGGATGAGGAGGAGGCAGATGGAGGAGTTTTATTTGGATTTGAGCAGGTGCGGTTGCCAGGGACCACATCCATCTCCACACCTCACTGACAGGATGCTGCTGCTGCTGTGTGGAAACCTTGCACGTCCAAAACTGTGACTTTTCTGGAAATGGAAAAAGATAATAACGTGTGTATTTAGTCACAGGTTCTTATTAATACTTTTCATTGGTTAGATATTAATAAAGCCCACAGTCTGACTTAGAACCACTTTCACTTTCAATAAAATATGTCAGTGGTTCTCAACCTTTTTAGGCCGCGACCCCCAAAATAATAATATTTTAACTGGGGACCCCACCACCCTACGAGCACTAAGAGTTGAGGCATTACATTTAGTACAACACGGTTCTATGGTGAAAATAGCAGATCTACATGCTCACAACGCCTCACGTTGCGAGGCGTTGAGAGAATGTAGAACGGCTATTTTCACAATTTCTGCCTCTAATATTTGACAATTTGACCATTATTTAATTTGTCATTTTAGAGGTATTAAAAGTCCTCAAATTGTCACTTTAGAAATGTGCAGATACCCTCTATACACCTAAACTTTATGTTGGTTTGTTTACTGTTGAATGAGAAAACAACATTGCACATTAAGTTAATGTGCAATGTTGGACATTGCACATTAACAAAATAATTTGGGGACCCCCCTGGGTTGATAGGTTGATAACCATTGATGTATGTAAGTAAAAGGGAATAGAAGTGATGTGTACACAGAGCTGTTACATTGCAACTGAGGGAAATCTAACTTACAAAACCATAAGAATTGTGCATTTTGCTTTTCGGCTCCCTCTCTCTCAGACTGGGATGTACAGTATAGGGTCAAAACTTACAACACATATCCCTTTTGCCTTTATAAGGAAAGACACTGCACTAGCTGTGTACATTCTCTTGTCTCTCTGTCCCCCAGCTCTAAGTGGTCATGTCATGCAGTCAGCCAAGCAGTGAACCTGAAAGCCCACGGGTGCTGTCCTAGCCATCAGCACAGAGACACGCTGCCATGATCCATCCACTGCTGACGTCTTATGCAACTGCTGTGAAATCCACTTATTCTGGACACAGTAGAGCATCCACGATAGGTGGGAATACAAGAACAAAAAGACAGAATATATTTTTTAAGCAAGTAGGTGTCAGCCGAAGCTGTCATAAAATATTCATCAGATCAGATTGATCAGATCACAGTCAGGGAAAGTGGACGCTTCTACTTTGTACTACAAAGACATAGAAGGCTTGCAGACTATTGAGGAGTTCCCCTGCATTATTCACATTGCCAACATTACTCAAATAAATACCAAACTCTCCCCGATCCCCACTACAGCTCAGACATTTTTTGCTCCTGGTGCAACAAAAAACTCTTGTGATGAACTTTGGAGAGGTCATGACCTGTTTCTCTTTGCTGGGAATAATGGCTCAAAGAGTAGCTGAGCTTAGTTAGATCTGGACGACTCCAGACGAGAAACATCTGCACTTTGAAACTGTACACAAGGCCCGGGAGAGTGTTTACAGCACATGTGGCTGTAATGAGATGAGGCGCATCTCAGTGCCGTGGGTTCACTGGCTTGATGCCCTAAACACGCAGCCGCGTAAAATCACAGATAAAGAATGGTAAGACACCGAGATTCTGGGCCCTGGGTACAAGGATTCACTGCGGGCCCCCATGAATGTTCTTCATGGGGGGGGGGGGGGGGGGGTTAACCCATTTAGACTGTGGACGCATTAGTACGCATTATTTTGTGCTTTAACTATAACAAAATAGCAGATATAGAGCTGCGAGCTTGTAGATCTGCTATTTTTTTAATCGTGATTTTCTTTGTCAGAAAAAAATATATGTATTTGGCCACAGACCCCCATCTCAAAATATTTAATTCCAGGGACCCCCCAGAAGCAAAATTTGAGTTACAAATGTTCGCTTAAAAATACATATATTCAAAGATTTGCACACATTTTCACGACATTTTCAAAAATAGCTAATCTACAAGCTCGCAGTGAGCTTGTATATCTGCTATTTTTCAATAGCTGATAGCTAAAGTATATAAAATAATGAAGGCCCCTCCACCTTGGGCCCTGGCAACTCAGTCCCTCTTTTCCCCCCCTTGTGACGCCCCTGACGGGAGAGAGAATGCAACGAAATAGACTAGGGCTCTGCACACAAATTATCGTGGGTTCGCCAGAACTCCTGCTGTGCATGACTCAAGAGAACAAGCACAAACACTTTAAGCTCATAATTGTACTAAACACCAAAATGGTGGTGCATGGCAACCAGCATTGAAAGATTTCTGGCTTGGCAGTGTTATTCATTACTGGCTCAAACATTATGAGACCTTGTACTGTACATGAAGTTCTGTAATAAAAAAAGTCCCTCATGATTAGACCTTTGGCAAGAAAAGGAATTCTCAGAACGGTGGGATTTGGCTATGATTGGCAATGGTGGAAAAAGTACTCAAACTTTTTACTAAAGTAAAAGTATGTCATTAAAAAATTACTTGAGTAAAAGTACAAAAGTATTGGCATCAGGGTTAGGGTTAGGGTTCGGGTTGTACTCAAATGTACTTAAAGTACCAAAAGTAAAAGTACTCATTATACAGAATGTCCCATTTCAAGAAAAAAATTTAAAAATCGATGCGATGTGACGCATTGTGAGCTTGTCGATCGGCTATTTTCAAATTTTCTCTATGAAATGTATATAGGGCTGAAGTTGTTAATGTATGTTTTGTAATAATGATCAAAACCTACAAAGTAACTAGTAACTAAAGTTTTCAAATAAATGTTGTAGGAGTAAAAAACAGTACAGTATTTGTCTCTCAGATGTACTGTAGTGGAGTAGAAGTAAAAACTGACAAGCGATGAACAAGAGAATATATATGCCCTGGTGAAGACCCAGAGAGGTCGAAACATGTTGGCTCTTATTATCATGAAATAAAGTACCCCACTTTTTTTTTTACGTCCACTCTCCTCCTTTTTTTTTTTTTTTACTTTTTTGAGTGCTCGGATCGCTCCTCTTTTGTAAAAGTACTGACAATTGGAAATTCTCCATTTAAAGTAATAGTATCTAAAAATGTAAAAAAAAAGTACAGTACTTAAATAAATGTAAATGTACTTAGTTACTTTCCACCACTGGCTACCGTGATTGGCAGCCATGTTTCTAAGATTTGCTGATCTGCAGTCCTTCCACTACGGCTCACGGTTCATTAAATCCACAAGTGGATGCTCCCTGCTGAGCGCATGTCAATATCAGTATCCCTAAATCAATATGTGAACAGCCATTATTTGGTTGCTTTGAATTGAGAGGTCCCTGGGAGATCACACCACTATTTCTTCTTCTCTTCTCAGTACATTATTTAAACAAATCCAGTCCATGACCTTGGTTTTATCCAGTGAAGGTTGACCTAAGTATGCATGTTTAATCAATGGTGTTCACATTGTTGTAAAACACTCCTTTTAGGTTTGTATTCCTGCAGCAAACCACTTGATGTCCTTCGTATCTTGATTTAACTTACTTTTCCCTTTCTTTTATTATGATTTATTTTGCTTATTGACAGTCTGTTGACTGTCATAATACAGTAGTATAACTTTAAATATTACTTACATTACTGAGTGGACCCCAGGCAAGGCAGGGGTGGATGACCAAGCCGGCCTACTGGGCCTGGGCCCAGGGGCCCAAGAACAGGGCCTTGATTATTCTATTTACATTTCTTGTCCAAGGGAGTCATTAGTTAGTCATTCATATCAATAATAGAGCCCAAAAAGTCCTACGGAAAACTAAAGGAATATACCGGTAGCCTAAGCATTCACTTTGAAGAAATCACAAGAAACAAACAATCATGGTACAATTTAAGTGTTTGTTTGTGTCTAAAGCCTAATTTATACTTCATCATATGACAGTATCGCCACGGGGGACACTCAAAAGTCTGCTCTACAAACTCACAACGTGTTGCATGCACAATTAAGGCATGGTGAGCTTCTACTTTCGTCATGCAATAGCATTGTACTACAGAGCATAAATTGCACATTAGTTAATATACTTTGGCAGTTAATTCTGTGTGTGTTGTTATGTGTGCTGCTGATCCTGTTGATATAGAGGTAAATGTAAGTATTGTGCTGTTGGTTGCAAGTCAGTGTACCAGTCGGTGTGGGAGAGCCTTTTATGAGTCTGTGTCCAGGGGCCCATTGTCTCATAATCTACCAGTGAACCCAGGAAGATTAGCACCCGCTATGTTGGAGGAAGGCTAATAGGGAACCAATAAAACAAGCAAATAAAATGGTCTCTGGAATGCAGTTTATATTCTACACTAGCCATAGCCATAATATGTCTCACCACTGTTGTGTGATCACAAGAAGTTGAACAAGCCCTGTGTGAAATCAACTAAGCTCTTCAGCTTACACTGCAGCCAAAGGTAGATATGCATGGTGACAGTAGAATATCATGCAAGCTGTCCTAACTGTGCTGGGGGTGTGTAGTGTGTGGACATTGCGGAGAGGGGAAGGGCTGGTTATTCTCAGTGGGTATGCAACTCTGGACCAACATGTGGCCTCCAGCCATGTTCTAGCAGTCTGACCGCATTACAGTTACACAATACAGTCTGCACACAAACAGACACAGAAGTACATGTAGGCCTACATTTATAAAGATGCACACTTATGTATGCATGCGCACAAATTAAAACACATAAATGCACATGAACAGATACATAATGTGATTCTCTCTCTCTCTCTCTCTCTCTCACACACACACACACACACACACACACACACACACACACACACACACACACACACACACACACACACACACACACACACACGTTCCCAACATGCATATGTGTTTACACTTTACAGCATGTGACCTCACAAGGTGTGTTGTCATAATGTACAACATTAAAACATAATGCCTTGCTCTGAGAAGTTACACGTTTGTGATTTCATAGAGAAAATTGAACCTGCGGAAGTTCTTTTATATGCGGATGGCAAGATGTCTTCATTGTAACTACCCCTGAGGTAATGTTGGAGAACCCAGACCAGTGCCCGTTGGGCACAATAGTCACCATCGATGTCCAAGTTGTGCAATACCCGTTGTATCCACCTAGCCGGCCGGCACTCTTTTATGCCCATATCAAGGTTATAATAGTTTGGGATTTTTCCATTAGTTTTTATTTTTATTAGTTTTAAGGTTTTGTTTTCAATTACAGTTTAGTTTTAATTCGTTTTTAAAGTGGGGTTGCTAGTTTCGTTTCGTTTTTATTTTTTGAAAATGCTTAGTTTTAGTTTAGTTTTTATTAGTTTTAGTGTTAGTTTTAGTCTTTTACCTAATATGGGGTATTTGTCAGGGGTGAGATTAAAAAAGCTCGGGAAAAAGTATTGTCTAATAAAGAACATCAACAAAACATCATATTGTTGAGAGTGGCAGGAATGTTGAGACATACAACTTCTTAGCGGGGCTGTTAAGGAGAACAATACTTCAGTTCTGGAAAGAAGCACCACAATTTTACAGAGTGTACCTCTTGGGTCATTCTTTAGAAAAATCACATTAGACACTTAATTTTCAAAATGTCCGCCAGTTTTAAAGATGGCCGCCTTTTCGGATATGTTTTACAGTACGCCAGCCAGTTAATATCGAATTTTCATAATATTAGAGTTGTTTTGTAGGTTTTAAAACATCCTGAGTTCATTTATTACACTTTTAAAGCAGCCAGAATAACCTTTCTGACTTTTGGTTGGGGTCTTTCCTCACCTGGGACCCCCCAGACAGACCCCTGAGCCTATTTCAGTAATCGCTCTGCTCCTGCACCAGAACAATGTTAAATTAGATCTGAAATATGCTCTGAAATAAAAAATGACTAGTAGCAAATAACAGAGGTCTTCCACGGGGGGTCCGGGACCCCTGGGGGGGTCCTCAGAGCTATTACAGGGGGCCTGCCAAATCTCGATGAGATCTTTTTTTTTTTCTTTTTTTTTTTACATTTGAAACTTTGAATGTTTTTATGTATCCTGGTTTTATGTATTGTACTTTGATGGTTTATTAGTATTCTCAGTATTATTTATAATGTTTTTTGTGTTAAAACAGTTATGGTTGACAGCTGTTACTGCAGGGATTGCAATAATGAAGGTATTGCAACTTTTCACTTTGGGTGCAGAACAACATTTCCATTTATTGCACTGCACTCACACTGACAACACACACACACACACACACACACACACACACACACACACACACACAAGTAGGCATTGACCCATGTCTTTTTGGTGATTCCAACAAATGTTCTTCCCCAGTCAACACCTGAAAAACGCAAAGGAACCCTTGACATTTGTAACATCAACTTGAACTCACTCGAATATATCAATTTCCTTTTTTTGTACCGGAGGCAAGGACTTGATAAGGAATCGGGGTATCAGCCTCTTCATGTGTTTGCACTTCCTCAAAATCATGTCCCTTGATGAAGGTATCGTATTATGATGCCTACTTCGTCATACCTGACAAATTGCCCTGAGCTTCCATCAATTGAAAAAATAGATGGAATTCAGAGAGTGGTGGGTATGTTCCAGTCAGGTTTCTTGCCATCCCTGCTGCAAAGGCAAAGCTCATCAAATGTGTTTGCAAAGCAGGTTACAAGGGACGGTGCAGCTGCTCAAACAATAACCTGCCTTGCACTCTCCTCCCTGCAAATGATATAGTGGAAACTGTCAACATTATTAGGGAGGACATGTATAGTAGTGAATTTCTTTGGGTACAATTGACCGTGAGCTCTTTAAGAGGATAGGGTGCGGGTTTTGGGGTGACGATAACAAAGAGGTGTGTGTGTTGTGTTGTCAGTGTTAGTGCAATGCAATAAATGGACATGTTAGACTGTGCGCCCAAAGTGAGAAGTTGCAATACCTTAATTCTTGCAATACCTGTGAACCTGTCTGTCTAACACACACATGTTATAAATAATACTGAGAATACTAATAAAAACAGTTTCAAATGTAAAAATATATATACATATAAAAAAAAAAGGAACTTCCCCATCAAGATTCGGCAGGCCTCCTGTAGTAACTCTGAGGACCCCCTAGGGGTCCGGGACCCCTGTGGAAGACCCCTGGGTATTTGCTACTACTCATTTTTGCTTTCAGAGCCCAGTTACAACGACTTTAATGCTTCAGTTATGATCTAATTTAACATTGCTCTGGAGCAGGAGCAAAGCGACTACTCAGATAAGCTCAGGGGTCTGTTTGGGGGGTCCCAGGTGAGGAAAGACCCCAACCAAAAGTCAGAAAAGTTATTCTGGCTGCTTTAAAAGAGTAATAAATGAACTCACGATGTTTTAAAACCTACAAAACAACTCTAATATTATGAAAATCGGACATTAACTGGCTGGCGTACTGTTCAGAGGCAGCCATCTTGGAAACATGGCAGCCATTTTGATTTTTCAGTGTCTAACGTGTTTTATCATAGGAACAACCCCTAAGGAGTACTTGTGAAAAGTTTTAGGTTTCTTTCCACTTGTGAAGTATTTTAGTGCAAAAATGCATTTACCTGCCCCGCTATCTCTCTTTGACCTCGCCAACTGGTGTTTTTTATTTTTTATTTCCACGAAAGACAAAAGACAAAAACTAAGGAGATTTTCTCTATAATTTTAGTTTATTTTAGTTAGTTTTGTAAACACACAATACCGTTTCAGTTAGTTTTCGTTTAAAAAAAAGCTTAGTTTTTATTTTAATTTCAGTTAACTAAAATGTTTTTCCATTCTAGTTTTCGTTTTTTTTTTTTTTTTAAGATTTGTTTTTTGGGACTTTTTATGCCTTTATTAGATAGGATAGTAGACTGACAGGAAATGGGGAGAGAGACGGGGAATGACATGCGGCAAAGGTCGTCCGGATCGGGAATCGAAGCGGCGACGCCAGCAGGCATCATAGCCTAGTATGTGGTATGCGCCTTGACCACTAGGCCAGCGGGCGCCCCTAGTTTTCGTTTTTTAGTTAGTTTTCGTTTACTATAATAACCTTGGCCCATATACAGTATGGTGTTCCGTGTCCAGGCCAGTCTGTGATCTTCTTCAAAATTGGGCACTATAGTGATGACAGTCAGTGATGTCAGTTGGGCTTTGTTGATGTCAGTTGGGCATTGTTACCATGGTGGCAACACTGTTTAGTATCAGTGATGTCAGCATGCAGACAGACGGCGGACGGACAGCCATTCGGTAAATTAATAGTTAGATAGTTGTGGTTAATCCCGTGCTGAGGCGTATAAAAGAACAACCAAAGAGTAATAAATAATGGCCTCTTAGTACAGACTCTTTTCAGCTTTAGACTGGAACCACACAATTATGCAAGGCTTTCTCACAGAGAGGAACTATACAGTACGTTTATGTCTTCTGGCGAATCACCATTTGAGGGTTATAAATATGAGCACAATACTCTTCATAGTTACAGTAACTTCATGGTACATTTTGTCCTTTTTTATTGATGTATATTTAGTGCTTTTTCTTGCCCGTTTCGTCCTGATGTTGTATTTTCTGTTGTCCTTTGTAGTCGGCATAACTGCATCACTGCATGTGGTTTATTACATAATTACATTTGCTGTGTACATGACTTCAGACAGCAACATTCTCAATAGCCCAGAGTGTAAAAATTGAATCCCAAGGATCCAATTTAATATGATACATTAAAACTATAACACTATTGTGTGATTCTTAATTTTAGCTTGTTTCTTATAGGGTGCTTAAAAACACAATTTTCAGCTCATAAGTGTGTGTGCATGCGTGCGTGCGTGCGTGCGTGCGTGTGTGCATGCGTGCGTGCGTGCGTGCGTGCGTGTGACAGACAGACAGACAGACAGACAGACAGACAGACAGACAGACAGACAGACAGATACATACGTTATTTTTTGTTTTGAAGCACCTTAAAGTCGATCCCACAGGACTATTGATTTGTCTTCTTTCTGTTCGTCTGTGGAACCCTGTTGGGCACCACTAAAGCAGACTGGTTACTTTGTTGTTAGGCCAACCTGCCAATCAATGGTGCAATTTCATCAATCAGTCACAGACATTCAAGTTTATAAGGCTGGCGGGCGCCGCTGTTGCAGTCCAGCTAAAAATACAAACATTTTGTTCGGCAACCTTCACACTTCATGCAGAAACCTGATGTTTTGTGGAGGTGCAGGGGTGCCTGAGCCCTTTTAGACAGTTATAAAGTGAATAAAATGTAAAAAAAAAAGAAAAAAAAAAAAAAGTAATCCCATGATTTTTGTAACCTCTCCCTCTGCCAACCTGGGGATAGTAACAAACTGCACAGAAAACACTCCCCCAGCACCCACATTATCCCAGCAGGAATTGAACCCAGAATCTTCTAGTTGTGAGGTGACAGAGCATGACTGCACCACCGTGCCTCAATATGTTTGAAAATGTGACATTGATGATGAAACAACTGTGTGAAAAACAAGCTCAGAGTAACATAAAAGTATCAATACTGCAATGTTTTTTGGAGGTATGGCTCCTCCATACCTCCAAAACCTGATCAACCCCTACACCCCCACCGTACACTTAGATCAGCCAACACAGGGATGCTGACAGAACCCTCGCTCAAAAACCCCAGGGTAAAAATCCACTCGTCCGAGACAGTTTGCCCCAAAGTTGTGGAATAAACTCCCTGTCACACTTAGAACAACGGACTCACTCGCCAGCTTTTGCAGTGGACTGAAGACTCACCTTTTCAGACTCCATCTAAACCCTAGCACTACTGAAACACTCAATGACCATACATGAAGCTAGTTAGCATTTGTTTTAGGTGTTTTAGAACCTTTTTTTTTCTTGACTGATTATTACTTTTTTCTAGATAGATATTCATTTGCATTTGTTATATTGCTGTTGATGTACCGGTACTTACATACCGGTATTATCTTGTTTATTATTGTAATGTTTTATCTGCTTATTGTAAATCGCTTTGGATTAAAAGCGTCTGCTAAATGCCTAAACTGTAAACTGTAAACTACATTTGTATGAACATATACTTAAAGTACAAAAGCACAAGCAGTCATTTGCAGAATGTCCCATTTCACAAGTTTTCAAACGTATAAAATCTTTCAAAAATAGCAGATCTACAAGCTCACAATGCGTTGTGAGCTAGTTGTCATGCAAGTCCCGCCCCATACATTTCTTTACTCCTGCACCACTGCACCACCAAAGCTTTGGATAATATCACATGTATTGCATGGTACTGTATGTCTTCTCTTGCTCTTTCAGCAAACATTATGTGCAAGTCATTTAAAGAAAGATTACTAACAAGGCTGAATTGCAAAACCTGAAGGCTCACGGCAAAGTGTGTTCACGTGAACTCTCAGGAGTGTGAAAATGGGCCGCATGGTATCGCTGCTCACAGTGTACAGTACTTACAAAACCCAGAGAGAGTACTACATGCTGACATTCCAGCGCGTGGGGCTACTTTTAGCGGCCCTGTTTCTATTCTGGATCCGGCAAGTTGGCAACCGGGGCATTTCATTAGTCAGAGAGAGTCGGGGTACCCTATCTTTAGAAGTGCCCCCCCCCCCCCCTCGCCTCTTCCGCCCCCTCTACTGAGTGCCGCCGGGCAGAGAATCATTCATGAGGCCTATAAATATTTGAGGCAGTGTAGATTTACCTCAGCAACAGCGGTGGATGTAGGGCGGCCTGTTGGAATCCAGATATGCCATCTATCCTCATTACCTGGTTTGTCATGAGACCTTGTACGTGATATTTAAGAATGGAGCAAAGATAAGGGGAAGGGGGGGGGGGGGCATGCACGGGAACACGTGCAACACACGTGCAACACACGTGCATCCATGGACAAATACAACTTTATTTGGGAGGTCCTTGACGCGTTATTTGGAATCGTACATGAGTTCTGGGCAAACCCAGCCCACGGAGGTGTCTGATTGGCTGAACCAGAGCTAGGGAACGCTCCTTTTTGTTCGCTTGGAGGTGCTGAAAGTCAGGGGGATGAAGATTTACTATTCTGTACCCCAGTGTATGTAAGTCGGACGGCGCTGAATCGGCTCATGCGACCTTCGCAACGCTCGACGCGCTCGCTACCGCTCGCTCGGCGGTGACTCATGTGGCTAAAGGTCGCATGGCGCGCCTCCGTCATGGTCAATGGAAACAAGTGCTCCCGCCCAGTACTCATGTACGATTTCAAATCAAGCGTGCTTGCTATGGAAATGTTTGAGAACGACCTGTTTAAACGATAATTAATGCATTTGGAAGCAAGCCCAAATAAGCAACTACACTTAAAAAAATAAAAAAATAAAAAAATATAATACAATTAAAAAAAAACTACCAATATTTTAAAAGTGTTTTACAGAAAAAACAAGCACCTCAAAATAAGCAGCCAACACTGCTGATATTCTCACAGCCCTACACACAACTTTCACACACGCACACGCACACGGGGTTGTTAAGTAACGGATTACATGTAACAGGATTACGTAATCAGATTACAAAAAACAGGTAACTTGTAAAGTCTCAGGTTACATTTTAAAATGTGTAATCTGGATTACAGTAACGGATCTGAATGATGGGGGTTACATGCTGGATTACATTCTCCCCTTGCCCTCATCAATTTTACAAATAAGTTATAACGCCAAACAATAAAATAATCAAGTCAAATCAGCGTAAAGTACTGTCATTTCGCTTGAGTAAAATTCTGTTGTCCTTTTCCTAATTTCATAGGCTCAATATTCTTGTCTAGTTATCAATGGTAAAACATATTTTATTTAATTAAAGAGAATTTTGCTAAAAAGTAATCCAAAAGTAACTGAAAGTAACTAGTAGTTACTTTTTAAATTGTGATAATCAGATTATGTTACTGACTACATTTTCTTTGCAAGTAATTTGTAACTGTAGGGGATTCCTTTTTAAAAGTAACCCTTACAACCCTGCACACGCACACACGCACACACACACACACACACACACACACACACACACACACACACACACACACACACACACACACACACACACACACACACACGCGCGCGCACACACACACACACAGACACACGCAAGTCCCTGAATGGCTGAACATCATCTGTCCTAGTTGTCAGCAGGACATTGAGGGACAGAGGAGGAAGAGGAGGAGGCCATGGAGCCTGGAAGAGACGGATGAGGACAGCATATTAATGAGGACACTACCAGGTGTTTCCCGCATATTAAACACCAGTCACTGGAGCTCATCCCATTGGATAAGATACTGTAGTTAGCGACCAATAGAGACATTTGGTGTCACCCCAGGACCCACACCAAAACCACCATGAATTTAAGCACTATTTAAACATAGTGGAAATATAAAATCTTTTGAAAAATGTTTGAAAATCTCTTGAAAAATGTTGTTTTATTTTAAATGACATATTATAATTATATTAATTCTGAAAATATTTTGGAGGATTTATTTATTTATTGTGAAAATTGAAACTACAAATACAATTTTTAGAAATGTTAAAAGAAATGTACGCGAAATGGGTCAAGGCCCTATGTTTGACAAACGCTGGCCTCAAATCAAGTCCACCTATACAGCCGTCGCCCTGTGCATCCTCAAGGCTGTTTCCCTCTCAGCTTTCTACCATCTGTCTCAATAAAGACAAGAAATATGAATCTTTCAATTCTGGTACCTGGGAGAATATACAATACGTTGTCTGTTCAGAGTTCACAGATATTTGTTATGTTATTTAGACAGATGTTGGGTTTGATGTCCAGCCTACATCCTATCCTAGTTAAAACATACCGGTAGTAATGCAGTCTAACCTATACATTATACAACCTATCCATTGTTACTGGGATTTTCCAAATGGATGGATAATCCTTTTGCAACTATCTTAACCCATCATAAATCCTGTGTGCACACAGCCAAATTCTAGTTCTGACAAATATCAAAATACAACCGGGACAATATGTCTTGGTTTTCAACATTCACTATGAAATTGTCCTGGTTTTCAGTGGTTGCATATAGACCCAATCAGAAAACATGAACAAATGCATTGCATGTCTGAAGTTTGACTGAGCCATTTGCACTTGGTTTAACTGGGTTAACATCATGTAGGCCTATAAAGTTATAATACATTTCGGCTAATGTACAATCTATCACCACTAATATGAACATACTGTAGGCCTACATCTATAAACTATGGATGGATATATGGTAGCCTATATGTACAGGAAGTGGATATATGGCTGATATACAGTGTCAGCCAGCCTACATGTAGGCCTACTGTACTGTATAGATGGATAAAGTAATAGTCTGCAGTAAATATAATAAGCTAATATACTATCACCTGAGACATATTTCCTGGCAAGCCTCTGTTATTGCGACCGTAGGTCGCATTTACTATCAAAACCTGCACAAAGTGTGAGTGAGTCTGTCAGTCAGTCTGTCTGTCACACCTCACACGTCACACTTTTTCCCTGCTTATATCTCCGCAACCGTTGCCCCGATCCATGCCAAATTTTGCACACACGTTCCTTGGCTGCCAAACTACAACCTCCAAGGACCCCCGGAGCTCCAGGGACCCCCAGGTCCCTGGGGGACCCCCAGATGTAAAAAATGACCAAATACGCAAACATGACCAAATGACCACCCCAACGGGGCTGCTCACGGGGAATTCCCGGGGACCACCGACTCCTCGTGCTCCAGAACGGATGCAAAAGTGGTGGCGCCCCCAGTGGAGGACCCCCTACACTGCAGCTCACATAAAATGCCGTAACTCCGGCTAGGAGCGACCGGGACAGCCGGGGCCGGTACCTATTCGTCCGCCTTGCTGGCGCGGAGACCCCACCCCTCATTTCTCACATGGCCCTCTTCTAGCGCCACCATGAGGCCGATTCTTGCAAAACACATTTTTGGACACTGCTCCTACAATTTTCGCCCTAAAATCACGCAAATCGGTACACAGTATGTCTACTACACTCATGTCATCAACATGGATCAGGAAGATTTTGGCAAAACACATTTTTGCCCTATTTGTGGAGATAAGTGACCTACGGTCGCTTATCTCCCGATTAGGGAGCCTTACTGGTGATACTTTAGTGTAGATCCTAGCGTAGATCCTAGCAGTCCATGTGTCAATGTGCCGGTACTGTACTGTACTGCAAATACAGTAACCAGACAGACTCTCTAAACTGATTATTGTGGTGAAAACTTCTCTTGAATATGAAATTAAAATAGATGGGCTAGAGATATTAATTGCGACCGTAGGTCGCATTTACTACCAAAACCTCCACGGGCTGTCTGTCTGTGAGTGAGTCCGTCACACTTTTGCCCTGCTCATATCTCCACAACCGTTGCCCCCATCCATACCAAATTTTGCACACACACTCCTTGACTGCCAAACTACAACCTCAAAGGACCCCCGGAGCCCCAGGGACCCCCAGGTCCCTGGGGGACCCCCAGATGTAAAAAATTACCAAATGTGCTCACACGTCACACGTCACACTTTTTCCCTGCTTTTTCCATCCACTTTTTCCATCCATACCAAATTTTGCACACACACTCCTTGCCTGCCAAACTACAACCTCCAAGGACCCCCGGAGCCCCAGGGACCCCCAGGTCCCTGGGGGACCCCCAGATGTAAAAAATGACCAAATGTGCAAAAATGACCAAATGACCACCCCAACGGGGCTGCTCACGGGGAATTCCCGGGGACCACCGACTCCTGGTGCTCCAGAACGGATGCAAAAGTGGTGGCGCCCCCAGTGGAGGACCCCCTGCCACTGCAGCGCACATAAAATGCCATAACTCGGGCTAGGAGCGTCCGGGAGAGCCGGGGCCGGTACCTATTCGTCCGCCAAGGCAACGCGGAGACCCCACCCCTCATTTCTCACATGGCCCTATTCTAGCGCCACCTTCAGGCCGATTTTTAAAACACATTTTTGGACACTGCTCCTACAGTTTTTGCCCTAAAATCACGAATATCACTACACAGCATGTCTACACTCATGTCATCAACATGGATCAGGAAGATTTTGGAAAAACACATTTTTGCCCTATTTGTGGAGATAAGCCACCTACGGTCGCTTATCTCCCGATTAGGGAGTCTTACTGGTATGTAAAAGTTGTGCTTAAAGTATAAAGGAAAAGGAAACGGTGACATGAGCTTTGCCGTGGAGTCGAGCGAGAGCTGCTGGAACATAGATTCTGTCGGTCGTGTTATAGCACACTGTGTGTGTGTGTGTGTGTGAGTGTGTGTGTGTGTGTGTGTGTGTGTGGTGTGTGTGTGTGTGTGTGTGTGTGTGTGTGTGTGTGTGTGTGTGTGTGTGTGTGTGTGTGTGTGTGTGTGTGTGTGTGTGTGTGTGTGTGTGTGTGTGTGTGCCTGCTAGTGGCCTTCCTACCATTTCAGCGCTACAGACCCCAGGGTGCCGAGAGAGAACAACAACAACAGAGAGAGGAAACATCTGCAGAGAGTGGGGTCAGCGGCACAGAGCTGTGTTTCCGTACACACATGGCTGCATGCAGGGGATGACTCATAAAAAAATGTTCCTTTTCCATCCCTGTGAATGAATGGGTGTATATCGTAGCTTAACGTTCATGCCACTCACAAAGCTGTGAGATATTAACAGATATTGATGCTACTGTCTGCTCTGTCTTTCTACAAGCTCACACAACGCGTTATGAGACAAATTGTGAGCTTGTCAATCTGCTGTATTATTTTTGTGATACTGTCACAAGTATAAATCGGGCTATCAGAGTGCAGATGATCAACATAACAGGGTTAGGGTACTTACTGCACGCGCTAACATTATCATTCATAAGCATAATCAATATTTATGATTGGATGACAAGACAATGATGACACAAGCTTATTGTGCAAGTTTGTTCCATGAAGAAAAAATATGCATTAATTACATTCCCATTCTATTCTATTTCGTTTACGGTAATCAGTCATACAAATTCAAGTATATTAATGATATAAATATGTTAGCCGAAATATTATTCTGCCTATAATGAATACTTGTGTACTTTTAAATACGATTCAGAATTCAGGACTGAATAATTATTCCACCACTGCAGGCTGCAGTTGTAGGTTCAAATTGTCCTCAAATATGACAGTCAACCATCCATTAACTGTGGTATGATTTAACTTTCAGTTGACAATACGTTAATTTTGTCATACAATGCAGCCTTTAGTTAGCTGTAAAATAAGAGAACGGTAGTGCTGTATGTGGCAGCTAGTTTTTCTTTACCTTTTTTTAAATGGCTGTAGCAAAGAAAAGCTGAGATTGTACCGGTCGGATAAATATGATGTAGACTAGACTGTAGACTGGTAACATTTGAGGAAGGATATGTGTACAGAAAAACACATCCTTTCATACAGTTCTCTCAGAGGTCTTTGACTTGAAGATGGATAATCCTTTTGCAACTATATCTTAACCCATCATAAATCCTGCGTGCACACAGCCAAATTCTAGATTGTAGTCCAACAGATTTGTGTGTACTGTGCACATGCGTGCATGTATGTTTGCGTGTGCATGTGCATTTGCATGTGTGCGTGCATGCACGTGTACACACTGAGCATGCACGGTTTCCCATGAAGGAAGAATAATGACACGTCATCCACTATTCTGGGCCCTGCGAGGAACACTCTGTGGTGCCAGACACGGTTCAGGGTGAGACTTACTGTCTTTCTTAAAGACAAACACTGTTTACACAGACAGACGTAAATCACAGTAATTAGTCTGCAACGAGCCAGAGTCCTTCCCCTGGCCTCCTGGAGTTCAGCCTCTCGGTCTCAATTTGTGAAGCACAAAACATAAACCAAAATGGGATTAAATAAATAGTGTTTGAATGATTTAACCAACTGTTATTTAAAAGAAATTCACAATTTTCTAAAAGAGCGGCTTTTTTCACTATTCATATCTAACTATTAATTTAGCTAATGTCTGTCTGACCATCTGCATGCTGACATCACTGATACTACACAGTTTCGCGGCCATGGTAACCGTCTGTCTGCATGCTGTCATCACGTCATACTCTGACTTCATACTCTGACGTCATAGCGGACTAGTGACAGGGATAGCTTTAGTGGTTTAAAATGCCCATGTCGTTCACTCATGAACAGGTCACAGGAAGTTCAGTCTCCACGACAGATATTACCGCTGCTAGCAGCGTCAGTGAGTCACTGGACTCGCGTCCAGTTGCGTCCAGAGTTGCTGTGGATATATAGGAGCCTCGCTGAAATAACTGAAAGGAGAAACTGCATAATTTGTGCAGGTGTCACATATTCCCAAGGACCTGATGAAAACATGTCACCATGAAACAAAAAGGGCCCATTTTGGAGAGAGAAGTGAAGTTACAAGTGATAAAACAACTTTTTAACAGGAACGTTATAAAATCAAAGCTGATAAATTACGCTTTGTGGGGTTCTCTCTCCTAATTGGATACAATTGTCATTCTGAACTGAAAACGTATTCTCTGATTTACTAAAGTGGTGGAGAGGTGGGAGACCCCATTTGTACACTCTCTGAGTTACAAATGGACAAATAGACGCTGAGGATTTTAGTGTGCGTGGGTCAAGCTCCATGACTGACTCATATAATATCACCACACGCCCCACAACAAATTACACTGCGAACTGCTTTCCAAAGCTGTGAACCCCAAGATAGGACGCATACAACCAGCCATCGCTCACCAATCAATCCCCCTTAAGTCAAACTGAACCACGCTTAAATTTCATGAGTGCACTAATTGTACACGCATCATCAGTCAACATGCACAGACAGGTCGTCGCCGGGTCAACAACTGCGTCTTTGAAATTAATGTCAGATTGTTTCTATTACCAGCATTGTTCATTTTCTGTCTAGAGATTTGGCCATATAAAACACCCCCACACACGCACCCGGAGGCTTGTTGTTATTGAATCTACGGTGCACAGCGGACCAATCTAATTGCCAGGGGTTTACAGAAGATGAGAATCTCAGTCACAATCCAATAAACTACAAGATGATGCCTGGGAGTGATAGCAGACACATCATCATTGACTGCAATATGATCCACACATCGTCAGCATAGTCGTCACTGCTTGATTGTCTTTCTTTGCTTTGCAGTCATCACCCGGGCTTCCATGGCGTAAACACATGTGATAGTATTGAAGTATTCCCTCAAAAACCTTTTTAAACAAGGACAGGTGAAGGAGGGAGGCTTCAATGAGCATCACTGACCTCATGGTTCATTCCATGCCTCCCTCTCTCTACAGACCATTTGTCATGTACGCTTCTCTCCATCTCTTGACCATTCATCATGTACACCTCTCTCCATCTTTTGACATCTTTTATTTTTTATTTTTTATTTTGAGTAGCCAATTATTTGTACCCCCCTTTTCTCCACAATTTAGTTGTTATGCCAACACACATTTCTGTGTTGTCACTGCTGTCGTATCCTACTGACTCACCTGCCAGTGAGGAGCCCCCACCGGGAGGACGTAGAGCCTTCGTCCTACTCCTCCCGTCCCAACACTCCCTGCTGACAGGGGCCACCCCAGCCCGTAGGATTAACATGCAATGGGCCCGATTCACCAACCTACTTACGAACGTTCTTACGAAGAAATTTGTTCTTAGACCCTTTTAAGAAGTTTTTTAAGAAGATTTGGCATACACCAATGTTTTCTTAGCTGTGATTTGTTCTTATGTTAAGAAAAAATCTATGCACACTATAGAGCACTCTTAGGGTGGCCTTTTAGTTCTTAAGTGTGACATGCTGTGCTAAAATAATGTATTTTTTAAGTTTCATCAATTCTACAGTTGTATAAAAATATGATTTAAATCATCAAAATATTTGTATCATATCTTTAGAGCAGTGGTTCTCAAAGTGTGGTTTGTGGACCCCCAGGGGTCCTTTAGGAAGTTCCAGGGGGTCCACAGTAAAACAAGGAAGAGTTTCACCATTTTAACCCAGTTTGAAAATTTGTTTGAAAATAGCCGATCTACAAGCTCACAACCGCATTACCATTACAACCCATTTTGAGCTTGTAGATCGGATATTTTTTAAACATGATAAATCTGATATTTTTTAAACATTTGATAAATCTTGAAAAATCTTCCCAGGCAGAAAATATTTTCAGGTGGGGGTCCACAGAATGCATGTTAATTTGGGGGTCCTTGACATGAAAATGTTTAGAACCACTGGTTTACTGACTAGTTTTCAACAGGTCTGAAAATTGCATCCCCCCGGCACAACCCTTCACCCCCCCCCCCCCCATAACCCAACTCCCTATACCCTCACCCCCATATCTCAACAGCCGCCACACGCCCATTTTCCTGTCCCCTTCATACCTGAAAGCCCCCCTTGCACCACGCACCATATCCCAACCACCACACCCCTACTTCCACCCCATTACATACCAAGCAGCTGCTAACTTAAAGCCCCTCTACACCCACCTGCCAGCTTTCAGTAATAAAATGTTTTATATCCACAAGTAATGCTATTTCCAAACATGAAATATGGATAACATTCTAATTTCAGCAAATTTACATTGATGTCTATAGTGAAATAATAAAATACATTCATTCATTAAATACAAATAATTAGCTGTTCACTTCAGAAGTACCTCCACAGAAGTGTTTTTTTTTTTAAGGTTTGGAGTCTAGTGTTCCACCATCTTTACACTTTAGTTAGGCTATTCTTGACTTCATTCTCTCAACTTTATTTCTGTGAGTGATTTCTTGTTAGTTCTGTGTACAGCAATCAAACACAGGTGTGACTGCAGAGAGTGTCATGAAGTTTGCCTTATATGGGGATTTGTGGGTGGTTCCCTATGGTAATAGGGATGCAAATTAGGATATGTGGGGCGTCTACCTATGATAATTAGGATTACCTGGCACACCCCTTCAAGTTACGAGGATTGGCATTCATCATGATAAGAACATAGTTAAGAACAATTTTGCCTTCCTAAGAACGTTTCATGAATGTGACTGGACTTCACTTAGGAATTCACTTAGGAAGAAATTTAAGAACAAGTTAAGAAGAAGGTTAAGAACTTATTGGTGAATGAGGCCCATTGACCAATATCATCCTACTCGCCTGGCTGCCCTTCCTTGAACACAGGCCACTTGTGTTCGTACTAGACCTCATGCACACCTCTCTCCACCCCCTGACCAAACCTCATGCACACCTCTCTCCATCTCCTGAACAAACCTCATGCACACCTCTCTCCATCTCCTGACCAAACCTCATGCACACCTCTCTCCATCCCCTGACCAAACCTCATGCACACCTCTCTCCACCCCCTGACCAAACCTCATGCACACCTCTCTAGGGCTGTCACAATTATTACATAATCGTCTAATCGTGATTATTTGACATTATCGCAATTGTTTTGTCATAATCGTCATTATCGTGAATGAAAAATTTCAGAAATAGTGGAAATAGCAGATCTACAAGCTCACAACGCATCGCATCGCGACGCGTTGTGAGCTTGTAGATCGGCTATTTCCACTATCAATGTTATTTTTTAAGTAGTAAGTTGTCAAATATGTCAGTAATTTCTTTGTGTATTTAGGTTTTGTGTCATATCTGCCATGTGCAACTTCAAAGCCTAAAAGCCAAACAGAAATGTAATTGTCAATGACAAAAACACAATTAAATCGTTAATCGCCAATTATTTGAGTGACAATTAATCGTCATGTAAAATGTCATATCGTGACAGCCCTACACCTCTCTCCATCTCCTGACCAAACCTCATGCACACCTCTCTCCATCTCCTGACTCATTCTCGGCTCTGCCCATTATCTACTGGCAAGGACAGGAAGGATGGAAGGCATGACAACAGAGAGAATACAAACTGTGGCAAACCGGAGGGTTTACCTACAGGATTTTGTTTATTGCGTGACTCCATCATGGGTAGCGTTTTTTCTCTTTTAGTGTGGAAAATCACAAAGGAAGAGCATATTACAGACAGTAACAAATTCTCAACAAACAATGGCCTTGTTGACCTGACCGACTCACCTCTAGTCACACGCACAGACACACATGCATGCACGACCACACCAACTCTTCTTCACTGACCTACATAATTTATCTACTGAATGAAGAGTCCATCCGCCCCCCCCACTAGCTCATTGTGTTTCCATTTCATCTGCGATCAACAAACACGGTGGCATTGTTTAACCCCCCCCCCCCCCCTCTCTCTCTCTCTCGACTTCACATGCCCCAATTACCATGTTTATTGGTTTACGCTCTTATCAGCCATCTACGCATTAGTGAGGTGGGTGGATGAGGCCGGTAAGAAAAACAACAAGAATGCTAGATGCTCCAGTTTGCAGTTGGATAAAATGAGCATAAAGGATGTATTTTTTCCCCTGGCATGTGTGTTTCTGAGTGTGTGTGCGTGTGCATGTGCGCGTGCGCGTGTGCGAGGAGAGCATCGCTTTGATCCCAGCAAGTGGTAAGTCCTAGCCTGGTTACAAACCCTGAATCGTTATTTGCTTATTTACGCCTGTCTCACCCACTTTTCCAGTTTTGTGAGAGAAGAGTAGTTACTGTATGAGTAGACAATGTATGAGTAAACTATACCGATCTATCCTGCTAAAGGCAATCATTGATACACACACACACACACACACACACACACACACACACACACACACACACACACACACACACACACACACACAGGTTATACAGTTTATTGAAGCTGCCCCTCAGTTGGTTTCCAGGGGCCTACATTTTACAAATGACCATGAAGTCAGGACCACAGTTATGTAAAATAACACAATATTCCTCTTTGTATTGCTTTGTCCCTGATCTTATCAGAACATCTCATGGTCTAATTTTGAGTCTCTCTCTTTTTTTTAATAACCCTGTTGAATATCTCGAAACTAACAAAGAGGATATTATCCAGTGAAAATGTCCAAGTTACCTCAACATTCTCAGTCAAGGTCACTATCACCAATAAGCAAATTATGACCAAGGGTCTGGAGTGACTCATGGGCTTAATAATCTCTGCCAGGTCAGGAGGTGAAGATTATATTTTCAGCCAGTTTATGTATGCGCGCGCACACACACACACACACACACACACACACACACACACACACACACACACACACACACACACACACACACACACACACACACACACACACACACACACACACACACACACACACACACACACACAGTAGTATGTATATATGTGTGTGTGTGTGTGTGTGTGTGTGTGTGTGTGTGTGTGTGTGTGTGTGTGTGTGTGTGTGTGTGTGTGTGTGTGTGTGTAATCTCACACACCAGCGCATGGTGAAGAAAGACACCTTTTTCCCCCTCCAAATCGGTCTCAAGGTGGCGCTATAGCAGGTGGCTTTACATTTAGGCCTATAACTGTGGATCAAGACAAGAGTGTTCCTTCATTCCTGAGATCACGATGCAACTCCATATACAGTAGGCAATGCCCGTTTCCACCTGACTCGATTTTCCGCCACTTTGCATGCACTTTCTTCAAAACTGAGTCATGTGATACTGTAGATAGATATAGATCTTTCATATTTATAATTGCCTTCCAACGTTTGTCGAGGAGATGATTTGACAAACTAGGCCAAAAATCATGAACAGATGGATCCCAAATTTGCACTATAAATTGATTGCAATCAATGCAGAGACAAAGGACTTTAATTTCTGTCCATAGGGCCCGGGGGTACTACAAATCTGAACAGTTGCAACCTAAGTTGAAGAAATACTACTGTAAAGCTACTTTCCTTTCATTTTACTTTCTAGCATTGACTTTTTAACAATACTGTAGGTGGTCGATGTCTTTGCCCAAAAAGGTCTAATTTTGAAACAAATCTCTGTTTACTCACAGGAGCCTGTAGATGCGTCCATTTACAGTAACAGCATTGAAAGGAGGGTCTCCATTGATTTGGCGTCTCATTCCCCACATACTGAGAATGAAGGTTCTCTGTATGGGGCCATTGGGGGGAATGAGACTGCCATCCAGGATCAATACCACACAGACACAGGGCACATCGACCGGTCCGGGACAGTGTGTCCTGAGTGGCACAGGCTCTGATCAAGCTCTTGCATGATTTCACAAGTCAAGGCCACCGAGCTCATAAAAGAAGAATTATGGTCATCAGTGGGACAGGGCAGCATGAGGCGGCTTCCTAACTCCACCACATCTATCGTCGCGTTGGCAGATTTAGACCCTGTTCTTGCTCAAGGACTCCAGGCCTGTCCACGTGGTTATGAAACAGACCACACACATGCACGAATGCTGGTGTGTATGTGTCTGTCTGAGTGTGTGTGTGTGCAAGAACACTCACGTGTCCTCGCACGTATGTGATGATTGATCTTATGATCAAAAACGAGTGAATTGTGGAATAATATCTTCAATAATATGCACCCTGCACATGACCTGTCTATACTGTACATTATCTTATATTATGTAATTGATGCATGACACACACTGTAACCCCTCTAATGTTGCACATTCTTCACATAGGCCTAATAGGCTAATACTCCCTTATGCTAATGTAGAGGTAGATCTGACAAGGTCGGCGTCAACCAGTTACACAAACATATTTGTTTAGGGTCTCTGGGAGCATCTTATCAAACAATAATAATAATAATAATAATAATATTAATAATAATGTATTTATTTTCTATTGCTATTTTAGACAAGCTCATTCAAATGCGTCAGGTGGATTTTACTTTTCCTATGTGGCAAGAGAAGGAACAGGGAAATGTAGGTCTTAAAAGGAACTAAGTAACATCACTGTTTTGGAAAAAGTAACCAAGGAACCAAGTAAGCTAATTGCAAAACTAACGTTCTAGGTTACTCAAAAAAGTAATCAGATGACAAGAACAGCTTTAAGTACCATGCATAGTACTACATAAGGACCGCAGGAATACACAAGCAACGGAGGGTGAGAGAACTTTACTCCGTTTGGTCCGGTTTGACTCCCAGTACGTAACACTCCGGATGATTTATCTCCGTATACGGACCCTTACGGACAGCACCCAACTGGACGGACTCAACGTACAAGATGTAGACCTATCCGTAGCAAGAAGTAGCCTACGCACGGCCACCGTTGTCAAACATAGGCGCAGTAGTGAGGAAAATTACTTTTCCTCTGCTCTATGACAGCGGTTATCAAACTGTGTGTCCCAATGATAAATATATTGTATCAAGAAACGGTAAAAAAAGGAACGTTGCAACAGGACGGCTTGACACACGCTCGCGCGCGCAGTCACACACACACACACACCACACCGCCTATCCTCCTCCAACAGCTGCCAACAAGACGAGGCACACAAGAAGAGCTGAGTAATTAGCTCAGCGGCTCATCATATACTTGGGAATTATATGCGGGTGTGTTTTGTTATAATCACTCCGGGTCCTGATCCATATGTGGTTAAATCTGTACCCTCGCGGAGTTTTACATTTACCGCGAATCCACGAAACAACTTTGCCGACAGACAGCAGAACCTGCAGTCCAGACTGTTACCACTTATAACATCACGTCGTCGGGTCAAGACATTCTGTGGTTCTACATATTTTGGCTGCTTCGCATTTGTTAGCTATTCTGTTCTGTGCTGCGAGGCACTAAATGCGGCGCGCGGCCCAACGGAGAGCGGTCTGCACGGACATAACATAGAGGAGGAACTATGCATGTCGACGGAATTACTGTACGTAATATCTCACCCAAAACGTACACAAAAGCAACCATACGTAACTATAAATGGCCCTTTACTTGTAACGTGTTACCCCCGCCAACACTGGCAATGGGTTATGGCCTAAGCTCACACAAAGAGACACAGGCACAGGTAGCACACACATGCCAACACATGCACATGCACACGTGCACAAACAACTGTAGTTGTTTTCTTTACATGATGGTGGCTGTTGTGATGAATGTGGAATGCATTGTGGAAAGGATGGAATGAGTACCATTGCCAAACCACTGTAGCCACAGTCCTGCTAATGAACATGCCTGTGCTTCAATTCAGGGAAATATGTGGGGCCCCATTAAATAAACATGGTACATGAGTCCCTAATTACTTCTCCATGGTCTATGTGCCACGAGGAGCATTCCCTACTCAGTCTCACAATCTTGTCTATTCAAGATTGTTTGTGTATTCCTAGTACAGTGCATACGTATATCAACCATCCATGAACCAATTAACCCTAATATATACTTATATACCACCTCAATATTGCATTGGCCGTCGCTGACGTCCTCATCTGACCTAGATTTGTGCAGAGATGATGGCATTTGATTTTAGAAGCCACGTGCAGCGAGAGAACGTGCACAGGTTTGATACGGCTGATGACATTTGCACGTGTCAGGTAGTGAACTGATGGTGATCGTCATGCGGTGTGAGCAAATGAGGCGGTGGTGAAGAATGTAGGTTGGACGGGGATTTGTCAGACAGCACGTACAATCATCCATTTGGCCTCCATAATATATAAGCACAAGGCCATGGGTCAAATCATATAGGTGGGAATTAATCTGCAATGTTAGGTTATGCTGTGATTGATTGTGTGTACCATGTTAAAGAGTTCAACAGTGACCGCCCACTTTTTGAATGGCCCAGTTCCCAGAATTCAGTCCATAGATGTTTCAGAAAATCCTCATATAAAGAGTTTTAACTTTTAAGCCTGGAATGAAGCCAATCAGCTAATGAATCATGAGCATAAAACATTGATTCAGGTCAAAAACTACTGGAAAAATAAAATAAAAATACACCCAGTGTGAAGTGAGAAATGAATCTTTGAGTAGTTCACTTCATTAACAGTATTATGAATTGTTCACCTCTTGGTCACCCAGTGGTATTGCAACAGTTGAGGCTATCATAAAACATATCCAGTCAAATGGTGGAGTGGTTGGCACCGCTCAAAAAAGGATAAGGTACTTACTAGAAGACTGTACATATTTTAAGAATGAAGGAACTGTCATAAACCACTTCCAACGTTCCAACAGAATGATTGTTTAGCTTTAACCTTTGTCATTATTATAGTGTTTTTTATTGTAACCTATTTTACTTTACTTACTTTACTTATTTTTTTATGTATTATGATTTTCAACAACAATGTAAGATTATCCCTCCAGGCTATTGGGATCTTGCAGTAGCAGCAACTCACATGACATTTGTGGGGGCGAATGCCACTGCATTCTGCATAAGATTATCAGATGTCTTGTGTGCAACATTTTGACCTGAGGCTTGTGCTACACAAAAGGTCATGGAGTCACTGAGATGGTTTAGGTTCCTCAGAGACCATGAATGTGCTCAGCAGGTTTCATGGCAATCTGCCTATTAGACTTTTAGATATCTTGTGCGCAAATGGAACATTTGGCACAAAATGTGGTGGAATAGGAAATGCTACTGTAAGGGGTCACCAAAATCAGTAGGGATCATTTCATCCTCTGAGGAACATGAATGCACTCGTCAAGTTTCACGGCAATCCATCCATATCTTTTGGAACGGTTAGCCTAATTGTGCCTCTATAGGAAATGCAACAGGCTCACCAAAATCGGCAGGGGCCATCCTCTAGGTCTAGGAAGCATGAAGGGGCATCTGCCACAGCATATTCCATGGCAATCCACCTAGTAGTTGTCGAGATATCTCGTTTGAGAATAAAGTGTTGTACGGGTGGTGTGGGTAGATGGGCCGACGACGAACAATAGCTATCCATAGTCCCAGTATAGAGAGTCCTATACTGCTAGACAGTGAACACATTGTCCAACAGGACCAGATTAGAAGCGTTTCATTAAGCTATTTTGTTTAAGTTACATTGTGATTAATTATATTTCTTTAACCAAAATCAAATCAAATCAAACATGTAAACAATAGCTGTTACACCCAATCACTGAAATGAGCATGGGAATGCTGCAACAAGGAATCTTTCCGAAGTGCGGTGAACTAATTCAATTTCAGTGCTGGGCTGGCATTGCCCTGTGCCCTGGACTACATCCCAGGCACGTGTGCCCACATGTGCACACACATCCTTCTCATCCCATGCGCACACATCGCTCTGATAAGGCTCTTCTGGAGAAGATCTGGTGACTTCCCAAATCTGCAGTGGGCTGAGAGAGAGATAAGGACATGAAAGTGAGCCCTCCCCTCTGGGGAGTTGAGTCTGTTCTATTAGCCAGACCCAGGTGGGGGGGCTTGATACATCGTTGCTGTCGGGCGGAAACCTTGTATGTCCAAAACCGGACCTTTTCAGGACATGGAAATAAGAATCTGTGTTGCAATGTATCTAATGTAGTTATCATTTTTGTCATCTTGTTAATACCTTTCATTGATTAATATTTATCAAACGCACAGACAGACTATAACCACTTTCAACCTGGAGTCTATATTTTGCACACAGCATTATAGGAAAGATAGTTAGGGGTTTTTTTTTTTTTTTTTTTTCTCATCGAAAATAGCAGACCTACAAGCTCAACATATGTGCTGTGCTGTGAGCTTGTAGATTGACTATTTTCACAACTTTTGTGCAACACTGTCATATGACAAAGTTTATAGTAAAATATAGGGGGGAAAAAAGAAAGAAAAGAAATACGAAGATACAAGGTTTCTGCCCCACAGCGCCGTCATGCAATTTAGCTCTTTGAATTGGACCTGCCAAGAAGCCTGCCTGATTTGAAGCAATTTGGCAACGGAGGGGGATTTCACGTGTGAGTAGCTTCTATGCATCTGGAGAGCCAATTTAGCAGCATCTGTGATAACGGTGGGTAATGATTCTATGCTCCGCCGCGATTCCGAATAACTTCTGAAGAGGAGATGAGGTTGAGTTAAGTTCACGGTGCACTTTTTGCCGAGAAGTGCTGAGCGAGGTGAGAAGTTTAATCAGTTTTCAAGAGAAGGTACAGCTAGGCCATAGGTATATGGCCCGAGACAGCTTTTACATCCCTGACAGAGTTGGATGTGTCATACTCACAAGTTAAAATGTATATTGAAACTTTTATTTGAATATAGCCTTATTTTGGTTTTGAAGGGCATCCCAGTCTAAGCATAATGTTCTGAAATGTGTGTACCGGTATATTACAAAAGTGTAATACATTTGGCAGGGATACCTAGAATACATGCTTATACTTGTAAGGCATCTATAAAAAATCGAATCATGTGGCTTTGGGGATCTAGTACATGGGAATGCCGTGACTACAATATAGGGGTGCGTTCGGATATCGATGCAGCACTGAGCTCACTGGCCAATACAAACGATTATGTGAGTGCGCTCCCGGTGCGCATTTCTGAACGCACCCTAGATCTCGGAATTTGTAGCCAGCCAGTGATGTCAGCCAAGATGTTTTGTCATCTGTGGTGCTCAACCTTTTCAGGCCGCGGCCCCTCGAAATAATGATATAAGAACCGGGGACCCTCCAAAATAATCATATTTGAATTGGGGACCCCCCAAAATAATCATATTTGAACTGGGGACCCAATAATCATACTTAAACTGGGGACCCCCCTGACAAGCACTTGGAATTGTAGGAGTTGAGACATTACATTGAGTTTGACTTGGCTCCACATACTGCCTAAATATTGTGAAAATAGCCTATTCACAAGCTCAAAACGCAACGCTTGTAATTTCATTTAACAATTTGACCAATGTTTGACCAGTTTTTAAATAGTATAGTTTGTTCTCTCTAATACAAAGCTCTGGTGGGACCCCCGTCTGGGTCCTGACCCACAGGTTGAGAACCACTGTCATAGATGACTGACGTATTAGGCTACTCAAAATGTGGTCATTTGTGATGATCAGAGGCCCCACTTTGCATTGTGCCTACACCACATCACATCACAGCCATGCCAATTACCATGATACAGCACTCCCTCTCATGTGTTATTATATTGTTTACCTATCCTATCCGCTGCTAGCCTCAGCTGACTTCTTACCTGCCTTCACTCCACATTCTTCTCCACAGAAGTGGAGTTTTCTCAGTGGAGAGCCAGACCTCAAATCTCATATCGTCACTGTCGGGCAGAAACCTTGTATCTCCAAGTTTCAAGCCCTGCTTCAATACAAGGCCGTTGCACAAAAGTAGTGAAAACAGCAGTTCAGGGGAGCGTTCTTTAGGTTAGATTATACTTTATTGACAAGAATGGCAGCAGCAACATAGCATATAAACATCAGCAAGATATGAAGGCAGCAGCACGATACATAAAGGCAGCAGCATACACTAGGCATACTAACGGCAGCAGGAGAGCGACAAATGCATGACATGTATACTGTGATACTATACTAAGGCCGCAGCATACCAACAGCCTAGGAATAAGAACAGGCATCTATGGCAACTTAGGCAGGAGCATAACTTGGCGATGGATTCTGTATTCGGGTCATTTCCTGCAGGCCCACGATCACACGTGTACCATGTACGGCGAAGTACATGTATGGCTGTGTACGTCGTGGGCTTAACATATCTCTGCAGGCAATTACCCGAGACCCCCCGCGGGGTCTAACACAGAACCTACGGTGGAGCTGGGGTGGTGGCGGGGCAGTAGCTTGCGCAACAATACCTTACCTACAGGCAGGTCTACCTATATGTTGTATAGGGGGCGGGACACGCAGGTCCCGACCACGTGAGCGCACGCAACCTCCAGAACACTCCCCCGAACTCGCTTCGTCATTACACTCCTTCGCATCATTTCAGGGGAGCGTTCTTTAGGTTAGATTATACTTTATTGACAAGAATGGCAGCAGCAACATAGCATATAAACATCAGCAAGATATGAAGGCAGCAGCACGATACATAAAGGCAGCAGCATACACTAGGCATACTAACGGCAGCAGGAGAGCGACAAATGCATGACATGTATACTGTGATACTATACTAAGGCCGCAGCATACCAACAGCCTAGGAATAAGAACAGGCATCTATGGCAACTTAGGCAGGAGCATAACTTGGCGATGGATTCTGTATTCGGGTCATTTCCTGCAGGCCCACGATCACACGTGTACCATGTACGGCGAAGTACATGTATGGCTGTGTACGTCGTGGGCTTAACATATCTCTGCAGGCAATTACCCGAGACCCCCCAAAACAACAACCCCCAACACAAGCAAAAGCTAAGAATCCACTGCCAATGCCAACCAACGGTGAAGGTTGCTCTGCTGTAAATAGGCGACTAGTGCTGAGCACAACTACACTAATTGCCTAACCTTAATACTCTAGAGCGATACCAAAAGAATATGCAGTAATACTGGAATTAATGAATACTAACAGCGAGCAAAGACCAACCAACGGCGAGGAAGGTGGCGCTGCTGTACTTTTAGCGCTTACTGTGAGCAGGAGGCACTGAACTATATAACTACCTAACACAATACTCTGGAAAGGCCAAGCTCAGTTATTAAAGTAAAGGCGGCGGGACAGCTCAGAACATCCTACCTAAAGGGACACCCCAGCAACCACCTTGCTTTGCAGAGAAAATGGAGTGCGGCAGAGCAATGCGACTATTCATAACACGTATACTAGAATGGACAGCAAATGAAATACGCTGTAGTACTGACATTTATTAATATTAGCAGCTTGCCAAAGGCCAACCAACGGCGAAGAAGGTAGCACTGCTGCAATTTAGCGATTACTGCGGTGGGCAGGAGGCAACTAAAGTGTAGATACGCCGACCAACACTAGAACTCGAGCGCTATGCTATACTAGAATGGGCAAACGCGATAGAAATACACAGTAGTACTGAAGTGTATTAATATTAGCAACAGCCAACCAACACTGAAGGTAGGTGTCATTTTAGCGATGCTATACTGAGCAGGAGCAACTGCGTATAACACTGGTTTATACTGTTAAACTTACCCATCTAACCTAAAAGACACCTTGGCTTGCATATTAAAATGCATGTGAAGCGCAGCAGAGAGGCAGCCATTAACCTAAAAAGACACCCCAGCAAACACCTTGCTTTGCATATTAGGCATGTGAAGCGCAGCGGCAAATAAACACACAAACATATCGGGTACACGCCGAAGCAGAACGGCATAATGTAACCTTATGAAACCTGAGCTAGTAGCACAGCCGCTCAGTCCCGAGTTGCATGGCTTGATGCTCATTGGTAGCTGGGCGTGCCGGATTTCAGATTGCCGATGCCCGGCGGCTAGAGGATTTCCTGGTTGATGACAGCACCCGGAGCGCTGCTGTTGTCACTGCCCCGGTCCAGCGAGAGAGCTATGCGGGTGGACGGGTAGCCGGGTGGGGGGCGGCGTGCAGGTGGGCAGCTGGTTGGGCAGGCCGCAGCTCTCTTGGTTTTATGCCGTACCAGGCTCGTGTCATGGGTGCCGGGGGCAGACATCAGGCGGATGTTTCAGCATGGAAATAAAGGACGGAAAAGTGAATTAGTTCTGCTCCAGAGTCTGCTGATGCGTAATATAAGAAACTCAACAAAACCACATCTTGACTTTTAGGTCAAGCAATGCAAGAGCGGCCGAGCCAATATACCAACCAAGCTAATGTGCTGCTATTTACTAAGGCTACCTATTGTTTCCAAGCTTAAAGCGACTGAAACCCCAACAGCACCGAACAAGCAAATGCGCTGCTATTTACCTGCTAGAGTCTGGCTCCGCAGTGCTTCTAGGATAGCTGTTGCTGGTGAGAGGAATGGAGTTCCCGCCACTGGTGCTGGAACTGCAGTTCCCAGGTTCCTTTGTGGCATGATGGCGGCGTCGGCGTGTTGCGCCTCCGGAAGACGAGCCTGCGCCCCATGAGCTTCTAGCACGACACGGCGGGCTGGCGGGTGGGCTCGCGGGCAGGCGGGTGGGCTCACGGGCAGCGGGCTGGCGGGTGGGCTCGCGGGCAGCAGGCAGGCGGCGGGCTAGCGGGCAGCAGGCGGCGGGTGGGCTGGCAGGCGTGACGACCGCCTTGCTTGGGATGGCCGATGCTGTAGAAGCAAAGCCCTCTGCAGTGCTAATCGACTCCTGACTGGCCTCATGGTATTCTACAGCCGTGGACGAAGCTATAAAGATAACATGTTAATAGACAACGCAGCCGCTGCAGCACGACGCTGCAATGGCAAACATGCTGTAGCGACAGCCATGCATCAGCTCCAGCCCGAATCTGAAAACCTGTTAGCAGGCATGTGGCAGCCGAAGCAAGAAGCTATGAAGAAAAACGCACTGTTAGCGGAACCTGTAGGAGCTTAGCCAGAAGCTGTAGGAGATTAGCCAGAAGCTGCAATGATCAAAATGCTGCTGTAGTAGCGGGCCTGCCACAGCTCCGGCATGGATCTGCAGTGATAAAGATTATGTTAGCTGCTGCAGTAGCAGCTATGCAGCCACTCCAGCACGAGCTGAAAATATAGAAATGTTAGCAGCAGACATGTAGCAGCCGCAGCAAGATAAAGTAAAACATGATTAGTGGAACATGTAGCCGCTTTAGCATAAAGCTGCCATGATAACCTGATGCCGAAGCCGTGGGCCTGCAGCCGCTCCGGCCTTGAGCTGAAATAATAAACAGGATGTTAGCAACCAACATGTATTAGCTTTAGCATGAGCTGTAAGAAAACATAAAGTGTGCTATGTGACCCAATACTATAACCTTAGTTTGAAACGACATTTAAATTAAATCACTTTTACTTCTGATACACTGGTAGCAGCTTTAACATGAAGCAGTAACGATTGCAGCGGACCAGAAGTGCTTTAGCCAGGAGCTGTAATGATACAAATAATGTTAGTATCAGACACGTGGCACTGAGCATGAACTGCACAGATAACATGATGTCAGCATCCTACAAGCAGAAGCGTCAGTTGTAATTATTAGCAGCCATAACAGCAGCATTAGCAGCTTGAGTAGAGCTAGCCTCCGCCGAAACCACGGAGACATGACGGTATCCGACTGCGGCAGCAGCAACAATTGGCGTATTTATTTAGCATTTAATATAGCAGCACAACTGACAACTTAGAACTTATCAACTTTAACTAATAGCCTGCGATGCGAAGAAAAAAAAGCTGATGAGCTGCAGCTGATGGATGCTGAAAACTGAAGAGAATGGTTAAGCTTTAGAGTAGACTACGTTTCCCTGCATGCACTAGCGACTCAACTGGTGACGTCAGGTCAGACAGGCACGACTTGCGTTAGCGGAAGCAAAACATTGATCGCACGTAAACTATGGCACCTATGAGCTAGCGGGTTCCTCCTCCCAGGAGCCCACGGCACGCAGACAGACATCCTTTATAGCTTCTCAAACGAGCGGCCATAGAGTTATAATAGCGAGCGGCGATTAATGTTTTAATCATTCATCCCGCGAGGGCCAGACAGTGCAAAACATACACATAACCCAAGGAGAGGCAGAAGCAATATAGGCCCCAGATACTAACTAGATTAAGCACGCTGCGACGAAGCCTGAATCGAAAGCTTTCCTCCTGGCCCGACGTGTAGTTCATACGAATATTACTTCTAGCACAACGCCGAGGCTTGGCATGATAGAGAACTACATTTCCCACACGCAGCGCTTAGTATGAGCTACCGTAAACCTCCGTGAAGACGTAAAGCTCTGCTAGGTAGATTCATAGAGTTATAATATGCCGCTTACTGACACGCGCAACCTATATATTAATTTATTCCTCCTGACATGAGACATTACTGTTAATAGAGGCAACGTTTTCACACGGGGCCATACTTGTGCCTAGAACATGGCTAGCAAGCCGTTTTACCAGCTAACAGCTATCCTTACAGAAGTTAGAAGCTAGCCGGCTAACAACAAGCAAAGCTAGCCCTTGGCTGACTGAAGAAAGGAACGCTGCTCAACAGTAGCAGATACGGCTAGCTCCGTCGACGACACACCACTGTTCCCGATAAGCACAACCAACTGAGTTTACCTTTATAGCGAACGGTCGCAAGCAAGCCAAGCACAATGAAGTTATTAGCCAGTAGCCACAACTACTTCCATCTTGATCTGTAGTATGCAAAATCGCTGGAATGGGCAACATTACCTTGATGAAACAGTAGTTAGAAGTAGACCTCAGCCGTGTTTACTACAAACAACAAACCCAACAGTTATGCCATAAGCCTTGCCTTGATCACAGCAGCTAAAAATGCGCTTTAGCAATAGTGAGCAGCCGAAACAAGAAGAGCAATGGCCTACAAAGGCACAATTAAGTTAGCTAAGCAACAACAACAACAGCACAAACACACTAAATTAGCCTAGCCACGACAACAACTGCCGCAAGGATCAGCAGCACTGCACTGCAGAAATCAGCTGGGAATTAGCAACATTAGCGGAGACCCACACACTTGTTGAAGCAGTACTAGAACACAGCAGTGTCTACCCAAATCCACAATCCCAAAGTTTTTTCCATACAACCTTGCCTTGAATCCCTTGATCCTAGCGTAGACAGCGGCTAAAGACGCGAAAGACATGATCCAAGCAGAAGTCAGCAGCACAAACAACCAGTAGCCCCTCGAGACAGCCATGCGTAGCAGCAGCAGTAGCTTGCGCAACAATACCTTACCTACAGGCAGGTCTACCTATATGTTGTATAGGGGGCGGGACACGCAGGTCCCGACCACGTGAGCGCACGCAACCTCCAGAACACTCCCCCGAACTCGCTTCGTCATTACACTCCTTCGCATCATATCTACAAGCACACAACGTTGTGTGCTTCACTGCTTGTAGATCGGCTGTTTTCACTACTTTAAATAATTTTTAGAATGATAAAATACAAAACAAACGGTTTTGGACATACAAGGTTTTCACCTGACAACGACGATATACTTCATAATGGAGCAAAGAGCACAGCTGCCATTTTAAGCGGTTACTAAACACTGATGATGGTTCATAACTGAAATGAGTTTGTTTTTAATTATTAATAAATAAAGATGAGTGCTGGTGTTCAGTTTGTTTTGTTACTTGTCACAATGACCGTGCACCTGACATACTTTAAACGATTGGCAGATGTGCGCGCCTCTATACTCTTTATTTTAACATAGTAAAAACTACACGTGATGAAGTAATTAATGGGCGGAAACAAAGCTGTTTTAGATTATAGTCTTTATGAAAGCAAGCATAAACCGATTATCAGATGTTGGAGTAATCAGCATTAGTATTAAGAACGTGACCTTTCCTGTTATATGGCGCTTACATATCAATGGATTGAATACCATATAAATTATATATATTACTCTCTCTCTCGATCTCTCACTCTCTCTCTCTCTCTCTCTCTCAAAAAGATGACTTGTGAAGAGTTAGAAGGTGCTCTTTGGTCCAAAACGAAAATGAGTCGAAGGCTACTCTTCATTAGTGTCACGAGTGACTTACCTACACAGTCATCCATCCATCTATCATCCATTCATCCAGCCATCCATCCATCCATCCATATACAGTAGATACACAGTTGAACTTGCATACAGTACAATCAACACACACACAAACATCTGTCTAGCATGTATGTAGTTGTAGTGGTGGTAATAGTAGGCTACTAGCAACACTCCTGTCTGCACAGTTACTCATGGTAAAGGTCAGACACTATGAAGCTCTTATCAACACAGTACACATTGTACTGAGAGTATTACCACCATTACTTTCCGACAGTTATTCAGTGAAGCAGTGAAAGGAGCAGCTTTGCAGGGGCCCATGCATGCACTCAGTGAGAAAACGACAGCTGGTATGGAAAGAAATGCACAGGTCATCCCCTGACCTCACTGATAAAACTCTCACAGAGAGAAGGAGGATGACATCATCTTGGAGCCAATCTATTGGCCCCTGCCAGCCACACTCTGTGCTCAGAAAACAAACATGCCATCAACACATGACACACTCGTTCTTTACTTTTGACAGTATCCAACTTCTAGTAGCTGACTTTGAAACGCATGCAAACTTAATCAACCAATTATACCAGCGATTCTCAAAGTGGGGTCCGGGGACACCCACGGGTCCTTGAGGGCAGGGGATCCCCAGCTAAATTAGTTGATATATATGACTATACAAACACACACACACACACACACACACACACGCGCGCGCACGCACGCACGCACGCACGCACGCACGCACGCACGCACGCACGCACGCACGCACGCACACACACACACACACACACACACACACACACACACACACACACACTTCGAAATATTTTAACACCACAAATGAGGGTCCCTGCCTGGCACAACATATTTTCAGATGGGAGTCTGTGGTCAAAATACATCATTTGAGGGTCCTTGACATGAAAAACTTTCCCCGGATACCCCCCACTGCAGTGATGTAACCATTCTGCCTCAGGGCATTTGGGTGATTTCAGCTCATCTCTATTGCTACGCATTCCAGTATGTTCCCTCTCTGGCTCCGGTGCATCTAGTGAAGTCACACTAAGGATGTGATTTACGTACAGCTGCGTGCCAGTATGGTTGTTATGCCTGTATAGTCGCGTGCTCGGTGTTGCACATTGAAAATTGCATCTATTTTTTGATGCACAACACAACGCACAACCACACATAAATCAGGCGTAATTGTCCGACAGAAAAGTGACAAAATGGAGGGAATTACCAGATCGTCTGATAAATGGGTCCCACATGAATGAGGCCTCTGATTGCTGTCACAATTCCATTGACCTCATCCTCATCCCCCCCCATTAGAGGTTACACATTTTGATTCATGAACCATTCCATGAATGTTGCGTCACATTAATAACAGGATTAATGTAGATTAGGCATGAACTTTAAAAGGTAAAAGTTTTCAAAGGCCAGGGAGGATAAATGTCATCATCCAATGACTGGCTGTGCGCGGAGGTAAGGTTGTGATTGCACACAACCACAATGAGAAGATAAAAGCATCATTTAGGCCTAGAATTACTGAATGCTTTAACCAGTGAAAAATAGCAGATATACAAGCTCACAGCGCGCGCTGCGAGCTTGTAGATCTGCTATTTTTGAAAAAGTCGTGAAAATGTGTGCACATCTTTGAATACATGTATTTTCAAAGCGAACGTTTGTAACTCAAATTTTGCTTCTGGGTGGTCCCTGGAACTAAATATTTTGAGATGGGGTCCGTGGCCAAATACATATCATTTGACGATGGCTGGCCAGATTGCTGACATAGAAACATGGGTTTTTCAAAAAACCTTAGAAGGATTTAAAAGACCGGGTCAAAATTCTAATTTTCAAGATTTTTCTAAAATAGCAGATCTACAAGCTTGCGGTACTCGTTTTGGATTCTTCTTCACATATTTAGTAGTACTTTATAAAACTGTGGGTGCAACAAAACTGATCTAATCTTAACCTGACTTTCGCCAGATGGTGGCAGCATTGCTTATGCATTGCTTTACCATCTGGGCTCGCTCCAGCACAGTTGATAACACTCGTAAAGTCCCGGGCCGGACCAATCAGCGGCAGCTATGGGCGGGCTCTGAGCGGCTCTGAGCCAATAGAGTCTGATTGCAGACCACGTGGAAACCCAGGAGGCGGATTCTGGGTGCAACGTCATGCAGACAGGCCAATATGAGTGGTTGGAGTTGGCACGGCCATATCCAATCACCTGCTTTAGAATTTGAAAAAATGGCCCGCCCCTTACATCGGTTGTGCTGGACCGAGCCCAGATGGTAAAGCAGAGTGTTATGCAGGCATACGCAATGCTGCAAACCATCTGGCGAAAGTCAGGTTAATCTAATCTAGGTCAACATTCAAAACAATTTAAATTCATCTGACATTTTGACTGGTGGGCTCATCATGTATGCGCTATGCTATGCATATAAGTGTATCATTGCAGAGTCAGACTTGCTCCCTCCATACCCAGTGCTAGCCCCTGAGGTCGCCAGCCGACTGCATTCAAACATCAACAAAACTCATCATTGACATAACCTCTTTTATAGACCTTGCGAAGTTGAGTGATGTTGGTGGCTGGTTTCTTTAAAGTGTGTCAAATTCAACACTGTCTATCATTTATTTACAGATTGATAGGGTCCCGTCCAGTTCATTCTCACAGGGTCAATGTTCTATCCCTCCAACGGATGTTTAGGATGTTCCTGACACAGTTGATGATGAATGTCTGTAGTTTGAGTTGATCTCCATGTTTCCTGATACATCATCACCCAAAATGTATTGACATGTATTGACAATTTCAACTCAAAATTGCTCCTATAGTAAACTGCAGCAATTGAGATTTGTACATACCGGTATTTCACAGGTACTATGTCTGCAGCTAAACACCTCTCAAGTTTATGACGATGACGCAGATATGAGCATTAGATATGACATTAATGAGAACTTTAGGGCAGTCTGGAGCTATATTGAGTTTGTGTGTGTAAGTGTGTGTATGCGTGCATTGACTGCCAAAGAGATAGAGAGACGTTGTGTGTGTTCTCTATTGGGAGCTCATTAGTTGAAAGTGTCAGACTTTTCACACTGCATGTTCAATGATGTTTTTCCAGAGTGATGAAACATCTGTTTTGGCTGAAGAGGTCGGACAGAACATCATACCGGGATTGATTGATTGAAAATGTTATTAGACAAAAATGGAGAACAGTACAAGTATAGTCAATACAAAATGTAGTACAGTACAACTACAGTTAAACACCCTGCCTAAAAGGAACATCCCAAATATAAGTCCCTTTACGGTCTTTTTTACATTGGAAGTCCTTGGTATTAAATTCAAGGACATAACAAATAACAAGCAAAGAAAACATTCAATATCATCGCAGTTATAAAAACACTATATGTACAGGATCCGATAGGGGAAACAAGGGGGTGGGGCTAAGGTATGGGGGGGGGGGGGGGGGGGCTCACTTGCATGCATAGTGATCAAAATTGTTATTGGGACATTGAATTGCGTTTCAAAGAACTGATGGAAGCCATGATCATGCATTCAAAACCAACAGTTTTGAAAAACAACTGATGGCCTATTACAACTGATGGCCTATAGACATGAACCAAAAGGCGACTGCATACCGTCCGATTTTAGAAGGCACTGGCCTTTTCTGGACAAAAAAAAGCACTTGCTTAGACCCTGCCAAAGGCACGGCACAGGTCTTGGAGGTTGGAGCATTACATTTTTTTATATTTCTCCAGAGTAAAGACTTTGTTTTCTCTGTTTTTAGTTTTCAATGTTTTCATTAGACTGGAATCTGGAATCTCTACAAAGAAACCATTATACTGTAGTTATTTGGTAATTAAATCAAATATCTGGGACCTAGTTCATGAAGTGAATCTAATTGCCTAACTTTCTCCATATATGGCATAGAAAATTCTGTATAATAAACCCTAACCCTAACCCTGGATTACTTTCCCCTCTCTTAATATTTCTCCTTGTGGAAGGATTGCATCCGTGCTATGTAATATTCAGCTCACAATGCCAGCGACTACTATTGCACCATCAAATGGCAATGTGAGCTGAGCGTCATCTGTTGCTTAATGTGCAGATTTCATTAGATGATTTGCATGGCAATCCCATGAGCACATGTACTGTAGGCGGACAAGAGGAATCTATTCCTGAGGGGTAAGGAAGAGGAGAGAGACACTGCAAGTACAACACAATAAGCCAGGAGATATAATTAGTCTGGCACATGCCTGGGTTTCCCCAATTATCTAGTTTGGGTGGTTGGCTGGTTACATGAGTGTCTACGCTGTGACACACACACACACACACACACACACACACACACGCACACGCACACGCACACGCACACGCACACACACACACACACACACACACACACACACACACACACACATACACACACACACACACACACACACACACAAGCAGAAATGTGTTACAGAGCGAGGTTGGGAGTGCAGTGAGAAGTGGGAGGAAGGGGGGTAGGGGGTTGCTGTTGCCGACCAGTTGCATCAACCTGAGGATGTATTTATTCAAATACAGCTTATACTAAGAACAGCAAAGCCGGGTAGACCGTTTAAATAAATTGCATTCAGGCCAGGAGACATGTAGTATTACAATTGTCATGCCAATACTTAACCCCATTCTTTATTTGGACAATTATTTTAAAAGAAATAACAGATCTACAAGCTCACAACTCATTGCGATGCGATGCATTGTGAACTTGTAGATCGGCAAATTTCATGCAACAATGTCGTACAGCCAAGTATAAAAGTGTTTAATATGGACCTGATACTGCAACACAAGCCCAAGCAAAATGATTATTTGTGTGTGAACTGTGAACCTCATACTTGTGGTTCACATTGTCTACTCTGTCAGCAGACGTTTCACTTTGTTATGAAGACATGGGAAGTGCTACACACTCAACAGTCACTCTGTTACTACTAAGCTAATGATGTCATGAGTTACTGTACCACTTCATAGGAGCT
>NC_137810.1:35700301-35705301 GCF_963921795.1 Nannobrachium achirus
TTTCATTGACAATGTTATTGTTAGACTCAGAGCCCGACTGATCTGATCTGAAACCGGTCTGAAGATGACCGCTATTTCTGAGTCCTAGTCTAGACCCCTGATGTTTTGACCAATATTCTATATCTAACAAAACGATACCCTGACCCCAAACACATTTAGTTCTGGTCCCTATAATTCCTCGTGTTTAACTTTACAGTATAATTAAGCTTTGGGGTCATGTATAGTCATTAGCGTGGAAAATATTGGGTTGATAAGAAAATAATCAGGGACCATACAGAAAGAATAGCAAAACAGATGAACAAGTATGACCTCAATGTGAAGCTTTACTGTATGAACAGAGGAGGAAAAAATCTAAACCTTCATGTCCTCAAACAATAGACGGCGACATCATTTCCTGCAATGTAACATTTTCTGCCTCTTCTCTGTGTCTGACTTCCAAAGGACTTTGCCAAAGGCTCTGTTTTCTAGCAAGGCTTGTTTGATGGCCTCTCATCCCCCTTTGTTGATATGAACAATGGGGATGGTTCTGCTAAATCCGTCAGCATGGCCGTACTGGTGCATCGGCTGACCCATATACATAATTAGTAAGCAGGGGCCAACTAGGACTTTTTAAATCCGGACCCTCCGCCTACCCATTTGTCTCGTCCGTGCTGTGGTTTGTCCCGGTGAGGTACAGCTCCGGCCCCCCCTGTGCCTCGATGCTCAGCAGGAGCCGGGGAAGACGGATGCCCTTGTCCCCCTCGTTAGCGTTTGTATCTGCTCCCCTGGCAGGTGTGCCGTAAGCAAGAGTGATAACCAGAGAGGGAACAAATCTTTAACCGCAGCGTGTCGAGCCAGCGGTTGAGAAACATCCTTGGGCAAACACAGAACTGTATGTGGTGGGAGAGCGAGTCATAAAACATGAGGCATGGACCACCAGCCGGTACCAACAACACCAACAGGTATTTATAGGCACTGCAAGGACAGCTACTGAAGTTAAGTTTTAAAGCAAGCAATTTGCTTTGTGGGTTCTTGGGAGGCAATGGCTGAATTTCTGCCCAAAGTTCTAGAAGGAAGCCTGGGAACATGACAAGAAAAGGTGCCTGTTAAGGATTAAATGCAGCATGACTCTACATGGGTCACGGCAATAATTGTGGCATGTATTCTTAGATATTCTGGAGATCATAAAAAGACTTGTTTTAAAGACTCGCTTTTTTCAGTTAGTATTGTTTTTATTCCTTTATTTTCATTGGCTGTGAGGATCCTGGCACTTGAATAAGGTGATGTGTAAGAACATAATATGTTCTTACTCTATACGGTATATTATGCCGTATAGAGTCAGCTCCGTCAGAACTGAGCTGAACGCCACACTGTACCCAGAGGAAATTCCACAATCCTTGACTGTGTGTTGATTAAAGTATCTGACTGGACTGCAATATTTAGCACCCCAGAGAGAGGATGTTTTGGTGGAATGGCCTTAGATGTCAAACGTTAAGAGTTATATGTTCCTCTATGCCCACTCCACTGATATATCATTTTGATTTGGACCAATATCTCCAATATTGAAATCTCGAAAAAGTAATTAGAAATGTGTCACGACGATGATGCATTCTATTTAGTACATGAGGAATGGCTCTGCATTCACAGCTGTTAGAAGTGGGGTGTTGTTGGGACATGGGAAAGTTTTCATATTTGATCAGCAGTGTGAAATGTAAGTGTACATTAGGGTACTATTCATTTCCATAGTCCTCACTGAATCATTCCAGAAGCATTCCCATGCAGCAGCACGTAATGATTCACTAATGTCTTCTCACTCTATGCAAAGTACGAGCGCAGTCTCTCTCTCTTTCTCTGTCAAGAGAGACTAACTGATGGTTTGTTAGCAGTGACTTTACGAACCGTCTAACAGTCTAGCATCTGTCTGGAGATGTTTAAAGGACAAATTACATTATTACCGACCACTTTTAAAAGCATACAAGTACCATGTTTTTTTCTTCTTTCAAAGGAAGGCCATTGGATTCAATTCATTTTCATCAACACACTGTACATTTTTGTTCAGAATTACGCCATTGTTGCATTTTAGTTTGATTTTAAAAGTCAAACTGATAATAGTCCAATATTTGATATTCACATGATCAGGATTTCTTAACATCGTAATATAATTTTAATCCTGAATGTTTTAATAATGATATATATATATAAAATCAAATACCAAAGTCGAACAAATGGTACATGTATGGTAAGGGAAATAGTCAGCAGTGATGTAAAGCATAATTTGAGTCTTAGTAAATGAGCATCACATGCAATACTATGGGTATGGTCCTTTAAGCTGTTATATCTGTCTGTCTGCCTGTCTTTCTGTGTGAACAGGGCCGCAGTTGTAGTGCTCTTTAGCCTCCTAACTATAAATATGAGCCAACGATTTCTCATAAATATTTGAAAACATGTCAAGCCTACAGTACTTAAAACACGCACAAACGGATGCACACACACACACACACACACACACACACACACACACACACACACACACACACACACACACACACACACACACACACACACACACACACACACACTCTGGTACATAAGAGCAAAATGTATTTTTGTTGGCTTCTTCAGACATCACTGGTAATAGAAATAAAAAACACAATGACAATATAACAATATTGATGATTCTAGAATCTAGATCATCACTATGAAACATGATTTACAACAAGTGGTCAGCTGTCGACAGCTTGATAGTGTTGATCTAGTCTCAACACAACAAAACAAAACAAATATGAACAAACTGGTGTAATTTATAGTCTATCTCTAACTGGGTATGATGGCAGAATTTCCTCTGGAGGATCAAAAAAGATGTATCAGATTTTATCTGTATTTAAATGTAATTTTAGGGAAATCGGTGTTGGAGTAGAAAAGGTTAAAACATGTACTATTTAAAATGGTTGAAATGTTATTTTGACGTTTTTATGTAGAATACAAGGATAAAAAAGACAGCAAAGATTTGTGTTGTTGTTATGTTTCATTATTATGTTTCAAAATAATATAAGCAGTAGGGATGGGTATCGTTCACCTTTTAATCGATACGATACCTTTTTCGATACCTGGGAATCGATGCGATACCTTTTTTGATACCATTTTCGATACTTTTTATTTATTATTATTATTATTATTATTTGCCTTTTTCTATGGGCTATTTTATAGACGGTGGATCATTATCATTAATAAACATTATAGGTAATTCTCGGCTATTTTCCACAGTAACGAGTGTAGCCTACTAAAGCAGTCATTAAACTCTCAGTAGCCCAACTGTTACAGATGCGACCGGCCAGGGGTGCGTTCAAAAGTATCGAAACGAGGTATCGTTCGTTTTTACGTGAACCGATACTCGATAGTATCGACGTCAGTGAATCGATACCATTAAAAGTATCGCCGACGATACCCAACCCTAATAAGCAGCGCATTGTGGGTTGCCAAATTTAATTCCCTGCATTTGACCCTTCTTAAGCACTTAAACCCCTATACTTTGTTGACTGGGGTTACATACTTCTCTCCTTTTTTCCCCACAGCAAAAATGTAAAGCACAAAAACGCTTTGTGTTTGTAGGGCAGCTCACAGGTGTTAACATGCATAACAGAGAGATCTGCAGGCCTTGGTCAATGTATTAAAAAAGGACATCTGCGCCTAGTCCACTTCACCTGCAGAGATGTTCACCAGACAAAACAGCTCACATGGTTATATCACAATGCCCAAACAACCCAGGTCTCTGGGAGTTTTTCGTTCAATGTTCACCTACTAGCAGGGGCGTCACACCAAATTCTGGGCCCTTGGTACAAGGATTCACTGCGGGCCCCCCATGAATGTTAACTACTGAAAAATAGCAGATATACAAGCTCACAGCGCGGCACCGAGTGCCGCGCTGCGAGCTTGTAGATCTGCTATTTTTGAAAAATCGTGAAAATGTGCGCAAGAAACTTATGTTTCTATGTCAGTGGTGCTCAAACGTTTTCATGTGAAGCACCCCCAAGATGATATGTATTTGGCCACAGCTAGACCCCCATCTCAAAATATTTAGTTCCAGGGACCCCTCCCCGGAAGCAAAATTTGAGTTACAAATGTTCGCTTAAAAAATACATATTCAAAGATTTGCGCTCATTTTTACGACTTTTCAAAAATAGCAGATCTACAAGCTCGCAGCGCGGCACTCGGTGCCGCGCTGTGAGCTTGTATATCTGCTATTTTTCAATAGCTAAAGTTACTATAGGGCCCCTCCACCTTGGGCCCTGGTAACTCAGTCCCACTTTCCTACCCCTTGTGACGCCCCTGCCTACTAGGGCCCAGAATAGGAGCAGGAGTAGAGGGCACTGAGCACAGCTCCCAGGGAACTGTCTCCAGCTCTACGTCCAGTGGCGTGGTCCAGGGCTGTGACAGGAGTAAGTCCCCATCTACAGTAGCTCTGGTCCGCGGATGGCTAAAAGACTAGACCAGGATTTCTGTACCCCCAGGAGGGCTCAACTTCAGTCAAAATAAACAAAACTACTTCGCTACTCACCTAACCAAAGGTAGTTTTGCGTTGTTGAAAGTCTATTCTCCCGTGGTGGGAAACATCTCAGCACTCTGTAAAATACATGATTTTTGTCATGAAATAAAAATGCACCCACCTCGAGCCACCGCAGACACAACCCGGAAGTAAGCGGCGGTCGAGTTGGATGCGTTTTATTTCATGACAAAAATAATGTAATTTTGTCATGGGTGGGGTGCTGAGAGGTTTCCCATCACGGAGAATAGACTTTCAACAACGCAAAACTACCTTTGGTTAGGTGAGTAGCGAAGTAGTTTAGTTTATTTTGACTGAAGTTGAGCCCTCGTAGGGACCAGCGCTAGCCCCCATCATGTATGCACGTGATTTGGGGTGGGAAGAAAGCAGAACTAGTGGAGGAAAACCATGTGAACATGGAGAGTAGACTCCACACAGAAAGGCCACAGTCAGGTCTAAACCCAGTCCAGGAGGACCTTCT
>NC_137810.1:35707801-35710301 GCF_963921795.1 Nannobrachium achirus
AATCAGTGTATTTTGGATTCATGTAAATGTTTCAGATATTTAACTACTTGAGCCATCAATACTTAATAAACTTGCGAGGTGAGCTTGTAGATCGGCAATTTTTGGCTAAGGTTCTCAGAATATGGATGCTAGGGTTCAAGTGGTTAATATAAAAAAGGAGAAAAAGGTTTCTATCACACAGAGATTTGGAGGACCCCTTGGTTAGACCCTTGGTTTAAACAGTTTTGTCATACAGACATGTTCCAGGGTTCCTGTTCTTGTGTCCAGGGTATTATAAAATCAAAGCTCCCACAGCTGTCAGGACAGACACACAACAGCAAATCCTCACCATTGAATATACAGAGGAAAATGTTCTACCGTATGAAAGAAAAAAAGTCTTTCTGTGGAAATAAAATGGCAATCTGTTTCATGTAGTCACTGCAATATAAATGTCTTTATTATTAACGTTTTACGAACAGCTCAGGGTATAGCACTGGGAAATCATCAGACATGATTTTCCGGCGCTATCAAGCTGTAGCCTATATAATACACATTTGTGATTTCACAACTTGACATACATTTGGGGTGACTGAACAAGACGGCGTGTGTTGAATGCTAAAAGAGCACGTCAGAGGCCGTTGCCCAGCAGAAACTCATCTCCATCTACCTGCAGTACAAAGGCAGTGAGTCAGGGCTAGAGTGTTTTCCTATATGGCACTTATAAAACGTGCAGAGCAAGAGGTGGGGGACCCTGACCTATTTCAGCGTAGGCCTACACGGATATCACGTGCTTGTCGATTGAGTGGTGGAAGAAGTACTCAAATATTTTACTGAGTAAAAGTATCAATACCACAATGTATTTTATATAAAGTGTTTTTTTACTGAATAGGTGCTTGGTCTATGTTATTTTTCTATACATTTGATGTATTGATGTTGATGTATTGATGTATTATCTTGCTTATTGTAAATCGCTCTGGATTAAGAGTGTCTGCTAAATGCCTAAATTGTAAATTGTAATGTAGAAATACATTAAAAGTATACAAAAGTCTGGTATTCAGAATTTACTTAAAATTATTATATACAATGTAATAGGGTCTGGTGCAACGCACAGGTTCCCGATGTTTTTTTTTTTTTCATTAGATAGTATATATCAGGGGTAGGCATCCTTAGGCACGGCTGCCAACATTGGCACAGGGGAGGGTGATCACTGGCACACTGGCAGAGATGTGAGAGAGAGGATTCTTATTTTTAAATCCCTTTTTAAACCTGGTCAATTAAATGAAGTCACCTACGGTAATTTACAGCAAATTACACCTGCACATAATTCTACATTCATTAAAACTCTGAACTCTGACTGGGGAGGGAGTCAGAGAGATAAGTGGATTATTGCATCTACTGATCGTTATAACAATGTCCTGCCAATCAAAATATGTCTGAATGTTTGATGGCGTGTGTGTCATAGAAATGTACAGTATGTTGACGTGGCACACTGACTATTTAGAAAATAAAAACACGGAACATGATTTCAAAAAGGTTGCTAACCCCTGGTAAAGTACCAAAAGTAAAAGTACTCATTGTGCAGAATGTCCCCTTTCAAAATGTACAAACATCTTTTGAATACAGCAAATCTACGAGCTCACAACGTGTCGCGTAGATCGGCTATTTTCAAAAATATAGAGCTTAATAAAAATCTACTAAGTCTAAAAAGGAACTAGTAACTAATGTTTTCAAATAACTGTAGTAAAGAACAAGCGCAATACTTTCCTCAGAGACGTAGTGGAGTAAAAGTATTGAAAATTGGAAATACTCCACTAAAGTAAAAAAACATGTACTTGCGTAAATGTACACTAGTGGTTCCCAAACTTTTTAATCCAAAAGAGACACCTCAGGACAGGAGCCACACGGTCTGCTGTGGATTATTACTGATGATAGAGATGGAGGTCCCTAAACACTTTGACAAACGGCTGGGTCGTGGTGTTCTGGAATTAGTCGGGGAGCCACAGGCTCAAAAGCTCAAAGAATAGGGTTTTACCTGTGACGCCATGACATACTTTTTATTTTAGTTTTTTTCTATTCATTTGGTCATTAAGGTACACAGAATGAGAGGCCTGCTCTGCCGGAAACATTGCGAAAAAAGGTTATGGCCATTTGTATCACTGTCCCATCGACTTCACTATACAGGAAAGGTCTGCTTTAAGTAGCATGTGAGGGGTCAAACTAGGGTTTTTTTCATGATTCTGAATCCATTGCAAGCATTTGTTTTGCATGAAAAACATTCCTTGGGCTAGATTTCGGCCTCTCAAAACTGTGATTTTTGATGACTCATCACTTTTCACCGTTTTGTGGGCATTTTTGTATTCTTTTCCTGTATAGTGACGTCGATGGGACTTTTTTTTCGCAATGTTTCCGGCAGAGCAGGCCTCCAATTCTGTGTATATTGGCCAAATTAATAGAAAAAACAAAAATAAAAAGTATGTTATGACATCACAGGTCCTCTCAAATTTTGGGCCTGTGGCTCCCC
>NC_137810.1:35712801-35765301 GCF_963921795.1 Nannobrachium achirus
GCTACCACTACTACCAATGAAAGATCTTGGTACTCATTAGGGGTGCAAAAGTTAATCAAACGAATCGATTTAATCAAGTAGCCTATTAAAAAAATCATAGATGTGAATTATTTTATTGTGGGGCTTTGAACATTTGTAGGGGGCGCTATTGAATTCTCACGTAAAATGTGAAAACATAATTCTCCCTCTTCCAGGCCATGAGAACCATCACCTCAGTGGTGTACCGTAGCCTACGTCATCTTCTTCTTCTTTTGTGTACCATTGTCCTTGATGATTGGGTGCCGACATTTGTTTCACAAGATTTGTTATTAGCAGGGGCGGCCACGTGGAGTCTGTCGTCTTCTCCTCCAGCCTACGTCATAAAAGAGCTGTCCTGGCTCCCCACCCGTCTTTCACAGAACCGGTAAACAAACCTATCATCCAAACACCCACATGTTCCTTCAAATCACCTTGTTTTTCTTATTTGTGTGTGTGTGTGTGTGTGTGTGTGTGTCTGTGTGTGTGTGTGTGTGTGTGTGTGTGTGTGTGTGTGTGTGTGTGTGTGCTCTTCTTTTACGAGCAGCTAAATTTAGCTGCGCTTGTCTAATCTCATTCTCTAAGCCAGGAGGGTGTGTAAAAGGACCTCATCTCTGTGGCCAGGAGCCTCGGGGACAAATCCCCCATTGCATTCTGGGGAAAGTGTGAGATAAGCTGAATGAATGGGTCTCGGCCCACCCAGTCTGCAGTGCTACCTGTCAACAGGCTCACTAGATTCAGGAAGGTAAAAATAGCATGTTTGCTGGCTGTTAGGTTGGGATTGTTCTAAAGCACAGTGTTTGAGGAGTGAGTGAAATCTGGATTATGGAAGGATGTGTGTGTGTGTGTGTGCGTGCGTGCGTGAGTGCGTACGTGTGTGTGTGTGTGTGTGCGCGTGCGTGCGTGTGTGTGCACATGCATTTGTTTGCACAGGTATGTGTATATGTTTGAGCAAATGCGTGTGATTCAGTAGAATCCCAGGTCCAACCACTGGAAGTGGGGACAATGTCTTTGCTTTAAGACACCTGGATGAGGGAGGAATAGAAGGTCGACTCATTTGCTAACTTTCTCCAGTTTCCAAGCAGTTTGAACGGCAGACTGTTTGATCAAGCCATGTCTGCAGACCAGCGGTCTATAGTTTCACAATGAATTAAGGACCATGAACTCAGTGACAGTTTTATGCCTGCGCAGCCTTTCAGAATCTCTTGATACTGACTTTTGGCACCCGAAAATGCTTCTGACAACTGCTGCCAAAAAGCTCCTTTAGAGAGACAAAGTCTGTTTCCCACTGGCTAAATGAGCCCACCGGGGCCAGCTCATACAGTATGGCTGTCACGTTTCAGGAGGGCTATAGAGCAGAGTTTCTACACTCAGTTTAACTCAGTGACCATCATCACCTCATCGGCAGCGATATGCAGCGCTCGCCCAGCACAGCATACTGTACTTTCTATCCTGCAGGAGTGCTGCCTCAGAATACCAATAGGCAGCCATGCTGGTTTGGGAGAACCAACTACACTTTGAATCCCTCAACCATGTCCATTTTATTTTCAATGTTATAAAGGAGATAAACATGGGCGATTAAAAACAGAGCAAGATGGAGAAATGGGAACATTTGCAATTGAGAATACTTAAAGTGGGTGAGTGTACACCTGATATTTTCTCTGTTGAAATAAGTTACTGTATATATTCTGATAGCATAGCAGGCATCTCACCAGCTCTTTAGTAAAGAGAAATCAATTTCATATACCAATTTGAACAAATCAGGAGAGAGAACTCCTATAGGATGCAGGATAAACAAGTACAAACGGAGGGGATGAAACTAAACACAAATTGGTGTGTCCTGATGCCACACTTGCAGACATTTCACTGCATACTATACACCTCCACTATTAAGTGCATAATATGGGCATATTTGTGCTATACTAAGTGCTCCACCAGAGCAATCCATCTCCCAGAGGTTTAGTGTACTGAGAAAATAGACCAACAATAAGCCACTGTTTACACAGGTAAATTATTTTGCCACAGCCAGCACAGAATGAAATGTGCGATGTCAATTATGTTGATGAGCCAGATTGGCCTGTCTGTTGCCCCTGTCTCACAGCAGTAGAATGTAAACACTGCCTCCCTGAGTTGCATACACAAACAACCTTCAATCAGGGTTGATTCGAGGTACTGTACAGTAGGTTGCCATTTAGCTGTAAAGCCTGATTCATTCACACTTTGTCATACAACTGTGCCCAAATTAGCAGATCTACAAGCTCACAAGCGATCTGCTATTTCCAAAGTGGGACACCAGACACCAGTTGTTGATTTCTTGCACTGATTCTATATTATACATATCAGAATTCAGAAGTCATTTATCAACTAGTCTGTATTGGCGCTGTATACACTGTGTTCTTTATAGTACGGTAGACATAACTTTATCTGTATGTTTTTTCTCATCAGACTAAATCTCAAGTCAGCCATCCATAGGGTATTTAATTTCTTAGCATGTAACAGCAATGCTGTGTGATTTTGAATTTTTTGTGTCCATGGCATACGAATGGGCAAGTCTAATTCTCTAGGCACACCTGTAACTATAGCAAAAATAGAAGATCTACAATCTCTCAATACGTGGCCCCGTAATAATGTTATGTCGCCTTTTGGTCATTCAACACATGGTTTAATGTAAAAAGGCACCCAGTGTGAATGTACCGTTATACTTCACCAGGTTGAAAGTGGTTAATGAAATATGAAACGTTCATTGACTTACGAACATTATTTAAATACAATGTACAGCACTGGTGTATTTTGGATTGAAAGCGGATTCATGTCACACACATTTGACACACACTCCTCTTTCTCCCTTCCCCATGAACACACACGCACGCACGCACGCACGCACTCACGCACGCACGCACGCACGCAAGCACGCACGCACGCACACACACACACATGCACAAAGCGACAACCATATCCCTTATGTGGGTTGGCATGTCTCTCACATCCACACACGCACACACACCCAACAGCTTATATAATCCTAATAGCGTACGTCTCAGCTGGTGCAGAGAGAGAAATCGAGAGAGGATCTTGGGTAACACCAGCACAAAGGGTCTGCTGTTTACCAGGCTTAACAGGGTTGTCGATATAATTTCCCAGATCAAAGTTCATGATACGGCTGTGTAACATGAAGATGTTGTGAGACAGCACGGATAGTGGGGGAATACAATGGTCTCATTTAGGAGTCTGACCACCGTTGGGGTTGCCTGCACCGTGTCTGGAGATAGAGAGATATTGGGAGGGAGAGGGAGAAAGATGCCTTGTAGAAGTACTACTTCATGTCACTATTCAGCATCTATCATGCATTCGGTTCACGGTGGCAGTGTTGCCTCACAGCAAGAAGCTCCTGGGTTTAAATCCAACTGGGGGCCAACCAGGGCCTTTCTTTCTGTGTGGAGTTTGCATGGTCTCCCTGTTTTGGGATTTCTTCCAGTTGCTCCGGTTTCCTCCCACACAAAAAGACACACATGGCAGAGACATATACTCCTGCCAAGGCACTGGACCTTGGAGCCTCGGAGCTGGTTCTGGGGAATAGCTGCCCACTGCTACTAACACTTACCATGGGTTAAATGCAGAGTACAAATTCTGAGAATGCATGGAAATAAATACAGTTAACCTACAGAACACAGTGGCAGTACAATATACTTTGCCCATGTGTAACTGTTACCCTTCATGCACTGATACTGTATTGTACATACTGTATACATACAGAATGCAGAAGTCCCCCACACATTTATCAACCATCTAGTCTGTATTAGTGCTGTATACACTGTGTTCTTTATAGAGCATTATTTGTTTGTGAGAACTCGTAACTCCCAAGCCATTCTTCCTGTCCTCAAGACCATTAACAGTCAAGACTTGTCGCCAGCTAGAAGAAAAAGCTGGATGGGAACAATCTGTGGTGGATATTCGTGGGTGTAAACAATGTGCTGACCTTAAAACTGAGATTTGGGTGTTTGAGCAAGTCTAGCAGAGTCACTAATCAGTTGATTTTTCTCCAAGGAGCAGGACAACATGTGCTAACTAAGCATAAGTATATAAGCTATACAGCATAATACAATATGTCTTAATGGATCCTTTCATCATTTCAAACTCATTCAACTCTTAATCACAGGATGGAGACAGAAAGAGACAACGTGAGGGATAGAAGAGAATATTACAAATGAAAGATGAGCAAAAGAGAGACTTACAGACTAATGAAATAGAGACTGATGGGGAAAACATAGCTAGAGGGGGAGAGAAGAGACAGAGAGGAACAGAGAGAAACGTTTAGTTGAAAAAGTCTGACGCAGCAGGTGGCAAACAGGACGCAATTCTGATTCATGTCACAAGAACATCCACCGCAGCCATAATGCCACCAGTAACCAGCTTAATGAAAACGGCTTCCCAGAAGCCTCATCGTGACATCCTTCTGTCAGGTCAGCAGAGGTGACACAGCAAGAGGAGAGAACGAGGTCACTCCCAACTCATAAAAACTGATAAAAACTCATAAAAAGGCACATAATTCACTACCTCATTATTCACAAAGCCTGGCCCCCTCCCCTGGGGGGCCCTTTGCTGTGTTCCAGGGGCTATTGATCCGGTCAGCTCCAAAGCAATCTGACTCTCCCTCCACGCTTGTTAAGGCTGGGATTTTAAGACTAATACTTTTTAAATTAACAATGAAGCGATCGTTTGCAATAAATGACAACAAATGGAACAAAGCCAGCCAACAGATAACTACTAACCCAGTTGAGGAAAAACAGGCCATGCAAGCAGGCAATGTAAAAACAGGCAAGATTCAGTGTGTCGCCACTTGGTAAAGAGCTACAGTACGAACCAAATAAGGGTTCCATCCAGGGCAGGAATATCATGGAGGCCATGAAGGCCATGGCCGTCGTTGCCCCTCAATTTGGCCTTGTGCCCCTCAAAAGAATTGCATGACCTGAGGCCACAGTGGCCTATTGCCCCAGCTGACTGTACCACTTTCTCCTCTGTCTCTTTCTTGTCAATATGTAGCCAGTAGACACCAGTGTCTCTTTCTTGTCATGTAGACTTTGATTGTTGCAGGGCTGAGCATGGATCAGATTGTAAATACCATCATTTATCTATTTCACTGAAGATTAGGTTATCATCCCTAACCCTTAAATTCAACAAATTCTTTCAATGAACTAAAATATTTTTTTATTTGATGGCCTTCCTGCCCTGGCATTTGGCCTTTGTGCCCTCAAAAAATGAACAACCCCAAAGGCCAAGTGGCCTTACACCTAAAAAGACGAAATTCCAGGCCTGGTTCCATCTATACCTTTTTTGAGCTTCTTCTGTCGTATATGTCCAGCTCAATGTCATGCAGCCACGCCCTCGTCTCAGGTCCCACATCAAAGAGGCCGGTCTCTGATGGACCGATGTTGGTCTATACCAGTGATAGAAGAAAAAGTATCAATACTGCAATGTAGATATACTCTGTTACAAGTACTGTAGAAGTCCTGTATTCAAAATGTGCTTGGGTAAAAGACTAAAAGTACAAAAGTATCTGCATCAGAATGTCCCATTTCACAAGTTCAAAATGTAAAAGAAAAAATGCAAATAGCCGATCTACAAGCTCACAATGGGTCGCATCGTTATGCATTGTAAGCTTGTAGATCTGCTATTTTCAAATGGTCGAAATATCTCTAGGGCTGGTTAGTGTTTTTTGTAAATAATAGGTTATCTACAAAGTGACTAGTAACTAAAGTTTTTGTATAATTGTAGTGGACTAAAAGTACAGTATTCCTCTGAGATGTAGTGTAGAAGTAAAAGTATTGAAATGTGTTGCAAATACTGAAGAAAATAAAACAAAAATACCTCAAAATTGTACTTAAGTACAAGAGTACGTCTATACAGATGACGGATGACAGACGGTGATTATGTGGTAGTCAGTATGCTGCAGTTGCCCGCACTGGCATGTTGTCTGCCAGGCCCCACTTCTTCATAGATGTTTTGAAGCATCCGACCCCAGTATGCAGTCGGTTCGGCAGAGATCATTGCTGGCATGGCAGATCTTCTCCTTTGCTCCTGGGTCCCAGATGTAGCTCTATTTAAATGATACATTTGGTATAACAGGACAAGTTATGTCTGGACCTTTCCACTCCTGTCAGAACAGCACATTATCTTCCTTCAAAGAGTGAAAACCACTGATATAAAAGTACAGATTATAGGTGGTTCGTGTTCACCAAGCACTTTGCTGGGGGCTTAACCCTACCATTGTGTTTTTTGCTATTCTATCCGTTGCTGCTGTCACTGTCTAAAATCAGGCATCCCCTGGCAGGTAAATAAAACATTCGGGCAGGTGAAGTTTGCTTTCAGGTAAGTGCTCATTCTATAAACACAACATGAGATAGGCTATCTATCTAAACACCTGGGCAAAATCGCGCTCTTTCGAACGACCATCATTTCGACCGGAGGGTTAGCGACTCACTCCACGGAGGTTAGGGTTAGGGTGAGGGTTAGAGTCGGGTGTCGAAATGTAAGATAAGGGCAATGTAACGTGCTGTTTTTTACTGTTGCTAGTTGCTACACTTAAAATTATTATTACGTAAAAACGTTGCGTCATTTAGATAGAGGGCTGGCTGGGAGGGAGTTCTGGTTTCAGAGTCTAATTAGTGCAACATATGCTACAGCTGTGAGTGCTAACTGTTATAGGAAGCCTCAGTACATTTCTCAATGGAGACTCCATGTATGTAGCCTATGTATATAGTATGTTGTAATGTAGCCAATTAAATACTCATGCATTACGATTTTGTTTGAAAGAAAGTAGGCTAAAGATTAAGACTTTTGATGTAAAATGTTTCTGGGGAGTTAACTATATGTACCCAATACAGTAGGCCTATGCTCTAAATGGGAGAAAAACATTGAATTCAGGTGATCTTTTTAAGCGTGTTTGCTTAAAAAGGCTATTTAGCTACCAAACAGTCTCCAAAGCCCACGATTAATGCTGTAAATGTTGCACTAAATACACTCTAAATACATTGCCTATCAGACACCATAGCTGACTTTATTACAGTGGTGGAAAAAGTACTCACATTTTATTCTTAAGTAAAAGTATCAATACTGCAATGTAGAAATACTCTGTTACAAGAAAGTCCGGAATTCAAAATGTTCTCGAGTAAAAGTACAAAAGTATTGGCATCATAATGTACTTAAAGTAACAAAAGTAATAGTACAAAATGTAGCCTAGGTATAAAATAGGGCTAAGGTGGTTAATGTATGTTTTATAATATTGTAATTTATATCTGCAAAGTAACTAGTAACTAAAGTTTTCAGATAATCGGAGTAAAAGTACAATATTTGCATCTGAGAGTATTGGAAATTGGAAATACTCAAGTAAAGTACAAATAACTCAAAATAGTACTTAAGTACAGTACTTAAAGAGTCATGAAACCTAAAATCACTTTCTATAAATATATATTATATCAATGAGTCACTTGTGATAGGGAGAAATTATATGGTTCAATTAGCCCATAGGCTTGTGGATTCAGAGCCTTCTGCTGTCTCTGTAGCTCTTTCTGTGTTCTTCCAGTTTCTGGGTAGAAAATAAATATTTGGCGCCACTCATTACATAATTTGCTCTCGGCGTACCATCAGTTCAGCGTGAGGTGGCTTATCTAATTAATATTAACGTTTGTTTTATATATACAACTGCAGATAACCACTCCTACATTTTAGAAACCACTCCTACATTTTAGATTTCTTTTCATATTCTGAATTCTGATAAAACAAATAAAGAGGCGGGGTTTCTCGCTCCTTTAAGTAAATGTACTTAGTTACTTTACACCACTGCTTTATTAGGCCCTATGTGACTATTATTGGCAATGTTCCTGTACTAATGTATTCGCTTTAGTGCAGCTCAATTAGTTTGTTTGGTTCAATTCTATTCAGATGTGTTGAATTCAACTTTATTTACTACGGTGCACAGATTTTGATTGAATATTTTATTCGACAGAAATCCAAAACAGCACGAGTACAGTCAAACACTTGGTCTAAAAGGATAACACAAAAACATTCTCAAATTAGATATCACAAATATAAAACACTATGTAGGGAAAAAGGGGGGGGGGGGTAGAAGTGATAAGGTCTCTCCCTTTGGCCTCCTGAATTGTGCACTGCAGGGATATATAGGCCTACCTGCCCACCACTGCAGAGTCTAGTGGTTTAAATCCACTGCGGTGCATACGGCTTGGACAAACATCTAATATGAATTCAGTTGGCCAGGGAGGGAAGTGAGTTCAGGCAGGCTACTTTGGAGCTCAGGTACCCGGACCGCTACGCCAGTAGGCCATTTTAATACTATGTTGATTAATTGAATACATGGGAACACAATGGAAACTTTTTTGTGTTATCCTTTTAGCCTTAATATCTAGTTGTACCATGTGCTGTTTACATTAATGACTAATAAAGTATTCATTCAATAAATCAATCTTGTTGGGTTTCCTCACTGGTGAGTGAGCCAATAGGGTACAATAGTAGCAGGAGAAGTATCAAAGGAGATCTGCACACTGCTCCCTTAAGTGCAATTTATTAGCACATCCAAACAAAAGTGACATTTTGAGCCTATGCTTCTCGTCAGACTAAAATACTTTTAGGAAGTCACTTTTGTTTGGATGTGGCAATACATTTACACTTGCAGAGATTGATTGCTTTCCTTTGATCCAGCACCTGCCTTACTTGGTTCGATGTGCACTACTACTTTGTTCTGTTTACAATAGCAGTGGCATCACAGAAATGTCTAAGAATGGTTAATGTGCATCAGTGCATGATGACAAACATTGGGAGGGTTGGGGTAAAAAGTTGGCAACTAAAAAAGAAAAAGAAAAAAGAAATCACTGCAGATCATATCTTTATTATATTATGGAAGATTTAAGTTGCAAACAGGGATTGAAACAAAAACACCACATTGTTGACAATGCAGACCACACAGCTGATGAGATGCCAGACGGAATAAGTAACTTGATTTAATGCAAAATAAGAGTATTCTTTTCCTTCCGAAAGCTATAATGAAGTGATTTCCACTGGCTTCTAGTTCAAACCATCTGATTCATGTAGAGATTCAGTGATGAAACAACAGTGAGCACTGAGCAGATCAGTCAGGGAGAAAAATTGAAATGTAATTTATTATTAATAGACAAATAGGATTTTTTTTAAAGAAATTTAGACTGCGCAAGCAAGACATCAAAATCCAGAAAGCGATATAAAAGTGTACCGTCATAAACAACATGATAAAATAGATCAAAAGAGGAGAATTGATCAAAACAGCTCAATGTTAGGGTTGGAGCAGGAGGTTCCATGAAATAAATTGATTCTTCGTACAGATGCGACATTACTGCCCGTTGTAACTTGTAATGTAACATAATGAAAAAGCTATTTTTGGACATCCAGTTGGCAGCTGTTGGCACAGCTGCAGGGGCAAAGTTCCTTCCCCATCACAAAGTTCCTGCCCACCACCATGACGACTGGGATAACCCCAGTCTTCAAGGTGGTGTGATTCGACTTCTCCATGGTACTGTGAGTCTGTGTTATTGCTCAGGGAGCCTTCCTCTTGTGTGGTTCTGTTCTGTTCTGCAGTGGTAGAAAAAGTACTCAAATTGTTTACTTCAATACTTCAAACTATCAATACTGCAATGTAGAAATAGCCTGTTAGGGTGCCCTCACACCAAAATACCTATGAGAGTGGAATCCGCGTTCCGCCAATGCATGTCAATGAGAAGGGAGCGTTTTTTGCAGAAATCCTCTGCTGGCATGAAACCGCATCACTCTCATTGAAATGCATTGGCGGAACGCGGATTCCACTCTCATAGGTATTTTGGTGTGTGCCCTCACACCAAAATACCTAGAGTGGAATCCGCCAATGCATTTCAATGAGAATGAAGCGTTTCTTTTTTTTTTTGAAGAAATCCTCTACTGGCAAACCATTCCATTCTCATTGAAATGCATTGGCGGATTCCACTCTAGGTATTTTGGTGTGAGGGCACCCTTACAAGTAAAAGTCTGGAATTCTGGAATTCATCATTCATCAAAATTTAAAGTAGGCCTACCAAAAGTAGAAGTACTCTCATTGTGCAGAATGTCCCGTTTTAAATAAATAAATAAACATTGGTTGAAATTCAATAAACATCGGTTGAAAATAGCAGAACTACAAGCTCACAACGCGTCGCGATGCGACACGATTAGACGATTATGTAATAATTGTGACAGCCCTACAATTTACAATATTTTTACTTCTACTCCACTACATCTCAGATCCAAATATTGTACTTTTACTCCATTACATTAATTTGAACACTTTAGTTACCAGTTACTTTGCAGATTTTGATTATTATTACAAAACATTATAACCACTTCAGCCCTCTACATTCCGGCCATTTGAAAATACTCTAGTAAAGTACAAATACCTCAAAATTGTACTTAAGTAGGCTACAGTATGCCTACTTAAGTAAATCTACTTAGTTACTTTCCACCACTGGTTGTGTGTGTCTTAAGTTTGTAGGCTTAGTCTTTGTGTACAGTGTGGGACAACCTTTCCATTTTAATCTATGTCACTCAACTGGAGAAAGTTGTGACATGATGACAATGTGCGTTTCACCCTACTGACTCTAAGCTCCTTAGTGCAGCTCTCATCATCTCACACCACATCACCTCCGCCACCAGCCAGCGTACTGTCCTCCTCCTCAGTGACAAACACATTCTGCTGACAATGCAGTCTGGCAATATGCACTGATTATGGTTTGTTATAATAACATACATCAGACAGAGAAATTATACAAGCGGGATTACACGCAGGGACATAATTATAACTGTTTTCAGTTTAGTCGAGACAGCGGGAACATACATCGGGAGCTTCTGCGAGTCCATATACTTTGCGTGATATAAATGACAATGCTTTACAGGAAACTGAGGCACAGTGACAGGTGTATGATCAGTCTAAATGCCAAGTCGCATGGGAATCAATGAACTGCCTGCCTGTCACCAGGTGCCTGACAAGTATGTGGTGGTGTGTGTGTGTGTGTGTGTGTGTGTGTGTGTGTGTGTGTGTGTGTGTGTGTGTGTGTGTGTGTGTGTGTGTGTGTGTGTGTGTGTGTGCGTGCGTGCGTGCGTGCGCGCGCGCGCGTGTGTGTGTGCGTGGGTGCATGTGTGCGTGTGTGTGTGTGCGTGCGTGCGTGCGTGCGTGCGTGTGTGCGTGCGTGCGTGTGTGTGTGTGTGTGTGAGTGTGTTGTGAATGCACAGTCCTACTGTAGCTTTGACGGAACAGTAGGTGCCTGTAATGAGGTTAGACTTTTCTCTGAAGCAGGATCCAATTAGAGGAGGCAGCAGCAGCATTAGTTACCCAGAACATGTAACCAGGCTCATGACTCCCCATCATAGTGTTGTTGGGCCATCTGCTTTTAGATAAACACACATTCCCAACATCGCATGAAGCAGCTCAATCCAATAACAGCAGACCCTAAAGCCTCTTTATCTCTCCTCTGTAGAGGTAGTCCTCTGTATGCATCATGTATTGGAAACCTACCGGTATGTCCAAAACTGTTACTCTTCAGGATTCAAATTCAAAAGTAGCAGTTCTACAGGCTCAAACCACTTTGTGGTGCATTTCGAGCTTGTGGATCTGCTACTTTTGATGCTTATATTTATAAAAATATGGAGATGTTTGCCAGACAGCAATGTTATGTACTGGTATGCACCAATGTAGGTCCTACATACTGTACGTAGCCTACTTAGGTGTTTACGTATACCTGTCTGTCTGTCTGTCTGTCTGTCTGTCTGTCTGTCTGTCTGTCTGTCTGTCTGTCTGTCTGTCTGTCGCTTGCCCTCTTTTTTCTTTCTCTCTCTTACTTGTTATATTTGCACCAGCAACAACAAACTAACCAACTTTGTAGAGAAGAGGGAAATAAAACATGTTGAATAAAAGCCACCCCACCGGACTACTTATGATTTAAGACTGTAAAACAAAACAATGAGAACAATCAGTGGGATGTCAGATGTGTATATACAGTAGTCTAGCAGTAGTAGGTCAGCCAGGTCAGCTATTTTAGCCAAATGCTCGCCCCAGAATACGGACGATAGGGTATGGTCACACGAGGGGAACATTAACCAACATTAGAACATTAGATCTTCAAGCTCACATCGCGTTCGCGACTCTTTTTGAGCTATACTGTAGAACGGCTAAGATTGGATTTGGCAAAGAGAAAGAAAGCGGTCCAAGTACAGTCAACTCGAACAATCAGTTCAGCTCTGCAGTCTCTGAGAACTCGAACTCGGGTCAGAGCGATCTGTAGATCAGGTCTGGACGCCCTGATAAAAAGCATAATCATCTGTACGTGAAGATGGCCCAGACGCAGGGGAAACGAAGCACACGCGAATCTTCAATTTCCCGAGGCTCTGCTTCTTGTCCCGTAAACACCCTGTCATGAAGCCTTTGTAAAACCTAGAAGTAGGTCTAAAATTAAGGCTCTTTTTGACTAAAAAGGGTCACCTGGAACCTTCCAAGCTGAAACTTTCCAGAACCTGTGAAGTTGTGCACATGGGTTTTCATGTACATTTCAACATATTCTCACCTTCAAAGCGTCTGACAACTGACGCCCTGTCAAGTACCGTACTGCGTCGGACCAGGGGACGGGTGAAGCAGAAAGCGAGTTGGGAACGCGTCGGGAGGGTGAAGCAGAGGGGGTGAGAATGGGCTGTACATTTCCATGATAACAAGAACCACCCCTGAAGGGGGAGATAGGCCTATGTCATAAAAATAAGACATAATAAGAAAAGTGAAAATTGCAGCGTTGCGAGCGTGTAGATCTGGTATTTGTGCAATTTTCTAAAAAAATGTAAAGTATAAGATCAGGGTACAAACACTTCCTGAGCAGGGTCCAAATAAGGTTCTGAGAAACTTATCTGAAACCGAGCCGCAGTGTCTGGAAATACATCTAGAAACCGCGAAATACGTTTCACACCTCGACGCGACTTCATTCTTATACTACAGGCAATATAGATATGAAGGAAACTGTTCTGTTGGCAGCACCAACTAGTGTTTCTTAAGAAGAAGAAAAAAAAGTGTGTGTGCATGTGTGGGGGGTATCAATAGTTCATTTGCCAGTAGCGGTGGATTAGCTGAGATTAAGGATGGGGGACTTTGGGGGGACAAATGGAGGAGGCCTCCAGCGCAGTGCAGCACAACCAGATTATGACGGCTGTGGTTCTGTGTGCATTTGATTGATGTCTAACTGTATGCTGTATGTATGCAAATTACAATCCCTCCAAACCCCAAAGGGACAGCCTGGAAATATATAATGTATGCATGCGTGTGTGTGTGTGTGTGGGTGTGTGTGTGTGTGTGTGTGTGTGTGTGTGTGTGTGTGTGTGTGTGTGTGTGTGTGTGTGTGTGTGTGTGTGTGTGTGTGTGTGTGTGTGCGCGCCGCGCGTGCGTGCGTGCGTGCGTGCGCTCTCACAATTTGATCTCTATTTCCCTGCAGCAATGGCAGATGGAACTTTATAGTTTGACTTTGTGCTAAAGTATTTATTTTTAAGTTGCCTTTCACATGAAGCGATCTGCCTGAGAAGAAATGAGAAGAAAGAGAGTCCCGGCTTAAAAAGAATTTAGACCTGAGCATGAGCAGGGATATGTGGACATACTGGCTTTCAAGAACAACCCTTGTGTGCACCTTTTGTTAACTAACCACATCACAACCACAATTTGCACAGCATCTCTATTTTGGGCAAATTGGGGAAAAAAAAAACATTTTCCGTTCCCCCTGCCTGTGCCTGCTGCAGGTCTTCTCATCTAATTTATATCTAAGAGAAATCCTAAATCTTCGTGAAAGTACCATGCAATCCCAACACTTTACCAGGAGCCAAAATGCAATTTTCAGTTTCAGTCCATAAAAGAAAGGGGAGCAGGCATTCACTGTGCGATCCCCTCTCTCCCAGACAGGTGATTTCTGAACCCGTTGCCCACCAAACTGAGAAGCGCAAATCATTCGCTCTCCCCATTACACACAGCACGCCTCTGTCCTCTGCCTAAATCATGTTCCTTTCGATGTGGTTTCTGTCTTGGACGCCCACATGGAGCAGCCCACAAAAGGAACATTTGACAGGGGTCAGTCTTTTGTGCGTTCGCCCCAAAAGGTGTGACCATGTGCCACGTGCTGCATGGCCGTCATGCAGAGCAACGACTACAGTGCATTGACGTTGGCACTGCAGCAGAAAAGAGCAGCAAAGTCATCTTGCTTTGTCCATCACACAGGAGGTTTGCTTTAATAGCATGGAGAGAGAGACGAAGAAGCTATAGAGTCAGGGCTAATTAGTCAGATCAAGAGGCATGCTGTTAATGAACAGACAGGGAGACATGAAAAGATAGGTTTTTAGGCAGTTCAGTAGTGTTTTTGTTGCTTTTATTCAGGGTACTTGAGCGAGGACAGAGAGATACGAGAGAGAGTCAAACTATGGACGTTGCAATCATGTGGTTGACACATACTCTATATAGATATGATAAGATGACAGCCCCTGATGGTATCACATAACCCGTCTCTGTCTTTCTTTTAGCCTAGGTGCCTGGACCGCTGCGCCAGCGGCCCAGGCGGTTTCAGACTTTTGACTATATATAAGGGTGACGTCACCATTATATAGAGCAAGTCTGATTCTGATTGGTGTAGTTAGTGTAGTTGAGTTCTATGGGGGTGCTATGGGGGAGTGGTGACGTTCTGGCTATCCAGGCAATAAATATGCAACCAACCACACTTGCAATTTCCAATTGCATCTTTCTAGTTTATAGTGTGCTAGCGCGCTTGGCTAAAGCCCACAAAGGTAGCTGGCTGACATAAAAAAGGTATAGGCCATGAAATATCCAATGGTCTGTTGTTTCTATGCACTGAGTTGACCCGTTAACAACATGGCTGATGATTGAAATGTGATGTTACTGTAGTCAGAAGAATGCAGGTCACAAATTCTGACACGAATAAATGGTAAATATGATTGCAATAAATGGTAAATGGTTCATCTGAATAAATGGTTGTGGTTAATCCTGAACTGAAGCGTCTATAAAAGAAACGCAGTAAATCTGAACAGTTACCAAGACATACTGAAAATCTAAGCCATAATATAACCAGCATTTTGCTGCCCTATGCTTCTGTTTCATTTCAGTTATGTTGCATTTTCCTGTTTCATTCCTCCATCAACCTGTTTTTGGTTGTAAGCCAGAATAGCTTCCATCTCCCATCAGCCAAAACTAAAAACATGAGGAGACATTTTCCCACATTTTAACCACTTAGGCCGACTTACTTTTTCATACGACAAATAGGAAAAGGTACAGTCTGTGAGCTTGTAGAGGTCATATTTTTGCTATATTTGAATAAATAAATGAATGAAGTTTCCCAAAAGGAAATGCATGTAATTAATTCAATCTGACCAAAAGCATGGGTAAAACATACTGTATATCCCCCCTGGCAATACAAATCAATGCTCAGAGGAAGATATCAAAAGCAGAGGCATGGACTTCCTCCCCATCGCCCCCAGCAAGTCCTGACAACGGCCATCATTCTGATGCTATTGTTCACATGTCATCTAATATCAATTTAATTGTCTTGTTATAGCTTCTGTTGTAGGCCTACTACCGCCATGATGGCAAACAGAAAAACTAAAGTTTTCCATCCCACACGTGACCTTTAATCAAAGTATGTCCCCGCATTCGCTTTCAACCTAACGATGCAAAAAAAAAAAAAAGAAAAAAAAGGAGAGATTGGAGAGATTGGAGAAAGGTAATAACATGGTGACATTGTGGTACTTGAAGGAAATAAGTAATCTCCTAGATACAGTATGGTACACGTGTACACGTGTTGCCGTCTCCTTCTGCTGTGACAAGCGTCCAGCCGCTCTCTCACTTATCTCCTTCTTTCCGCTCTTTTATTGCTGTCACTTCTTGGGTTTCTTGCTCTCTCAATCACGCCTGGAGCAGGCATATTGGCAGCCGTGCACGCATACACGCACACGCCACACACACACACACACACACACACACACACACACACACACACACACACACACACATGCACGAACGCACGCGCACACACGCGAGCACACACACACACACACACACACACACACACACACACACACACACACAAGCACACAGGTGGGGCTAAGTGGGGGAAAACATGCTACTGTGGTGGAGACTAATTGGAGATGGTCGATAACACTCATTTTGAAATCAGTCCACGCACCAAGAAATCCTCATACCAACATGTCTCTCATACTGATGTTGATACACATACTTAATAATAAATAAATAATAATAAGTCAGCAGGCATAAATAGAGTGCTCCTGGAAGTCTTTGCCTTACAATAATTTAGCAAAAACAAAAAAAGGCTTTCTGTTTCTTTTCTGCTTAACCACTTTACGCACAGCATCGTTTCTCTGGGCATGTCATACGTTCAGTGAAAATCGGCTTGTAGATCGACTAGATTTTGATGATATAGATTTGGTGTAGAAGGGAAAAAGCACGGGCCAGGTATAGAGCCCTGGCAAACAACGGTCAATGAAGTACACAGGGTTCAGTGATTTGTGTACTTTTCATGCATGTCAGAAACGTGAGTGAGGTCTCAGTGGAGACGTTAGGAGTGAAGGAGTCAGTGGAGACATGGAAGGGAGGTCTCAGTGGAGACAATATACGTAGGAGAGAGGGTTTAGTGGGGACATACTGTATAGCAGTAAGGTAGTGAAGTTGGCATGTCGCATGTGTCAGGTGTTTCATTAGTTTCTGTGACATGTGGAATTTCGTATGTGTTGTTGTCTTCCCTGTGTATGATCCCCTCATTGGTAGGCCTATGTGTGATTGAGTTGTGATGAGTGGCAGATGTTTTGTTGATTGGCTCCTATGATAGGCTCAACTATAAAGCTGACTGACACCAGCATTCTGATGTCTTCCTCCTAGCTATCCTCCAAACACCAGCATTCTGTCTTGATTTTAGAATTGCCATGGGCTAAAGACCTCTTTTGTGTTATTAGTTTGTCAACTGTTTGCCTGCATGTGTATGTAACTATGTAACTATGTATTTAGCATGAGCTGCAATACCACTGTGACCAGTGGCATGCCTGGGCGTTTTCATGTTAACAGAATAATAATAGAATGTATTTGTCACATCACATGAATTACAAGTAAAACTGTGGGTGAAAAACATTGTAGTGCAGCTTGAAACAACAGCAGTTAAAAGTGAAAATAAAGTGAAAAACCTCAAGAAATGTTTAATTTTAAAAACCTAACAACAGTAATAATTTATAAAGATATCCTGTTGGTGGTGCTCGGGATGCTTTGAAACAGTTTCCAGGAAGAGGGTTTCTGCAGGCCTTGAACATGAACTTGTTTAAGTAAAGTGTTGTTGGTCCCAGCATAGGGAATATGTGGTTAGCGTCACAATCGAGAACGTAGACTATCAATAACGAATGTCCTTGTGTATCTCGATGTGTGACTGATCATGTTGTAAACTGGTTAGTATGGTGAACAAAGGCTGCTAATAACTTTAAAGGCTAACAAACAACATAAAGAGATTGCTGTCTGCATCCAGCACGCAGCAGGGTGGGCTGTTTACATCAACATGTTAACCAAAGACTCTCTCATGGCACAACGCTCTCAGAAACTCTGTTCTGTTTACTCTGTGCCCTCAATTCCAATTTCTATGCTCTTCCATCAAAACACTATAGCACTTGATCTGTGTCGCATCTCTCCCTCATCTCCCTCGCTCGTTCCTGAACTCGGCTTCTCCGGCTTTCTCATTTATTTACCACTTCCTCTCTATCTCTTTGTCTCTCCATTTCAGTATCATCTCTGCCTCCAATTTCCCTTGTAATCTTTCTCTCCGCGGCCGCCCATAATACCCACTCTCTCTCTCTCTCTCTCTCTCTCTCTCTCTCTCGTGATACAATTGTTACCTACAAGGCTGCAGAATCACTATAAGTGATACATGTCACGTGGTGTTGGGCGACACGTGAGTTTGAATTATTCAGGGTCTTGTTTTGTCTAGACTGTTGTCTTGTCTCTTCTCTATCAATTCATTTCAATTACAAGTGACTTATTGTTCTTGTATGAAGATTACGAAAACAAAAAAGCAAAAAAAAAAAAAGGAGAAAGTAATGTTTTTCCCTTCTTTTTGTGATGTACAGTACAGTATCCGTATCTGTGTATTAGACGTGTACGTGTACATGTACACATTTGTGTGTGGGGGTATTTACTGTATGTGCATTTGTGAATATTTCAGTACTGTGAAAGGACAGTGGAGGACGAAGGTAATCTTTCTGCTCCACTACAGGAGAGTGGTCCGTCCATTGGTCAGCGGTTCGGCAGTCTGTATAAAGCAATATGAGCATTGAACGTCAAGATAAGTGCCATTTCAATTCAATAATAATTCAGTAACCATTGCGCAAAATAATGCAGAATTTGTTCTCTGAATTATGTCTCTCTCTGTGTCTCCTATAGGGTAGGTACCCTAACAAAAACATGCAGTAGGCCTAATCCTGGTCTCTATAATGCCTGATGGAGGGGAAAGGAACTGTTTGGAATAAAGTGTTCCTTCCCCACGTGCTACGTCCAACCGGGGAAGCTCCCCCCTGTCAGGTGATAAGAAGTGGCCTGCTCACTTCTCATGCACTGAAGAAAGCATGAGCTCAGTTCGGGGCTCTCCCCAAGTTGCCAGAGGGAGAGCAGTGCCCAGGATTACAGCTTAGACAATTCTGGGTGAAAAATGGGTTACAAAAATCGTGGGATAAAATGTTTAAAAAGAAGAATTGAATCTAGCCATGAACCATGTGAGGGCAGCTAAAGGCTGTTGTGTTCCTATGTAATTAAAAAATGTTATACCCTGGATTGGGGTTACAACTCAACGTCATGAGGGCAGTTTGTATTGCATGCCCACTGCCAGCCATCTCTCTAGTCTAACTGTGTGCTGTGGACACTAGTTTAACAAATCAGATAACTGGTGGTGGGAAGATTGGACCTGAAACACAACTAACCTAAAACTAACTAACCAATTAAACTAAGGTGCCGTCCATACAAAAAAGATTTTAGGTGAATCTGCAACAGTTTTTATTCGTTTAGACCTTTCTGCCACACGGGGCTGGCCTTTTGGGTTCCCGAATACGCTCATCTTTGAAACCGGCTCCCAGAGTGAACAAATCTGAAGACGCCGGCCTCCGTCTGTACAACCTAATACACATATCCTGACAACTAATTGAAGCCGAGGCCGAATTGGCCCGAATCGCATGAAAGAGGTCTCACAGCACATTCTACAGACTCCAACCTTCGCATGCAGATAGCTCAGATCATTGCCTATGTTCTTAGCTACTTCCCCTGCCGTTACTTTGCTTATTTTTCAGTAGAACCGCCAATCCAACCAATATGCCCATAAAAGGGGATCCTGACTACTAATTGAACCCAAGGCCGAATTGGCCCAAATCAAATTAAAGAGGTCATGAAACTGTACCTTTTTCTATTGCAAACTGCTAATAAACTCTTCAATCAATCAAAAAACTCACATGCCTGGCATATATACAGTACTACAGTTGTTTTGGTGCAGTAGATGGTCTTGCCTTCTCAGTGGTTTCATGTGGCCACACACATTTCTTGAGACGATTCCGTCCGTACGGTAAACGTTTTGAAAACGACTCAATGAATTGTCTTTGTGTGTACAGTACATAGCCTAAAACATCTCTCTCTCTGCTGCCCATAAACTAGGCATTATAACCATCTTTTGACAGCAGAGCAAAAGCAAAATTACATGTAAGATACAACATCACTATCAACCATGCAGTATACTGAAACAAGCTATCAACTAAGCCACAGAGATACTTTGCACATTGGCAAACAACAATACATGATTTGAATGTAAATCTGAAAACAAGAGGGGGAAATGCACACCACCAATGCATTTGTCCTGACTGTCACCTCCGCCTGAGCAGATACAGCAACAGAGCCTTTCCATGGTAGCTTCTGTCTGACCTTATTCAAACAGACTGTTTATAGCTATAACCTAATTGGAGAGGGCTGGGGCCTAAGGACATTTGAGTATCGGACATGAGGAACACTGTGTTACTAACTTCATCAGTGGTGGCCATTTATTTCACAATACAAGATGTGGACTATATACTACAATTGAAAATGCTTGTCACTCTGGGGGGTCCCCAGTTCAAATATGATTAGTTTTGGGGGTCGTGACCCAAAAAGGTTGAGAACCGCTGTAGAAGACTGGTCCGATGAAGTCAACGGAATTGACGCAACTCTGCTTGAATGGCTCTGACGTATCTTACCATAATGGATACTGCTTCTTGCTAGGAGCACTCATTCAGGCCAAATTGAGTTCACCTGTGTCTAGTTCTGTGTCTAGTCCTCAGACTTGCATTGGTTCAGAGCCCCATTGGTTCTGAGCCCCATAACTCAGAGTGTATAAAATGTACAAATCAAAGAGTGTACACTGTCTGAGTTACAGACCTTTGAGGGTTTGGTTCCTAGTTATGAATTATTTAGCTAGCCTGGAGACCATGGTGGTCCCCAGACCCCACTTTGACTGCCATACAGTCCGTGGTGTGCGCCGAAAATAGGCGATCTACCAGCTCACAACTCGTCGTGGATGGGGCGTGTTGTGAGCTATTTCTGGCACGCGACACCATCATGTGATTAAGTGTAAATCAGGCTTAAAATAGTTTTGTCTCGTCACAAATCTTTGGTCTGAATGAACTAGGCTGAAGACTTTAAACAGGCTGCACATTTTCCATTCCTTTCTCCTCTGCTTCCCCCCGTCGGCCATGTTGTACAAACTAAAGTGCAGCAGACTATAAATATACTGGGAGTATTTGATTCTGTCCTGAATTTAATGGGCCAGTATACCTAAGTTAACCTTAGCCCACATAGCCGCAGTGGTGGAAAGTAACCAAGTAGACCTACATTTTGAGGTACTTTTACTTTACTTTATTGTACTTTTTACTCCACTGCAATTATTTGAAAACCTTAGCTACAAGTTACTTTATGAATGTAGAGTAGGGGTTTTTGGAAGTGGGCTTATGCACTATATGTCTGCTCGCTAGTGCTCACTCCTACATACAGTAAGTACATACAGGAAGCTATTTAAAACCCAGCTAGGCTGTGGTGCTAAACTCAGATCCATAGCCAGCAACATATCCATCCAAACTCCCATAACCCTCCTCACTGATAGTCTTGCCAAAAATCTCAACATCTACTTCACCTCCATGGCCAAAAATCTGGTCAATAAACTGCCCGCTCCATCTGGGCTGTTTGGTGTTAGGCACATCTTGAAATTCTACAGGAACCTTGGGGTATGCAAAGACAACTTTAAACTTGCCACGGTGACAACTGATGAAGTGTTTAAAAAACTACGCACCCTACCTCAATTCAAGGCCGCTGGCCATGATAAAATCGCCCCCAAATTTCTCATAGACTCAGCTGCCACCATTGCCCCAATCATTACCCATATTATTAATCTATCTATCAAGCAGGGTTATGTCCCCCAGGACTTCAAATTAGCCAAGGTAACCCCCCTGCACAAAAAAGGCAGTAAACTTGACCCTGGCAACTACAGGCCAATCTCAATCCTTAGTTCCATCTCTAAGGTAATGGAAAAAATTGTCTATGAACAGGTGGCTAAATATCTTGAAGAGAATAAACTGATCTACAAGTTCCAGTCTGGCTTCAGAGAGTCCCATTCCACAGATACATGCCTCATCTATTTGAATGATTACATCAAACGTGAAATTCACGATGGCAAATATTGCGGCATGGTCATGCTGGACCTCCAGAAGGCATTTGACACTGTCGATCATTCTATTCTGATTGAAAAACTCAAAGCTATTGGTCTTGATAGCACAGCAGTGAGATGGATGCACTCTTACTTGGTGGGGAGGGAACAGATGGTGGAAGTCAACGGAACCCTGTCCCCCCCCCTCCCAGTAAACTGTGGAGTACCTCAAGGGAGTATACTAGGACCACTGTTGTTCTTAATATACGTAAACGACATGTCATCTGCTTGTGACTGCAATCTGTTTCTGTTCGCGGATGACTCGGCTCTCCTAGTCTCAGGCAGAGACATATTGCAGGTTGAAAAGGCCCTTAACTGTGAACTCAACAAGATCTGCACCTGGCTCAATGACAACAGACTCTCAATTCACCTAGGCAAAACTGAATGTATCCTCTTTGGATCTAGTCAGAAACTTAGCCTAGTTGAGAACTTCACAATTAAAGTAGGTGACACTGTGATAGAAAGAAAAAACCACATCTGCTACCTGGGTTGCATCCTGGAGGCTAACCTATCCAGTGAAAAAATGAGCACCAAGGTAATCAATAAAGTCAATCAACGAATTCGCTTCTTGCAAAGAGTTGCCCCGCTGATCAATATTAAATCCCGAAAGACGCTAGGAGGTGCTCTTATTGGGCCCCTCATTGATTACGGAGTCCTTGTCTGGTATCGCGACGCCCCAGCTGCCTTAAAGCTAAAGCTCCAAACAGCCCAAAACAAACTAATTAGGGTTGTGCTTGGTCTCCCTCCTCTGACCCACCTTACCGAGCATCACCACGAAAGCGTGGGGTGGCTCAAAGTAGCTGACAGAGTACAGCATCTTGCAATGGGCCTGGTGTACAAGATACACTACACCTCCAAGATTCCCATGTACCTGACAAACTACTTCTTAAAGGTCAAGGATGTTCACGATCATAACACCAGAGGCAGCTCCACTAATCATCATCAGCGTAGATTTAACACTAAACAAGGCGCTAACTCGTTCTCCTGCTATACCATCAACATGTGGAACGCCCTTCCACAAGCCCTAAAGGAGAGCAAATCCCTAGCCTCCTTCAAAATTGGTATGAAAAGTCACCTTCAGACAGCAGCTACCCGTGACTTGTAAATAGACTAAGCCCCCATGCTCCCCCCCCCCCCCTTTTCTTTGTATTCTGCCTTTTGTATTTGATGTTATGCTTTTGAAACTGATATTATCCTAGATAAAGTACTATGTTCTATCCGTCTGTCTTTCAATGTTATATGAGATACTTAAAGTGTGGTTCCTGTGGAAATAAGCCTCGGCTTTCTAGGATCTCCTTTTAGTTGACCTTGTACCAGTGATTTGTACTGTCATGAAACTGTACTTTTTTCTATTGCAAACTTCTAATAAATTCTTCAATCAATTCTTCAATCAATCAGTTACAAATCAGTTAACATGAACCTAATACTGTAGGGGTTTTTGGAGCCCCCTGCAGGCCAGTAAGTGTAAAACAGCTTACTGACTGAGGCCATAAGCAGATGGGGCAGTTCAGGCCTCGCTGGTCCTCAGATAGTAAGAAGCAGCCTGCCTGCCAGAAGAAACAGTCAATAAGTTCTAGAATGTTCTCTCAACTTCTCTGTCACGTTGCATTGGTCAAAACAACCTGTGGTGTAACCAGAGCGGTGATGCAAGGATATGACCAATTGGCATGATACACGATCGACGGACGATGTTGGGCAACCAATAGGCATATTTTGTATACTCTAGGCAGCAGTATAAAACACATCTGTTAGAGCAGAGTTGGGGAGTTGGAATCGGTTCACAGAGGGAAGGAGAAAAGCGCATCTTCGCTACTCTATACTCTAGAGCATCGCAGTTGAAGCCCCACCCCGTCCTCACTCTGGTGTCGGAAGCGTTTTCCGCATTCATTTCTTCCATAGACATTTCATAAAGTATTTATTTAAACGTTTTTAAGCCTTGGACAAAGCCACCTCGGCTGGAGAGGGATCATGTCAATATCCACATTTTTTTGAATGCAAAGATTAATTAGAAAGCTGAAAAAAAGGGCAGGGTACAAGACTGTGTACATCATTATTTTTAAAATTGCGGAAACTACACTCCCAGAATGCATTGCGAATGTTGTTGTCGTTTCCTGAAATAAAGCCCTTAAATCACGCTCAGTTTAGTTATCCAGGCCAGCATATGGCCTGAAATGTAGTGATTGTCATCTCTGTGGACGCTCTTATCGTCATCCTTAACATAGTGCATCATATAATTCATATTTGTAAAAGAAAGACGATCGCTCACAGGAGTTCTGCTGACGTGCAATAATCCGCCGGGAAGACAGGGGGCAGTAGCTACTTCCGCGGTAACCGCAAGATACATGAAAGAAGAAGAAGCTAGACCAATCACAGACGTCGATTTCACCGGATGTACATGTTTAGCAGTATGGGAAATGCAGTTCTTCTCCGTGCGATCTTGATTAAAACGTGTTTTTACTAAAACTAGAGTGATTGCATACATACTCGGGGGTTCTACAGGAGCATATAGAACCATTTTACAACCACCAGCCTAGTGGTAAGTGTACATTGAATTGCTACGACTTTGTGGCTGATAATGAAAAACGCTATGGTGAAAATGAATGGGTTGTTTACTTCCGACACCGCACTGCGATGCTCTATACTCTGTCAATCTTGGAATAAAAGGCTGATAGCTGATCTCATATCTCTATTCCTGTCTCATCGTCTTATTCAACAAGATCTCTTGGATTATACTTATTATACTTGGAAAAAGACCAAACAGTAGTTAATTATTGCAAAATATATGCGATAAATGACGATGATTTGAACGATTTTGACACATTTGGCGCTTACTTGATATCAATACTTTTACTCAAGTGAAATGTTGAATATAGGCCCCTTTCTTATAAGGGAGTATTTCTATATTGTGGTGACTGGTAATGCTCCCCTCATCCAAGGGTGTGGCACCAAATTCTGGGCCCTGGGTACAAGGATTCACTATGGGGTTTAACCCATTTAGACAGGGAAAGCATTATTACGCATTATTTTGTGCTTTAACTATTGAAAAATAGCAGATACAATCTGTATATCTGCACATGCAAGCTTGTAGATTTGCTATTTTTGAAAAATCGTGAACATTTCAAATCCTTCTAAGGTTTTTTGAAAAACCTATGTTTCTATGTCAGTGTTGCTCAAACCTTTTCATGTGAAGGACCCTCAAAATGATATGTATTTGGCCACGGACCCCATCTCAAAATATTTAGTTCCAGGGACCCCCCAGAAGCAAAATTTGAGTTACAAATGTTCGCTTAAAAAATACATGTATTGAAAGATTTGCACACATTTTCACGACTTTTCAAAGCAGATCTACAAGCTCGCAGCGCGGTACCGCTGCGGTGTGAGGGCTGTGTGAGCGCTGTGAGCTATTTTTCAATAGCTAAAGTATAAAATAATTAAGGCCCCTCCACCTTGGGCCCTAGTAACTCAGTCCCACTCCCCCCCACACACACACACGTGTGACGCCCCTGCCCTTATCGCTGTGTTGAGTCAGACATGGACACATTTAATAGATTTAATAGGCCTACCTCCATGGCCCTGTGGGCCCTCTGTGTGATTTGATTAATTAACCCAAACGCACAGCCAGTCGAGGGCATGTGAGGCAAACAGCCTGGGTTTGTACTGGCATCAAAATATACTTAAAGTACCTAAAGTAAAAGTATTCATTATGCAGAAAATCTCGTTTCACAAAATATCATGTATATGTAATATTTCTGTCTCCTTGTAGATCATCTATTTTCTATATAGCTGAAGTTAGGGTAGTAACTATATACTAAAGTAAAAAGTACATTATTTGCCTCTGAGATGTAGTGGAGTAGAAGTAAAAGTATTGAAAATGGGAAACACTCCAGTAAAGTAAAAGTATGCTGTGTGTGTATACTATGTTTGTGCATTGTATTGTACAGTATATGTGCATAATGTGTTGCATGTGTGTGTGTGTGTGTGTGTGTGTGTGTGTGTGTGTGTGTGTTGCATGTGTGTGTGTGTGTGTGTGTGTGTGTGTGTGTGTGTGTGTGTGTGTGTGTGTGTGCACACGTGTGTGTGTGTGTGTGTGTGTGTGTGTGTGTGTGTGTGTGTGTGTGTGTGTGTGTGTGTGTGCGTGCGTGCGTGCGTGCGTGCGTGCGTGCGTGCGTGCATGTGTGCGTGTGTGTGTGAGAGAGAGAGAGAGATTGATGGATGGGGAGAGCTTAGACTAACAAAGACAAACACGACAGATCGAAAAGAGAGAAGGCAGGTCAGAAATTAAGTCAGTGTTGAACTTCTACTTTTAATGCAGTGCATGCCGAATTAGTCAGGCATTTGATGTTCCTCTTTTTGTTCTCCTTTGAGAAGTGAGATGTTATGGGTTGGTTGAGAGACAGACAGACACAAGTGCAGAGGTTTCTCATAATATCTGGGTCTGGTAGAAATATTTAACCACTTTCAATCTAGCTAGCATCTCTATTCTGGTCATGTCATGCCCAAATGTTCAAATGTTTTCTAAAATAACAAACAAAATAAGACACATAATGAGCATGTAGATCTCCTGTGAATTGTTTTATTTTTGTTTATTTTCTTTTTATTTCGTTCGTATTCTTTTTAGTTTTGCTGCATCTGTGCGATACCGCTGTACGGCAAATTGTTTAATTGCGACTGTCTGGTCACAAGTTACTATGAAAACCTCCATCAGCTGTCTGTCCCTCCGGCACCGTTGCCCCTATCCATGCCAAACTTTGCACTCACACTCCTTGGCTGGCAAACCACAACCTCCGCCCCTGATTTCTCACATGCCCCTGTTCTAGCGCCACCATGAGGCTGCATTTATACATTCGACCTGATGGTCGCTTATGCCGATTAGGGAGTCTTACTGGTAGGGATACATGGATTTGTACTGTACCTTCAAAACTGGCCTTAACACCGCCCTCTAGTGAAAGAAGGTGTGGGACGTGACACTTGACATCATCAGAGACGACGCTTAAGGGACACGTCAATCACGTCCTCTTCAAAGGCTTATACAGTACATAGCAGGGCGTGCAGATTTCGTCATATATTGGCATAAACATCCATGTTCAGTGGTGATCCAACATTGAACAATGACTCCATAACAGCTGTCATAATAAATCTTCATCTAGGCCTTACAGCAGGGGTGCCCACACTTTTTTGACGTGAGGGCTACTTTTAAAATGACCAGCTCGACATGATCTACCCACCCCAATAAAGATGTACCTGAGGTGGCTTTGGAATAGCGGCACTGGCGTTACATGTAAGACAAGTGTACCTGAAACGGGAAATAGTGGGGGAAAAGGTCATCCCATTCTGTATGGAAGTGTATGTTTTGGAGTTATTTGTAATGCTAATGACTCTTGAAAACAAAACATTGCATTGGGTGGTTTGCTTACTTTAGAAGCCATGAAGGGAGCTGACAGGTCCCGTTTTATGTCTATCAATCAGTCACCTTAATTCAAGCGACAGATGTGACAGAATTGTTCATAAATATTTTTCTTTACATTTTAATAATATATTTTAGGGCATGTCATGTGATCTACCTGCACAGCCTTTGTGATCTACTGGTAGATCACAATCTACCTTTTGGGCACCCCTGCCTTACAGTATGTAGGGTACAGCATAGTATTAGTGTCACAGGACATTGTAGAGCAAATATGTAACAAACAGACATAAACATCAAAGAAATACCATTTGCAGTCCTCAAATGCTACAGTGCTGCTGTAGAAGCATTTCTGCACTCTTCTCTGACAGATATGCGAAACACACAGAACACGTGCACATGCATCCACGATGTCAATCAGAAGAACACAACCTTTCTCACACTGACAACGTGTAATTTACAAGTGACTGCAGAACAGAGACAAGACAGCCACAAAGCCGTCATCAGTTATTAAAAGCATTTGCACATGTTACACTGAGGCACACGGGCAACACGCACACGATGGCAGTATACCAACAACAGTAGTTGAAGAAATAAATACAGTAGTAGATTGTAAGTGTTATTGCATTAAAGCTATACTGTGTAAGTTGCTCAACTAGTGGTCAGTAGCGTCCGCGTCTTTCGGCCGTTTTTCGCCGCGGACCGGGCCTCACACCCCCGCGTCACCCCCGCGTCTGCCTCCACCTCGCCGAGATCTATCTTTAGAGGGGTCCCTGGTTCCTGTGCGTTCAGGCATTCCGGAGAAACGGAGTGTTTCACCCGAGTATAGATAGAGACACACAGGCGCCTACAAATATGGCCGCCCTATTGTGATAGCTAGCGACCCCACTTCAAGATGCGCTGTGATTGGCCGGCAGTGTATAACCCTCGCTGTGATTGGCCCGGTAGTGTATGATGACGTAATTTTTCCGCGAAAACCGGACCCCGGTCAGGATCATAGAAAACATATAAAGAGAAGGCTTCAGAAGCTGAAAATAACGGAGTGAGTGTTCTAAAACTTTAGCGATTTAAGAGTTAGGACAATTTTAAGATTTGTTTTATAAGAAAAGTTACATGGTATAACTTTAATGTGTAATCACTTTAATGTTGCAGCTGTTACTTTATGTCCTGGGTAGCTTAACCTATAATATTAAATAATAATTTACACGTTCCTGTAAGTTCTGTAATAAATAATAGAAATCTGCAAAAAATAATTAAAGCTGTCAAACAATTGCATTGGAGTAAAAAGTACAATATTTCCCCCTGAGATGGAGTGAAGTATAAAAATGGAAATGGAAATACCGAACTGCAAACTAATGCATTTGTCACCATCCAGAATCATTTGGGGGTAAATTTACTATAATTTCCTAAGACGAAACGTTTGTATGTCTCCATGGCGTGAGTACTCAATAGAAAAAAAGTTATTTTGGGGTTATCCTTTAAGGCAGGTCAAAGTTGACCTACTTTTTGCATATTCACAGTGGAACCTGGCTGAGACTGCCAAGCAGGAGGCAGTGACACAGTTAGAGGAATATATCCATTTACAGTCAAAGGTTCACAAGCACACATTCACTACATAACCCATGGGTCTTCAACAGGGGCTCCTCAGAGTTACTACGGGGGGAGGGCTGCCAAATCTTTTACATTAACCTCTTGAAACCTACTGTAGCATCTCTACTCTGCGGGAACATTCGCAGTGTGTTCTACCACACAGTAAAGTCTGAAAGGGTAAACGTGGACTACGGGTGCTGCTCCATTTTCTTAGGTTCTGAGTTAAATTAGCACTGTAAGCTACACCAGACAGCAAAATCTGTTATGTGGTGATGTGCAACCACCATTCACCACCACACATGCACATACCGGTACGCACACTCACTCACACACACATTCCACAGATTGACAGCACGCTAATAACACTCCTCTATTTAAACGACTGCATCAAACATGAGGTAGACTCTGGCACATATTGCGGCATGGTCATGCTGGACCTCCAGAAGGCATTTGACACTGTTGATCACTCTATTCTGATTGACAAATTAGCTGATTGGCCTTCCTTCTCGGGCTCACCTTACCGCTTATCACAATAAGCGTGGGGTGGCTCACTGTAGCTGGCAGAGTACAGCATCTTGCAATGGGCCTGGTGTATAAGATACACTACACCACTAAGATACCCATATACCTGACAAACTACTTCCTAAAGGTCAAGGATGTCCACAATTACAACACCATTGGCAGCTCCACAAATCACGTTCAAGCCAGATTTCACTCTAAAAAAGGTTCAAATTTGTTCTCCTGTTATACCACTAACATGTGGAATGCCCTACCGAAAGCCTTAAAGGAGTGTAAATCCTTAACTTCCTTTAAAAACGGTCTGAAAAGTCACTTACGGGCGGCTGCTACTCAAAACATGTAATAGACTACTCACACTTACCTCCCCCTTTCCATTGTAAATATATTTTATTTATTTTCTTATTTTTTTAAATTCTTTTTGCTATTGATGATATCCTCTGTGCTCTATCCGTCTGTCATTTAATGTTATATGAGATACATAAAGGTTTAGTATCAACATTTACATGGCTCTCATGTTGGATATGGCACAAAATTCAAGCAGTGCAGCCTGAGTGCAGCAGGTGCTCCTGAGCCTTTGATTAGACATCAGTCTGTTATAGAGCGCAGCAGTCTATTATCAAGAAATAATAGACCGCTGATTTCAGCGATTGACCAATCAGAATCAAGCATTCAACCAAGCCGCGTAATACGTTATTTTATTAACCCATTTAGACCTGGAATGCAAATCTGTGTCACTTTAGATCGGAACCACTAACCATTATTTGAATAGCAGAACTATAGCAGAAATATACAAGCTCACAGCCCGACACTCGGTGCCAAGCTGCAAGCTTGTAGATCTGCTATTTTTTTTTTAATCTTGACAATTTGAATATTTGGACCCAATTCTATAAATGTCTTCTAAATCCTTCTTCTAAATCAGTGGTTCTCAAACGTCTTCTTGTCAAGGAGCAGAAGCAGAGATTTGAGTTGCAAAAGTTTGCTTTGAAAAATATATATCCAACGATTTGCAAAAAATGTCACGATTTCTTCAAAAATCACTATCGTGTGAACTGGGCGGTGGAGCTGTGTGTGTGTGTGTGTGTGTGTGTGTGTGTGTGTGTGTGTGCCTGGCCTGGCCTGAAGAACAGTGGCCAGAAAAGGTACTGCAGGCTACATACAGACACGGACGGACGCATACATACATACATACCCACACACACGGCCACGTATAGGAGACGGTGTGACCACCGCTCAATAGCAGATCTACAGCACAAGCTCGCAGCTCTCGGTGCCGCGCTGTGAGTTTGTATATCTGCTATTTTTCAATAGTTAAAGTATAACATAAGTCCAGGTCTGGAGAAACGGACACATTTCGGCACGCTGGCCTTCCTCAGCGTTTAGAGAGGAAGGCCGACATGCCTGTGTTGGCTGCTCTTGTGTTATCATGCATGCCTATCCTGGCTGGAGACAGCTTTTTAATGTTTTTTATCTTTTGTAAAGTTATAAAAGATGAATCAATCAATCAATCAATCAATCTTTATTTGTATAGCACATTTACTACAGCAAAGCTGACCAAAGTGCTGAACATAGTTAAAAACATCACAAAAACAAAGCAAAAATTGTCAAAAACATCACAAAAACAAAAGCTATATACAGTCAAAGGCAATGGAGAAAAAATGTGTTTTAAGTAAAGATTTAAAAACACCTATCGATTGAGCCGATCTAATAGAGAGGGGCAGCAAGTTCCAGAGCGTAGGGCCCGCTGCTGCGAAAGCACGGTCTCCCCTGCTCCTCTTATTGGTGGAAAGGGGCACCAGCAGCATCTTATCTGCGGACCTTATGAAAGATGCCCTTTCTCAAATCACAACCAAAGAATGATGAATCACAATAAATGCATGTTTTCAGTACCAATGGGAACACCAAAAAAAGAGATCATATTCTCGTAGATCACAAATAACAGCAATCGGAATAATAACTGCAGGCCAGAAAATTGCCCTGGAACTATAGTGAGAAAAAAACTGTATTCATCTTTTCATATCTGTCTGGATGAGAGGAACTCAACAGCAGGTTATGGAAATACTGTAGTTATGCAATATTCTAAACCCTGGCCAATTGGTGGATGCAGGGAGGGTGTATTTATTTGTACTTCTCTGTTCTCTGTACACTGTGGTGCTTATTGTCGGACGTGAGCTGGAACCAAACCAAAGCACTGCTGTCTCCTCTTTGTGACAATGGGGTGCAGAGCCAACACTGTGTGGGTGAACTGTCCCTGGCATTGAGACATTAAGAGAGGTAGAGATGGAGACGGAGAGTAGAGTTGGATATGGATATGACCAAAAATCAAATATGATATATTTTTAATCAGGTTGTCAGATTCTATCTGAGCTCCTGGTTAAAAATCAAACCAAGTTTGAAGTGAGCGGTGGATGTGAGCAGTTAATTTCATTAGTGTGTGTGTGTGTGTGTGTGTGTGTGTGTGTGTGTGTGCGTGTGTGTGTGTGTGTGTGTGTGTGTGTGTGTGTGTGTGTGTGTGTGTGTGTGTGTGTGTGTGTAGCTGTTCATTTCAGGGTCGCCTGTGTGTGAAGCAGCGCTTCTCTCACACCTGTTTGTGAGAAGCGTTCGAAAATGTCCACCATGGCTACCGGAGGTGCACTCACATATTAGTTTGTATTGGCCAGTGTGCTCGGGGTACCCAGTGCTGTATATTAGGGATGTTTTTCGCTTGTCCGTTCTGGTGCCTAGTCATCAGTGCTGTCTGTCTGTCTGTCTGTCTGTCTGTCTGTCTGTCTGTCTGTCTGTCTGTCTGTCTGTCTGTCTGTCTGACTGACTGACTGACTGACTGACTGACAGATCGATGGACCGAGGCAATGGGGTAAATGAAGCTGAAAGACAGAATGACGGACAGAAATGAGAGATTGACAGGCAGTGGGGTGATATAGAGACTATAAGACTATAATAATCTAAACAATAGAGAGGCAGACTGTTAGACGGGGAAGAGACAGAGAATGTCTCTACATCTCTTCCCTGTCTATCAGTAGATAGAAAGTGGAGAGAGAGGGAGAAAGGTCGAAGAGACGGGGGGAATAGAAAGCGATAGGACAGAGAGAGAGTGCGAGAGAGAGAGAGCGAGAGAGAGAGAGAGAGAGAGAGAGAGAGAGAGAGATACAATAAAGATAGAGTTAGGGCGTCCGTGTGCTGCAGATGTAAAGTTCACTCTCACCACCATGGAGACTAGTAATTAGTGTTGATTTTGTTGACTAAAACTATGAAGATGAAAATGTTCGTCGGCTACCTTTTTTCACTGACGAAAACGGCATAAGAACTAAATAAAAACTAAGCTAGGATGACTGCAACTAAGACTAAATATGTTGACAATTTCATCAACAAATAAGAAGTATACAAGACATGTCATTTTATGTTTGGTTGAGCTCGGTGTTGCGCTCTGAAAACAGCAGATCTACAAGTAGATCTTGCTCTTTTCAGCATGCAACCAAGTATAAATTCAACCATTACGACGCCACCAAGCTCTGCCAAAATACATTTTAGTCGACAAAATCAACTGTATATTTAGTCGACTAAAACTAAATTGAAACTAAAACATTTCAGGTGACTATAGATATGACTATAGATATGACCTCCGGTTTGGCCAGGCACTCACAATGAACACACTTGCATGGCAGTGTTCCCAGGTGGGGAGTCTGGGCGGCAGAGCGCTTGTTTGATGTGTCAGTTAAAGTGATGAAGTACTTTTGAACCAGGACTGCTAACTAATGAAGAACTGGGTCTGAACACGCGCGCGCGCACACGGACACGGACACACGGACGGACACACACACACACACACACACACACACACACACACACACACACACACACACACACACACACACACACACACACACACACACACACACACACACACACACACACACACACACACACACCTCTAAAGCTAGAGCACCATAACAGAAAAAAGGGCCATCAAGCTAACGCCACAGCAATTTACAAATTAATTTGCGAGAAAGAGGAAATGTACCCATCCTGGATATAGTTGCTCCGAAGTTTCTGTTTCTCATCTACATTGTACTGTGCCAAGAACCTGGAAAACGTGTTTCACGAAAGACTGCAAACTGAACCTGTGTTAACTGCATCTTTATACAATATAGCTTTCCACAATCATACACCAGATTGTAACTCTATCTGCATCCTAACAATCCCTGAGGCAGTAATCCAGTCCACAGCTGTTCACACATTGACATAAGAAAACTTCCTCAAGTACTGTACAATCATTTGTACAACTGTAAAACATGTCCGCTTATTGTAAGCGACTTAGGGCTCCCTTTTCCGTAAAGTTGCAAGTAAATATTGGTACTGTAGTTGCGGGTTTCTGTTTTTTGGGCTTGATTCTAAAGTGTAGAGTGTAGAATTATTTGGGCTTGTTTCCTAATGTTTTAATTATTATTTAAACCAATGGTTCTCATATATTTTAATGTCATGGAGCCCTAAATTAATATTTCATTGTCTCTAAAAAAATCATCTGACATTTGTTTTGTGCCAGGGAGCCCCACACCAGATTTGTGTTGGTGGAATGTTTCCACATTTTATTTCAGGATTCTTTGAAAATAGCTGATCTACAGTACAAGCACAGTGAGCTTGCTTGTACATACTGTAGGTTTAAAGTGCAAGTGGCAGTGGCTTCTTTTGGACTTGTTTTCCTAGACCTGGTTGCTTATTTCTCTCACAAAATCTACCGGTAGTTGCGACCATCAGGTCGCACTTACTTGCACACACACACTCATTTTCTGCCAAACCACAACCTCCACCCATCAATTCTCACATGGCCCTCTTTTAGCCCCACCATGAGGCTGATTCTTGTAAAACACATTTTTGTACACTGCTCCTAAAACTTTTGCCCTAAAATCACGCAAATCGGTACACAGTATGTTTACACTCATGTCATCAACATGGATCTGTCCCATATAGCGCCACCGTCAGGCCGTTTTTTTTTCAAACACATTTTTGGACACTGCTCCTACACATTTTGGCCTAAAATCATGCTGCGACCGGTCGCTTATCTCCTGATTAGGGAGTCTTACTGGTAACCCTACTTAGAAATGCTTTTCTAAGTAGGTGTAAGAAAGATTTTTTTTTCTTTTTTTTATAATAATATTACAGGCTGGAATGAAAGTGTTTTTCTTGGTGAACCAAATGTCTGGCTGATTGCTACATACTGTAGTGTTAATGGAAGCAGGTCACGCTGGGAGGGGAACAGCCGCAGGCTGAGCAAAGAGAGCACTCAGAGAGATCAGTCTGTGTCACCACAACGCTGCAACACGTTGCTCTATTATCTCAACTAAACTGAATTTCAAATGAATACGTTTCTATTTTTAACACATGACAAATACGACAAGAATGATAAAGATTGCACTCAGTATAGCCTATATCCTACCTCGGGCAACACAATTTTGAAGGATAACCAGAACTAGCCTGGTTAATAAACCAGACTGCACAACACCACCCCCTGTTGGTAGTGGTGGTGTTGTGTAGTCTGGCCCTTCACATTAAATAAGCTTTTTCCACCAGCCCTCAGAGAGGGCGAGCCAATCAGGGCTGTAGGCTTGGGGCATGTGGTGGGTGGTGGCCTGGTTCAAAACCATTCAGCCAATCAGGCGAGTCTGTGTGTATTCAAACACATTCCCCCCTCCACTCTTATTACAGACATCAAACAGATTGTAGTCTTTGATGCTTTCAGTGACTAACGAGCTATTGACACTTGTATGGCCCAATCAATTACAGCAGCTCACAAGCCCTTTGAAGTTCAGAGGGAGCAATTAAGAGCAAGTCAACTTAACATTTTTTTAAACCACCCCCTGCCCGCCCCCCCAGAAGTGGAATGTCTGCCCGAAATCTCAGACTCTCTTCCCAAAACGAAGTGTGTGATAGAGTCTGACGCTTGCAGTCAGGCTAAACCAGAACGCCCCCATCGGTTCTTGTATTGTATTCGTTTTACTGAGGATAAGGTACTGTACTGTATGTTAGGAATAAGGTTAGGTTTAGGTATACTTTTAAAGGGGTTAGGTTTAGGAATAAGGTTATGGGTTTGAGCTGGGCTGGGCATAGTTTTACTGGGGTTTAGGAATAAGGTTATATACAGGTTTATGCATAGTTTTACCGAGGTTATGTTTAGGAATTCGATCTGAGCGTTCTTGTATTCTTATGAAGATATGCCATCTAACTTAAACCTGCTATGTGGCTGATTATGCAATTTTGACCGTGATCTTGATTATGTCATTGACCTTTGAAGCCTTTCAACCCAAAAGATTAACCATCTCTTTGCGTGCAGCCTGTCAACTGATTCACACCAAGTTGATTGAAAATCTATAGTTATTCTGTTGACATAATAACCTTGAAAATAAACAGAAAAGTGAGAAAACGCACAAATGCATGAATAAATATTTCATGTGTTAGTTATACTTCACATCTGCCTCCCACTCTCTTTTTCTCCAGCCCTGTTCTGCCATTTACATATTTGATACCTGCTGCTATTAGTGATGAGTCTCACCTAAACCAAGGATTGTGATTCAATATCTGCTGCAATTTATGTGTGCTGCAGATGTTTCTCTACTTGCACAAGAAGCGTTTCTACCACATTTCATTACTATTTTAACCATACACACAAGAGACTGCTATCTGCTGCTATTTATATCTGCTGCAAATGTTTCTCTACCTGCGCAAGAAGCATTTCTGTCTCATTGAATAGCTATTTTAACCGTGCGCCTTATGTGTATTTGACATTGTGCCTTGTTTTCTGAATTTGTTTCCTTGTTTCTTTCTTTCCTTTACCCTTACAGTGGGCTGAAGTGGTTAATATATGTAATATTAAGTAACTAGTAATTAAAGTTTTTAAAATGTTTAGTGCAGTAAAGTACAATATTTGCTTCTGAGATGTAGTGGAGTGGAAGTAAAAGTACAGAAAATTTGAAATACTCCACTAAAGTAAAAAATACCTCAGTACTTGAGTACATGTACATGTGCTTACTTTGCACCACTGGTGACAATAAAGTTGAATCTCTCTTCCCCTTCCTTGCTGTGTTGGGGCCTCCTCCTTAAGAGGTCCTCTGTTACCTATCGTTGCTGTCGTGCAGAAACCTCTTATCTTCATATTTAATCTTCTCTGTAAATGAATAGCCTACTTGATCATCCTAAAGTGTCAGACAGAAGTATCAAAAGTAGCAGATATACAGGCTGGACAGTAAACGCTATCCTTTGCACATCTATTGTACATTGTGACCCTATTGCTTGATTGTATTATTGATATTTGCACTTTGGGAATTTGCACAGCATAATTTGTACAATCATTTGATCATGATTGTAAGTATTTATTGGAATGTTCCTGAAAATCAAGTTTGTCCCCTGTCTAGCTGAATTGGCCACTCATCCCTGACAAGTTCCACCTTTAAAACAACACAAATGATGGGGGTGAATAATGATGGCAAGTGCAATGTCACCTAACATATTAAGGGGACTACAGAGGAATTTACGTCCCACTTCTCTAAACAATATTTCCTCTTTTCCTCTCTCCTCTCTCATGCAAGGAAAGAATGCAACCGTAGGAAATGAGGATGTCATTTAAGGACCTGAGATGCAGTAATCCTTGATTCCAGGTTTACCATTTCTTTCTTTCACTTCCTTCCTCTGTTTGTAGCTCTCCCTTGCTCTCTTCCTTCCTCTTTCTCTTTCTCTCTGTCCCATTTTTCACTTCCACATTGTGAATTATTCTCACCCTTTCTCTTTTCTCTTCTCTTTTGTTAAATCCATCTCTCTCTCTCTCTCTCTCTCTCTCTCCTTCTATAAGCAGTAGCACTCTTACTTCACTCCCCCTTTTCTCCCTCTTCTCCTCCCTTTCTTCTTGACAGGAAGCAGGTTTTCAAAATTAATTACAGTCGGCTCTTTTTTACCTTATGGCTTTTGCGCTCTTTCTTTCCTTCCTGTGGCGTGCATCGACCTCCTGGTGTGAAAAGAAAAGGCTGTGTGGTTGGCAAATCATTGGCCATTGTTTACATGACAACACAAGTGTTCTTTTACCGTTTGTGCAAGGGACAGTACGTTCCCATTACAGTTTACAGTATTTACGACTATTTCATAAAGACAGTGCAAGGTGTTTGCAGACCATTTCAGATATTCTTTTCATACCCTGATGCACAATTATCTTTTATGCTTTAGAATTATGGCCCTGACAGATAAACAGTGTCAAAGGTATGTGCGTCAATGACGTGCCCGTCAATGGCATGCATCAAGTTCGGCCTCCATGTTCACACTGAAGGTGTGGGAATTTGAAGTGTCAACGTTTCTCTATATTATGCTGTGTATAAGGTTGTACTGCATTAACCCAAACGAAATGAGGGACGCAACAAAACACACACATATACACAGACATACACGCACGCATGCTGGGTCTGATGTACTGTATGTCCCAGGAAGTCCCTGTGTCTCTGTCTTTCCATTCAATCTCTTCTTTCTCTCCATTCCACTTACACACTGACTGCGAGAGCTCTTGATCTGGTAACAGGGTTAGCCTAGTTTTGTATACGTCGTCCTCATCCATATTTTTTGCTGTTTAAAGTGCTACCATTGCCAGATAAATATGTAAGACATTTAGGTTTCACAGAAAAAAATATTAATGTTCATTAATGTTCAGGATCTGTGCAGACCTTTGTCTATTTCATTAAAAACAGGCTTGTTTGCCAATAGTTTTCTTAGCATGAGGGACAGAAAATGATTATGACTGTGGTGCAGGTGATGGCTGATTTATCCTGTGTGCAGGGAAGGCAGTCACACCTGGCCTGAATCCAAACACTGCTACACATAGGATAAATCAGCCATCACCCTCTCAACTGGCCGCTTTGAAAAAGGTTTGCAGTCCCGCTGTGTTGAAGCTGAATTATTGATCTGTGGCTCAGAACTAGAACAGACTTGACTTCCAGGCTAAAAAAGACTTCCATTGGAACACAAGTTCTTTCGGCAAACACTTTGGACATATGGGAGGTCTCTTGGTCAAGGGAACTTGATTTCCAGGGTACAGATAATGTTTTTACAGTATGCCACAAAGGGGTCAGTGGTCTTGTTTGTCTGTATGTGTCCCCAAATGTGGAGGTCCATAAGTCAGGCGGGGGGTTACCAAAGGTGTCAGCTGTCCCAAATTTCCACACAGCTCCAGACTGATATCCAAGAACTGACTGCACATGGAAGTTACTAGACCCCGTCTTGTTCCTCTTCCCAAAGCACTGTTTGACTGATTCGCAAACCTTTTTTATGAGGACCCCCAGTTTGGTATACGTGCTTCTCTTTTTTTTTTTTTTTTTTTTTTACTTCTGTACCCCCTTTCCCTGAATCCAAGTACCCCTTTTATCAGACTACTGCATACAGTACATACAAAATATTGACCTCGAAAATCTAATTTTGATGTCAATATGTGGTGCAAATAAGTATTACTTTTCTACTCAGTAGTGCTAGTCAGTTGTGCTAGTGAAGTTTCGGATTTTGTTTGGTTTAAAACTTTACACAAAGTTTCTTAATGTTTCATAATTCAATAGAACAGTGTTTTTATTGTATTTTTTCCATTTTCACGTTGTGCCTTGTCAATAAAATATCTGTCTTCTGCCTCCAACAAAGCATTATCCAAGCACAGTTCTACTTTGTGAATGAAGTGATTCTGTTTCAGGAAAGATGGTGGCTTGAGAATTTCACACAATGAGATCTGTGAGTCAGCATGGCCTATTTGCACGCATGTATATGTGCAAAATTGTTAGTTTATTTTAGCCAGAAGGAAGGAGTTGAGAAATACAGCCACAGCCATGAGAGTGACACCACCTCTCTGCTCTGTGGCAAAGAGGTGAAACATTCAACAGCTAAAGAAGTGACAGCTTTGGTGCAGCGCTGAGTTACAGTATATATGGATCATCTGTCCTCAGACTTTCTATTCTTCCACTTCACCTAGAAAGACAGAGATGAAGGAGCGAATGAGAGAGAGAAGACAGAGAGACAGGGAGACTAAGAGAGTAGAGAGACAGAGCTCTTCTCCTGAAGGGATCTGCTGTTATGAATAGATAAAAGTAGAAGAAACGCTACGTGGATCCGTAGGTAAAACCAAAAACTGTAGTGTGGACAGGTGCTCTTTGGAGAGGGTATACAGATAAGAGGACAAAAAAATCTAGTTCATTATATAAAAGATGTGTAGAGATAAGGTGGGGGAACTTCGACAAGATCCAAGGCAACTGTTACTTGCAAGTAGAAAAATATTTGATTTAAATCATGGCAGCAAAGTTAAAAACAACCGGCGCGTTTCAGCCTCGTAGGGCCTTCATCAGGGTCCGCAGCGGACCCTGATGAAGGCCCTACGAGGCTGAAACGCAAGTAACAGAGTTGCCTTGGATCTTGTCGAAGTTCCCCCACCTTATCTCTACACATCTTTTATATAATGGAATGGAACTAGATTTTTTTGTCCTCGGATCTGCTGTTATGTTGTGTTTTGTTTTACTGTCTGCGAGGCAAAATTGTTTCCATTACAAAAGATTAATTCCTTGCAGGTGAAAATAAATTGTATCAAAAGTTGAACTTATACTAACAATTCCTGACACTGCTGGAATGCAGCAGCAGGCATGTAGTAAAAAGTAGGACTTCTAAAACAGAATGAATGGCTTTAGCTGTTGTTGGATTTAAAATCACGTGTTTGAGTGAGACTTCCATTACATTGGTTTGTCACTGGGATGCAGTGGCGTAAACTAAATATGTACACAAGTGCTGTACTTAAGTAAAATGTTGAGACTGAGAAAACCCATTGTTGATGCTCAACCTCTTCTTATGTCTAATGTGGAGAAGAATGTTGAGTGAAGGCAGGCAAGAAGTCAGTTGAGGTTACCAGCTGATAGGTAAACAATATAATAACACATGAGAGGGAGTGCTTTATGGCTGTGATGTGGTATAGGCACAGTGCCAACCTGTTCCTTTTGTCATTGTCTGTTACATTACAGTGGTGTAAAGTAACTAAGTACATTTACTCAAGTTGAAGTACTTTTACTTTCTTCAGCATTTCCAATTTTTCCCATTTTCGGTACTTTTACTTGAACTACTCCACTACTTCTCAGAGGCAAATATTTTACTTTTTACACCACTACAATTATTTGACAGCTTACTTTGCAGATTTAGATTATTATCACAGAACACACATTGACCACTTCAGCCCTATATATTTCAGCCATTTGAAAATAGCATATCTATAGTCCCGGACCCCCTGTTGAAGACCCCTGCCCTACAGTATTGTATTGATAATTTTACTTAAGTAAAACATGTGAGTACTTCTTATCTCTATGAATTGAGTACAACTAAAGGACAATTTACAAGGGTTCATATTTTAGGATTGTAATTAGGGAAAAGAAAAAGTGAGTTATAAAATGTTTTCATTTGCTTTGTTCTATTGTTTTATCGCGTTTACCGTGCTAAAATGTGGGACATGCGTACGCATGGGGGCATGCGTACAAGTGGCCAAATATGTATTTTTAGACACAATAAGCCAGCAGTTTCTTTATTGCTATTTACAGTAACACCTCTAGCTCCCATAAGTCACATCCAACCATGAAAGGTTGCGTTGTATCTTGGGAATGGGCTTATTCTGTGTAAAATTACATATTTAGCCACTTGTACGCGTGCCCCCAGCCACTGAAATAAGAATCTCTAAAACAATAGAAAGAATTAGTTATTAGAAAGAATAGTAGACCTTGTATCTGAACTGCACTGTCCTGTGCTCTTCCTATGCAAACTTCTAATAAAGTATTCAATCAATCAATCAATTCCATCACTGATGAGATGTCACATGGGCGTGTACAGTATATTGTATACAATATTGTAATGACCTGTGGGGTTCTGATCAGTGGAAGAAGTCATGACAGCCGTGTGAAGTGGGCTCTGTCTCTGCATTTGCAGAGCATGTTCATGTTAAAGATCCAGCAATCGATTGTGTTCTGTCTTGAATCGATGGAACCGAAACTTTAAGTTCATGCTTATATTGCAAAGAAAACACTATCCCACTATCCCACGGTTTTGTAATCCATTTTTCACCCAGTGCCAATTGCCTAAGCTGTTATCCTGGGCGCTGCTCTCGCTCTGCCAACCTGAGGAGAGCCCCGAACTGAGTTCATGCTTCCTTCAGTGCATGAGGAGTGAGCAGGCCGCTTCTTATCACCTGACAGGGGGAGCTTCCCCGGGTTGGACATAGCGTGTTGGAAGGAACACGTTATTCCAACCATTTCCTTGCCACTCCATCAGGTGCCCCGGCTGGCCATCGGGAGGCATTATAAAGACCAGGATTACTGCATGTTTTTTATGAGGGTAGGGGACACAGGGAGAACATGCACACAGAAAGGCCCTTTCGCCAACCCCACCTAGGGGTGGGTGCTGATGACGCGGAGGAGAGAACACGCCCCCAGCACCCACAGTGTCCCCCGGCGTTAATCGAATCCAGGACCTTCTAGCTGCTACCGACAGCGCCACCGTGCCCCTCATTTTTCAAGGTTATAAAGAAAGCTAATACCATATCATGCTTGTTTTCTTTTTACATTTTAATGTCGTATTATCATTCAAATCTTAGTTTTTGGAAATTATTTGGGGGCACACTTGCAATACTCTCGCAGAATCGTTGCTCTAGTGCAACCCTCAGGCCATAATGTTAATGCTAACGCTAACCCTTACCTGGGTGACTCCATGGGCCACCCTTCGAACAACTTATCAAGTAAGTAATTGTAAGTAAGGTGCAAGGAGCAGCATGGACTCTCACAGCCATGCTAACAATTAGGAGCAGTGAGAACTACAGTAGTGGTTCATTTAAACTCTTTTCTTGTTCATGGTATTATTAAGAGAACGACGGTATTTAGACTTAATAGATAAACCGTATGACCTGCCTAAAAGAAAACTTTGTATTTTTTGTTTCCCCGAGCCCATATGCCACGTGCCACCTCCTCGATGTCCCTTCTAAGAAAGACTTTGGCTTCTAAGAAACAGGTACTGGGTATCCTTCAGCCGGTCAGCCATGGCAGGTCACGGCTAGCTGGACCTTCAAAGCACTGGCAGATAAAGTAGCAGAGCTGTACGTGTGCTCACTGGTGCAGCAGGTGTCAGCTTCCAAATACGACACATAACCCCCTGTATGAGGAGGAGAGAGAGAGAGAGAGGGGGGGGGGGGGGGGGGGGGGGGGAGAGAGAGGCAGGAGAGAGGGGGAGAGAAAAAACATAAGAGAGTAAAAGGGGAGAAATACTGGAGAGAGAGAGAGAGAGAGAGAGAGAAGATACTGGGGAGAGAGACCAGAAAAGAAAGAGAGACGAGAGGTGGCAGGAGGAGAGCAAGAAAGAGACTGGGTTGATGGGGTTGTGAGGAAGAAAGGGGTAGAAAGAAACAGAGAAAGGGAGTAGATGGAGAGAAAGATTAGGGACAAAATGCCAGACAAACGGATGTCAATCCAAGAAGTATCTAACATCTGACTTTACGATACTTTCTCAACTTACACAACATGTCCAGGCAGAGCCTTGCTCAAAGACACAGAAAGTGGATGAACCCCTTGACTTTGAGCGGACCAAGTACAGAGCCGACCCCGTCAACTGAGAATGAGTTGACTAAGTAAGTATAGAGAGTTTAAGTGGTTAACGCCACCCTTAACATGGCACGGCTGCTCAGAAGCCATTGCCAGTTTGAATTCCCTCAGGCGTATACTGTATGTACAGTTTAAATATATCTTTGGATCTGCACCTACAGTACTGTGTGCTGCAGTAAACAAACATAAAACCAAGTTAGACTAAGGCGTCTGGGTAAAGCAGGCAGGGGGTAAAGTACAGTATCTGCCCACCAACCTAGAGACCGGGGTTCAGTGACTACGGTTTGGCCAGGCGCTCTGTGGGTGGGAAGCTAGCAGGAGTTTGTGTTCTTTGTCGTTGCACTAGCGACTCCTACAGCAGGGAGCGGAACTGGCATGCCTTGCGCCCACCCAGTGAAACGGTGGGTGGGCGTAACTCTCAATGTCACGCGAAAAGCAGAGGCTGTGTATTGTAGAGAAGACGTGTGGTTGTCCCTACACCCTCCCAAAGAAAGACCACCAACAAGAGGGGGCTCATAGCAACAGGGTCCGACGATGTGTAGTTCGCTGTTCAAGGGGAATTGGCATAACGACTAAATTTGGAGGAGAATAACAAGAACAAATTGATGGATAGATGAAACGGACAGAGGAGAGGGCCCACAGGAAGAGGGTGAGGGTGGGGGCCGCGGGGGGTTCTGGCGGGTCACGTGTCAGAGCTGCCTGCTGCGACACACTGCTACATTGTGGGTGGCAGCAAGAAAAAGAACGGCTGATTGATCTACCCAGCAGTCAACAGCAGCCAACCCTCACTCTCACACTCATGGCCTGGGCTTAGAGGTACAGAGAGAGAGAGAGAGAGAGAGAGAGAGAGAGAGAGAGAGAGAGAGAGAGGGAGGGGGGGAGTAAGTGAGTGAGTGAGATAGACAGATGGAGAGAGAGAGAGAGAGAGAGAGGAAGTGGGATACTGAAAAAGGGAGCGATAAAGAGGAGCAAGAGAGGGAGAGAAGGAGCAGGAGAGGGATAAGGAGAGAGCAAAAGAGATTGAGTCCGTACAGGATATCAAAGCAACAAAGCTACACAAGGTGAGAGAGACCAAAAAGAGAAAACTAGGAGACAAGTGTGGTCCTCTGCACACAGATCTCCGCCAGGCCTGGTTGCCTCCCCAAGTCTGTGTCAGTTGTGGGCTGAGGCGTCAGAGTTTAGACTGTATCAAATATGAGTGACTGACTACTGTAAACTATACAGAGCCACCTCCCGACAATATTGGCATGTTTATGTTTATTTTTGGACCACAATGCATATGAGACAACTCTAAAATGACCCTAACCCTGCGACCCAGGGGAAGAACGAGTGATGTCAGGACTTCGCTCAAAATGAACAACTTAACTAATCCCATATCTTCAACTTCTATTTAGCCCTATTTTAGGCCAATTGTATAGTTTGTCACACTCTACGGTGTTGCTTTCTGCTGCTGCCGGAGAATGCACTCTCTCCCTCCAAAAATAGCCAACTTTCAAGCTCACAACATCATGACGTGCTGTGCGCTCATAGATCAGCTATTTTTGCTAAAACAATTAATAATAATCTTTGAAACTTTTCGCATGTCCAAATCCTGTCAAAGCAGTTAACCCAATCAACAGCAGTAAACACTAAACAGCAATTTATAGGATATATAGAGTAGAGACTGCAGCACGTGGAGGCTAAACACAGATCTCAAGGTCCGCACACTGGGTCATGCTCCAAAGGTTTACATTTTATTTTAGTCGCTTCACACAATGGACGTGACGTTTCGAGCCTCACACGGCTCTTCATCAGACTCATCAAACACACATCTCTCCCTCTCTACTCTGTCTCTGTTTGTTCTTCTGGTCCAATCATGTCAAGGGTATATAGTGTGAGGGACTGCTAGAGGGCCGCACGTGGCAGCAGAAAGCACTCGCCTTTATTGATCAATCTCCACCACTCCTACCTGTCACGTTGAGAAGACAATCAGCCATCATGCCCATGCAGGGCAGGCGGTATGCGAGTGACTGCAAGATGATGTGCTTTGTGAATGAGAGGTCTGTGAATGGAGAGAGAGAGAGAGAGAGAGAGAGAGAGAGAGAGAGAGAGAGAGAGAGAGAGACCATGGTCCAGCACAGAAGGAAGAAGTCATGAATAAAAATGACCATAATGAAACTAATCCTTTATCCTAACGCGGCAGGCTGTCATCAGCACAGCAGTAAAGAGTCATTTATAAAAGGTATAGAGATTGCAGCACATGGAGGCTATAGAAATAGCTCTCTCACAGTTTATTCTTCTTTTCCAATCATGATTAGGGTATAGCGTCCGGGGGGGTGGGGGTGTAGCTAAAGAGGGACGCACGTGGCTGCAGAAAATACTGGTAACTATTCATTGATTACACTCCACCCCTCCTTCCTGTCACGTTGAGAGACTGTGAGTGTCACCCATCACGCATAAGGCAGCAGCAGGTGAGTGATGTGTTTGTGAATGAGAGAAAGAGAGAGAGGAGATGCAGCAGGGGATGAAAGAATGAGGTAGGAAGTTAGGGTGGATAGGATTGTGAGTGAGAATGAAAGAGAGAGCGATACAAATAAGTAGAGAAAGATTAGCGCCAAAATGTCAACACAAACTTGTCACCATAACAGCTCCACACACACTACACCTACCAGCGTCTGCTTAGATTTAAGGTTATCTCTAATGAGCAGTGCTCCATCCAACAAGTATTTGACTTATCTGCCACTTAACAATTGCTTTCTTGACATACAGTACATGACATCTCTAGTCAGAGATGGTGACAGTCTAACTTTGTTTAGTGACTTTGTTTAGTGAACTTAACTGACTCACGCTGAGCACAAACAAGGAAGGAGACTTTTTCTGGATTGCCAGTGTAGATGGTACTGTACTGTAGCTCAGCCTGAAGCCCAAAAGCCTAATAATGCATCTCCCTGGCCACAGGGAAATTCCCCCTTGGCCTAGCAGTAGAAGTCTGGTTTCCCCCACAGGGAGCCGCTGGTTCAAATCTGGAGGTGAAAGTAGCAGAGTAGCTCCTAATAATCTCCTCTGACCAAGGAGGGATTCCCTCTTGACAAAATGTTTGCTCAAAGATTTTAATAGAGCAAGATACATGTTCTCAATTGGAGCCACACGAGGCCACATGGTATACAAATCCTATGGTCTCCAAGTGGGTGCCGGTGTCTGGTGGAAATCTCACACACGTCCTATGTTTACTGGTGCTAGATCCCGCGAGAGTGTGTTGCTGGGACAGAGAAAGGTCGATAATAAAGTAGATTTTCTCTTGATTGTCTCTCTGAAAGAAGCCATTTTAGTATGAACATTTTTTGGTTCAGAAGCTGTGTTCACGTTCACTCTTCCATTGGAATGACTAGACTTCAACCTGCGAAATGGCGAGTCTTGCTATTTCCGTCTTGGGTTTGGTTTCCCATCTGGGGAAGACCGGGGTTCACAACTTCAGGTGTTACATGCAGTGTTGCAGTGCTCATTGCACGCTGTACCACGGCGTACAGAGCAGACTTTTGTTCAGCATAAGCAAAGGGTTAGGATATCATATAATTAAATATTCAAATATATATATTTTTTCACAGAATCAAAGGTTCTATACATACCCTCTATCATACTCGGACAGGAAGTCCTATCTGCTTGAATTAAACAACGTTACACTCACTTTGTCACTCGATTTGACACTTGAGTTGCCATTCACTTCATGCATGCGCATGCCCTCTATTATAGGCTACACGCTTCGTGTAGCACAGACACCCAGCACATACTGTACAGTACAGAGTCAGGAGGTCACCCTGCCTTGCTCAATGACATGCAAAGCTCACAAACTGTACATGGTGCACAAAATGCACCATTTACAAACACTCTCATTGAAAAGGAACCCGACATTTTAAATTCTCTGAGTTCTCGTTGTTGTAGTCCATTGTTGGAGGTAAACGGTTTGTTGTTCTGTTCTGTTCTGTTCAATCACGTTCAGGGTATTAGCATGTGGGAATGGCTGGAGGGACGCACGTGGCTGCAGAAAGTAATTCACTTGATTACACCCCACCTCTCTCCTACCTGTCACGTTGATAGAGCGCCAGCCATCATGCCAGACAGAGTGTGAGTGACTGCAAGATTATAATGTGGTTTGTGAGTGACAGAGGTCGGTCAACGGAGAGAGGCGGAGAGACAGGGGGAGAGAAAGAGTGAGAGACAGAGATTATGAGAGAAAATGTGTGTTGATTTGTCATTGTGGTTTAATTGTGACTGTAGGTCGCAGTTTACTATCAGATCCGTCACATCTTGACCGTATCTGTACGTATGTAGGCTACGGTACATATGGGTAACGCTTGTCTTTTTTGTTGACTGACTCTCATGCTCTGACATCACACTCTGACATCACTGTGATGTCAGGGGAACCACATCCCCTTTATTGCCATATATGGAGATCCCTGTGATGCCAGGGGAACCTAATCCCTTTTATTCCCATATATGGAGATATGGAGATCCTTGTGATGTCAGGGGAACCAAATTCCCTTTATTGCCATATATGGAGATCTCTGTGATGCCAGGGGAACCAAATCCCTTTAGCCAGATGGCCAAGATATGGCGCGACCTCGCCGCTTTTTGCCCTTAGGGGTGTCTTACTGGTAGTAATAATAATAGAAAAAGAAAAAAAAACACATTGCATGGATGCATCTGGGACGTATCCTCAGTGATGTAGCCCAAGGTCATAGGAGTTTCGGGTCTCGCAACATCATACACCTTACTCAGGTGACCCAGCTGGGGTGATCAAGTCCCGACAAGTGACAAGGGAAGTAAACTACCCAACTCGGAGGAGAGGAAGTTCGAGAATGCATGGAGGCTGAATAGAGGGATATTAGAGGAAGAGCAGTGCAACTACTTGGTCTCTGCCTCAGTGGCGCTATTAGAGGAAGAGCACTCACACAAAAGATAAGAGAGACAGAGAAAGATAGAGGAGAACAATAGGATGAATTGGAAGAATTTTTTTAAATCATACATACCGGTATGTAATACATTTACAAATCATACATGTAAGGTTTTGAGGAAAGCTTGGCTTGTTGTGGATAATCCCCCGTCTATTAGTCCCTCATTGCTGTTCCGAGGAACCACATTCAGACAATAAATGTATTCTTTTCAGATTTCTAACATTTCAACCATGTTTGGGAGCTGTCACTTTTATGGTTTCTGAGACCCCGATATGAACCCCTGCTATTTTTTGTCAAAGAGATTAGAAAAATGGATCCAATCTCAGGGCTGTTTTATTAAGAATAGAGGGTTTAAGTGGTTAAGAAAGAATACTCCTAGAATAGATACACAGCCCTGAGGATTGACAAACAGTAACAGAGGGAGAAAGGGGGGGGGGGGGGGGTGAGCCCACAGTGAGCTGTTAAGGCAGCGCGCTCAGGTCCATCAAATAATGTCATTCATAATTTATGGAGTTGGGTTTCAATGTGGACGCAGTAGCCTTGCAGTCTGAACACTCACACACAGTACTATCTCTACCAGCAAACATTATCTCATATAACACTGGCGGACTCACCAAGCACACATACAAACGCACGCGCGCACGCACACACACACACACACACACACACACACACACACACACACACACACACACACACACACACACACACACACACACACACACACACACACACACACACACACACACACACACACACACACACACACACACACACACACACACACACACACACACACACACAGTGGGATGTGGCGTGGGAGTGGGAATGAGTTACTATAGGGCCCAAGGTGAATGGCATTCATAGGGGGGCCCACAGTGAATCCTTGTCCCCAGGGCCCAGAATTTGGTGCTACACCCCTGTATTTGTGCTTACGGTAACTGCATACAGGGCACGCTGATGTGATGAACTGATTGGACCAGGACAAACGTACAGCATGCACAACAACAAACAATGAAATGTCTCAATCTAAATGTGTGTTCAGCACTTTGTGATTCTCATGTTGTTAAATGGTAAATGGTGCATTTATATTGCGCTTTTATCCAAGGCGTTTACATAGACTATGCATTACATTCACCCATTCACACACACATTCGTACACCGGTAGCGTAGGAAACCATGCAAGGCACCAACCTGCTCACCGGGAACAATTAGGGGTTCAGAGTCTTGCTCAAGGACTCTTCGACATTAACTCAGGGGGAGCCCGGATTCGAAGTGGGAGAACCCTTCGTACGGTTTCTCTACCCCTGAGCTATGCCGTTGAGCTATATGTTGTTAAGATAGTAACTGGAGAGAGAAAGTCTGAATGTGGTATAGAGTAAAATGTTGCATCTTTGGTGCATAGTAGAAGTCAGGTTTTTGCTGAACCACTGTTATTGTACTGGTTGCAAAAGGCAAGTGAACTGTAGTGGGGAGGGAGATGATGATTTATGACATGACTAAAGTTGCTGTCAAGGGGAAAAGAGAACTGTGCATAAAACTGCATACCACTGCAGGGGAGGTAGGTTCATATAATGAGAAACTCAATGTTTTATGAGCTCGTGAAAAAATGATGTTTTGATTTTAACTGCCGCCTGTGCTGTTAAACCAGTGTGTAGGCCTTTGTGTGTGTGTATGTGTGTGCGCGCGTGCGTGTGTGGATGTATGTGTGCACGTGAGTGTGCATGTACTGTATGTGTGTGTGCATGAGTGAGTAAATGACGATTTATTTTTGTAAATTGTTTTTAATGGCCATACTTTGATAGAAATTGTTTCGTTTTAATTGTGTCCTATTTCATTTAATCTACCGCTTCATTCAGTTTTGGTCTCTGCATGCGGTGCATGATTAGAATATAAATCATACTGATTTGCATCTATTCTACACCATCACAAGAAGCACAATCTGTTCAAACTACTTCTGAATAACATTATGTGCTGATGTGATCAATACTAAAAAGTCTTATTATCATTAATTAGGCCATTCCTCAAACACTCCACTAATAACTGTCCTATCAGTTGATACAACACCCCCATACCTAATCACAGAGAGCCGATGGGACAATGGACCAGCTAGGGCTGGGCACTGGGCAGTCAACCGAAATAAACCGATATATAGAAGGTACTGACTGTATAACCAACTTAATCTTGCCCATGTAGGTTAGATGAATGATCAAGAAGTTGTTGTTGTCTCCACCAGCCGGAGGCATGAGGGAGAGTATGTTTTCGTCTCCGTCCGTCCGTCCGTGCGTGCGTGCGTCCTCGCAGTTTGTTACCACCTAATCTCAGTCACCGTTGGCCCGGTCGTTGCCAAACTGAGCACACACACTCCCTGGATGCCAATTCAGAACCTCTGTCCCATATTTTTCACATGGGCCTGTTCTAGCTCCACCAGGAGGCCAATTTGTGCAAAACTACCTTTTGGCCAGTACTCCTACAGATTTTGTCCAAAAATCACTTAAATCGGTAGACAGTATCTCTACAGTCATGTGATCTACATGGATCTGTCTGATTGTCCATATTCCATCCTGATTGGCTGAGATTGGCTTTCAAAGTTTGTAAGATGGGTCCGTTTTGGACAAAATGCCTCAAATCACAAACGCAGAGTGCAATTAACATGAAATTGCGCACACACGTTCCCACACACATTCGCAAAAGGCCAAGAAAAATTACACTACAAAATGTTCAAATCAGCCTCATGGTGGCGCCATGAAAGGTCTAAGATTGGTGAAGAACACATGCCACCCTTTTTACAATGGCCTATTATAGCACCACCAGGACGCCTGGCCTGGTGGAGACCTGTGCTCGGAAGAGCACTGCTTCTAGTTTTTTCTAATACTATTTTAACATGTATTACTAGCAACGAATGGACACCGACACAGCCCTCCCTCGGGTTGTTAGCGACATAAGCTAGAACAATTTATCATAGAACCAATGCAAAGACTGTAGTAGTTAATGAGGCTCTTCATAGGCCTAATGGGACAGTAGCAGGATTTCAAGGCAGTAGACATAGGTTATTTGCGCTGCTTTTCTCTGAGGCCTATTCATTGAATTTGGATGTCAGACGTGTCAGCAGGCGGAGGAGATATCTCTGACTACGCCAGACAGACTGTTACACCCACGTGGCATTAAGGAGCTCTATAATAGATCTGTTCTGACTGTACAACTCCTCCTCCGGCTGCCTTGATCAGGATGGTCCATGTTAAATCAATCCACTGGACTGTGTTTTAGTTTTTATCTTTTACTGTTTGGATTTCTTTTATACTGTAGGCTATACTTAAAAAAAAATAGATTCCGTAATTAGCTCCGTAATCAATTAAGCCCTAAATACTTTGTCCTATGAAATAGTAGAAATAGACGATCTACAAGCTCACAACGCATTGCGATGTGTTCCGAATGGGCATGGCACTAGTACAAGCATTTTGGGTGATTTTACGTACATGAAACTATGGTCTCTCTCCAACAACTACAGCTAAGTACATATTTCAGTTGGAGGTCCGCGGCCAAATACATATTAATTTGGGGGTCCTTGACATGAAAACGTTTGAGAAACACTGGGGGGCAGAGCGACAGAGCAGCTGTAGTTCTGCAATCATGCAGAGGAGAAAAGCAGTGACCAAATACTGTACATCTCTAGCCATGTTTATCAGTGGGAGTGAGTGTACTATAGATGTCCTGGCCAGTTGGGCTCCGTCCAGAGCTAAAAGCCCTCCTGGCCCCCCAGTGGCTCAGCATGGTGTGTGGGTGATGCAGGCTGTTGCACAGGGCTCATGCCAGCGATGGCCTGGCACCACAAACCAGGGCAGACTCAGGAAGTGGTACTGCCAGGGTGGACAAGGCCAGGGGCCGAGACCATGGACTCAAACTGCCCGTGCAGGGTTGTGTGAATGTGTGCTTTTTTGTACATGTGTGTGTACATGAAAGCATTTTGTTACATTGTTCTGTTCATCTGCTACCCATACTCTTCCAAACAGATATGTAGTGGAGCGTGGGGAGCTCGCCTTCCTACCGTTAGTGCCTGTTGAGATCGGCACATTTTCTGGCGCATCCTGCCAAGATCACACATGTCACACAGTGTTTTTGTTTTGTTTTTTTTACTCTCAGAAAAGCGCCTGCAATGTAGTGCATTTGAAACTACATTGCAGTGCACATCATGGGGTGATCACTGCTTGCCTCCAGTGAATTGTTTTATTTAATTTTTTTGTTTATTTTATTTTTATTACGTTGCTGAGTGAGGTGAGCAGACAAAGTGACGTGAGTGAGAGGAAAAAACCTGGGTGAAATCTGCCAATCTCAATAGGCACTAACGGTATATGCGCTCTGCTGCCTGCACCACTCGCTGTAGGGTTTTCTTTTTTCGGGCAGAACAGCTTCCATACAGGTCGTAACACAGCCTGATAGAACACCTTCACTGAGCTGTTGTAGTACTCCTACTACGAACTTCTTCGAACGGCGAAGCCAGTACAGTCGCTGCTGCGCCCTTTTCCTCACGTGTGTGCCGCGGTGTGTCTCCCATTTGAGCTCTTCCTTGATGATTACTCCGAGGGACTTGA